>NC_137325.1:143536748-144121086 GCF_965287045.1 Carcharhinus amblyrhynchos | reverse complement strand
TCTGGTCCCTCCCCCTCCCCTCACTCCCTCACCCTCTGGACCCTCCCCCTCCCCTCACTCCCTCACCCTCTGGACCCTCCCCCTCCCCTCACTCCCTCACCCTCTGGTCCCTCCCCCTCCCCTCACTCCCTCACCCTCTGGTCCCTCCCCCTCCCCTCACTCCCTCACCCTCTGGTCCCTCCCCCTCCCCTCACTCCCTCACCCTCTGGTCCCTCCCCCTCCCCTCACTCCCTCACCCTCTGGTCCCTCCCCCTCCCCTCACTCCCTCACCCTCTGGTCCCTCCCCCTCCCCTCACTCCCTCACCCTCTGGTCCCTCCCCCTCCCCTCACTCCCTCACCCTCTGGTCCCTCCCCCTCCCCTCACTCCCTAACCCTCTGGTCCCTCCCCCTCCCCTCACTCCCTCACCCTCTGGTCCCTCCCCCTCCCCTCACTCCCTCACCCTCTGGACCCTCCCCCTCCCCTCACTCCCTCACCCTCTGGACCCTCCCCCTCCCCTCACTCCCTCACCCTCTGGTCCCTCCCCCTCCCCTCACTCCCTCACCCTCTGGACCCTCCCCCTCCCCTCACTCCCTCACCCTCTGGACCCTCCCCCTCCCCTCACTCCCTCACCCTCTGGTCCCTCCCCCTCCCCTCACTCCCTCACCCTCTGGACCCTCCCCCTCCCCTCACTCCCTCACCCTCTGGACCCTCCCCCTCCCCTCACTCCCTCACCCTCTGGTCCCTCCCCCTCCCCTCACTCCCTCACCCTCTGGTCCCTCCCCTCACTCCCTCACCCTCTGGTCCCTCCCCCTCCCCTCACTGCCTCACCCTCTGGTCCCTCCCCCTCCCCTCACTCCCTCACCCTCTGGTCCCTCCCCCTCCCCTCACTCCCTCACCCTCTGGTCCCTCCCCCTCCCCTCACTCCCTCACCCTCTGGTCCCTCCCCCTCCCCTCACTCCCTCACCCTCTGGTCCCTCCCCCTCCTGCCTCTCCAATCCATTTCACTAATTGTTCAATCTCCTGTTTTCTAGAGAAATGAAGTTGACTCACTTGGTGTGGGAACAAATCTGGTTACTTGCCCCTTACAGCCGTCCTTGGGTTGTGTCTATAAGGTACTTACAGTGTGTGAGAGTGTGTGTGAGAGTGGGGGAGGGCGGGGATTACAGAGATAGGGAGTATTTTAGGGGCCTGCTGGAGATAGGGAGGGTTGTAGGGGCTGGAGGAGGCTACAGAGATAGGGGGAGTTGTTAATTTGATTTGATTATTGTCACATGTATTAACATACAGTGAAAAGTATTGTTTCTTACGTGCCATACAGACAAAGCATTCGGTTTATAGAGAAGGAAAGGAGAGAGTGCAGAATGTAGTGTTACAGTCATAGCTAGGGTGTAGAGAAAGATCAACTGAATGCAAAGTAAGTCCTTTCAAAAGTCTGACAGCAGCAGGGAAGAAGCTGTTCTTGAGTCGGTTGGTACGTGACCTCAGACTTTTGTATCTTTTTCCCGATGGAAAAAGGTGGAAGTGAGAATGCTGGGGTGTGTGGGGGTCCTTAATTATGCTGGCTGCTTTTCCAAGGCAGTGGGAAGTGTAGACAGAGTCAGTGGATGGGAGGCTGGTTTGAGTGATGGATTGGGCTACATTCACGATCTTTTGTAGTTCCTTGCAGCCTTGGGCAGAGCAGGAGCCCAGACCAAGCTGTGATACAACCAGAAAGAATGCTTTCTATGGTGCATCTGTAAAAGTTGGTGAGAGTCATAGCTGACATGCCAAATTTCCTCAGTCTTCTGAGAAAGTAAAGGCACTGTGAGCATGGGGGGGGACCAGAACAGGATGTTAGAACATAGAACATAGAACATTACAGCGCAGAACAGGCCCTTCGGCCCACGATGTTGCGCCGACCAGTTACAAAAACACTGACCCACTAATCTAAACCAATCCCTTTTCGTCCATAAACCTATCCAGAGATCTCTTAAACGCCCCCAAACTAGGCGCATTTACAACTGCAGCAGGCAGGGCTTTCCAATCCCTCACCACCCGCTGGGTAAAGAACCTACCCCTGACATCCGTCCTGTAGCTACCCCCCCTTAATTTAAAGCCATGCCCCCTCGTGCTAGCTTTCTCCATCCGAGGGAAAAGGCTATCACTATCTACCCTATCTAAACCTCTAATCATCTTATATGTTTCAATAAGATCCCCTCTTAGCCGCCTTCTTTCCAACGAAAACAACCCTAAATCCCTCAGTCTCTCCTCATAGGACCTCCCCACCATACCAGGCAACATCCTAGTAAACCTCCTCTGCACCCTCTCCAACACCTCCACATCCTTCTTGTAATGCGGGGACCAGAACTGCACACAGTACTCCAAGTGCGGCAGCACCAGAGTTGTGTACAGTTGCAACATGACGCTGCGACTCCTAAATTCAATCCCCCTGCCAATAAACGCCAAGACACCGTACGCCTTCTTAACAACCTTATCTACTTGATTCCCAACTTTCAGGGATCTATGTACACGTACACCTAGATCCCTCTGTTCATCCACACTATTCAAAGTCCTCCTGTTAGCCCTATACTCGACACATCTGTTGCTCCTACCAAAGTGAATTACCTCACACTTCTCCGCATTAAATTCCATCCGCCACCTCTCGGCCCAGCTCTGCAACCTAAGTCTCCCTGCAGACTATGACACCCTTCCTCACAATCTACCACACCTCCAACTTTGGTGTCATCAGCAAATTTACTAATCCACCCAACTATACCCTCATCCAGATCATTAATAAAAATTACAAACAACAGTGGCCCCAAAACAGATCCCTGAGGCACACCACTCGTAACTGAACTCCATGATGAATATTTACCATCAACCACCACCCTTTGTCTCCTATCTGATAGCCAATTCCTGATCCAACTTCCTAGATTACCCACAATCCCACACATCTGCATTTTCTGCAGAAGCCTACCATGGTGAACCTTATCGAACGCCTTACTAAAATCCATATATACGTCAACTGCCTTGCCCCCATCCACCTCTTTGGTCACCTTCTCAAAAAACTCAATAAGGTTAGTAAGGCACAACCTACCCGCTACAAAACCATGCTGACTATTTCTAATCAATTCATTACACTCCAAATAACTATAAATCCTATCCCTAATAATTTTTTCTAAAACCTTGCCCACAACAGAAGTAAGACTCACCGGTCTATAATTCCCGGCAAAGTCTCTGTTCCCCTTCTTAAACAATGGGACAACATTCGCTATCCTCCAATCCTCCGGGACTACACCAGAGACCAATGACGACCTGAAGATCAGAGCCAGAGGCTCTGCAATCACCTCTCTAGCCTCCCAGAGAATCCTAGGGTAGATCCCATCCGGACCAGGGGACTTATCTATTTTCAGCCCCTCAAGAATTTCCAGCACATCCCCCTTATCAACCGTAATACTGTCTATTTTACACCCCTGCAACCCAATGTCCTCCTCAGCTATATTCATGTCCCCCTGCGTGAACACCGAAGAGAAATATTGGTTCAATACTTCTCCAATCTCCTCCGGTTCCACACACAACTTCCCCCTGCTGTCTGTAACTGGCCCTAATCTTGCCCTCACCAACCTTCTGTTCTTGACATACCTATAGAACGCCTTAGGATTCTCCTTAATCCTATCAGCCAAAGTCTTCTCATGTCGTCTTTTAGCCCATCTCAACTCGCTCTTCAACTCCCTCCTAGCCAATCTAAAGCTTTCTAGTGCACTATCTGAGCCCTCCAATCTCATCCGAACATAAGCCTCCTTTTTCTTTTTAACCATCGATGTGTGGTTTCTGTATGATGTGGGAACTGGTGGACCCTAGGGTTCATCCCAGTGACCATGTCTGCAGTAAGTGCAGGTTGCTGGAGGAGCTCCAGCTCAGGGTAAATGAGCTGGCCTCTGAGCTACAGACACTGAGGCTCATCAAGGGGAGAGAGGGTGCCATTGTCAATGGGGTACAAGTGACATCCACCCCCCCTAGACTGGCTAACTCTAAGGGTCAGGGACAAGAGGGGGCTACTGGGAAGAGGAAGGGGGGTGAGGAGCGGAGGCCTCAGCCTCTTAATCTGCATAACAGGTTTGAGGTTCTTGCTTCCAAGTTGGACGAGAACGAGGCAGGTGAGGTTGGTGAGCAAACTGCACACGGTACAGTGCTGCAGCAGGACATAGGCAAAGAGAAAAGGAAAAGGAACGTAGTAGTTATTGGGGATAGTGGGGTGAAGGGTATTGACACTGTCCTTTGTCACAATGACAAAGTGCACAGAAGGGTGTGTTGTCTGCCTGGTGCTCGGGTACGGGATGTCGCAGCTGGGCTGCAGAGGAACTTGGAGTGGGAGGGTGAGAACCCAGTTGTGGTGGTACATGTGGGTGCCGGCGACGTAAGCAAAATGCAGACTGAGGATCTGGGGAGGGAGTTGGTGATCTGGACACCTAAAAACTTGAAGTTCTTGACTATTTCTACTTTGTCCCCGATGATGTAGACAGGGGCATGTTCTCCTTTACGCTTCCTGAACTTGATGACAATCTCCTTCATTTTGTTGACATTGAGGGAGAGATTATTGTTGATGCACCAGTTCACCACATTCCCTATCTCATTCCTGTACTCTGTCTCGTCATTGTTTCAGATCCGACCCACTACGGGGGTGTCATCAGCAAACTTGAAAATCGAATTGGAGGGGAATTTGGCCGCACAGTTATAGGTGTATAAGGAGTATAGTAGGGGGCTGAGAACACAGCCTTGTGGGGCATCGGTGTTGAGGATGATCGTGGAGGAGGTGCTGTTGCCTTTCCTTACTGATTGTGGTCTGTGAGTTAGGAAGTTCAGGATCCAGTCGCAGAGGGAGGAGCCAAGACCCAGGCCATGGAGCTTGGAGATGAGTTTTGTGGGAATAATGGTGTTGAAGGCTGAACTGTAGTCAATATTTAGGAGTCTGACATAGGTGTCCTTGGTGGGGGCTGGTGATTATAGAGATAGGGAGGGCTGTCGGTACTTTTGGGGTTGTTGTTACTCCCCCATAACAGAGCGGGGAACCCCTTTCCTGATAAACACAACCCCATTCTCTGGGAATTCCTGGGACGGTACCTGTTAACAGACCTTTGCCCTTTACCCTACAGCTGACACAAGTGTGCGGTAAAGCCCGGATTAAGCTGACGGAGGACAAGGGGAAAATGACTCTTCCGGGAAAGAAAAACGTTTACAGGCTGTACGACCCTGATGGTGAGAGACGGGACAGGAGGGAACTCGGATTCCGGCTAACTGGAATTGATGGGGTTAGGGTGGGAATCGGTACCCAGTGTTCCTTATTCCTACCTGGTGGTCAACATTGGGAGTTCACGCGGGTGCAATGTGTAAAAGAATTTGCATTTATATAGCACCTTTCACAATCCCAACGCACTGACCAGTTGACGAATCCGTGTGGATCGTCACTGCTGTAATGTAGGAAACACAGCAGCCATTTTGTGCACAGCAAGATCCCACAAATGTGCTAATGGCTAAGATGATCTGATTTTGTGAGTTTGATTGAGGGATGAATGTTGGCCAAGAGACTGGGGTGAACACCCCTGCTCCCCTTCCAAATGTGCGTTAGGGTCTTTTACAACCACCTGAACAGGCTTGTCTGAAAGATGAGGGACTGCCAACCCTCAGTGCCGCACTGGAGTGTCAGCCAAGATTCTGTGCTCAAGTTTCGAGAGTGGGATTTGAACCTTCTGACCCGGAAGGGAAAGTGCGGCCCACCAAACAGAGGTAGATCCATCCCAGCAACTACCCAGTGAGGCCTCAGTTTCAACTCAATGTTTTAGGCCCAAAATCCAGTCCAGGTGCATGGCCAAGCCCAGATATCTCACACCCTGACTAAAACACAAAATATATGGGGGAGAAATCTTGTGTCTTCTTTTCTTTCATCAAATGTTTCATGGGTGGCACGGTGGCACAGTGGTTAGCACTGCTGCCTCGCAGTTCCAGGGACCCGGGTTTGATTCCTGGCTTGGGTCATTGTCTGTGTGGAGCTTGCAAGTTCTTCCTGTGACTGTGCGGGTTTCCTCGGGTGCTCCGGTTTCCTCCCACAGTCCAAAGATGTGTGGGTTAGGGTGGATTGGCCATGCTAAATTTCCCCAGGGATGCGTTGGTCAGAGGGATTAACAGGGTATTTCTGTGGGGTTATGGGAATAGGGCCTGGGTGGGATTGTTGTTGGTGCAGACTCGATGGGCTGAATGGTTTCCTTCTGCATTGTAGGGATTCTATGGATTTTGGACCAGGTGAAATCCAAAAATACCAGGATTGATATTTAGATCTGAAAATATGGCCATTCATCCTTGGATTTTCCCCTGTTTGGTACTTGATTTGTATCGAGCACCTTATTGTCCTGTATTTTTTTGAAGTACCTGTTGTATGTTACACATCCTGGAGATAGACAGAGATGACATCCATTTCTCCGTGAGTCACAGATTTTAAATAATTAATGCTCCATGTTTCCAGCAACTTTTAACCTTTTCAACTTTCTTCTGAGCCACAACCGCACTTAACTAATCACACACAGTGAGGATCATTAGTAAACAGATTCACATAATCAAATGCAGAACAATTGGATACCCTGGCACCCAGCAGCTCAGCTTCTGGTCAAAGTTATTGGCAGGATGTCTGAGGAGAGGGTGAGAGAGACACACGAGGCAATGGCCCACTGGTATAATCGCTAGGCTATTAATCCTGGAACATAGCTAATGTTCTGGGGATGCAGGTTCCAATCCTGCCACGGCAGGTGCTGGAATATGAATTTAATAAATGTATCTGTAATCAAGAATCTGCTGATGACTGTGAAATCAGTGACGATTGTTGTAAAAACCCATCTGGTTCATTAATGTCCTTTAGGGAAGGAAATCTGCTGCCCTTACCCAGTCTGGTTTACATGGCACTCCAGAACCACTGCAATCTGGTTGACTCTCAACTGCCCTCTGAACAAGGGTGACTAGGGGTGGGCAATAAATACTGGCCCAGCCAGTGACGCCCATGTCCCACGGGTGAATAGAAAAAAGCTGGTAAAAGTGGATTGAGAGCACCACTCAGATTTTGGCTTTCAAGTGGCTGTAACTCTCTATAAAGTTCATGATGATCCGGAATCTATGAGCTCCCTCTCTCTAAGACACTGGTTCACCTGGCGGAATTTTCACCATTCCCGTGGTGGGTGGGAATTTCCAGTCTTGGGGTGAGTGCGCCTGGAAAATATATGGCACTTTAATGTACATGTGTGTACATTGTGTGTGTGTGTGTGTGTGTGTGTGTACATTGTGTGTTTGTGTGTGTACATTGTGAATGTGTGTGTGTACATTGTGCGTGTGTGTGTGTGTACATTGTGTGTTTGTGTGTGTACATTGTGCGTGTGTGTGTACATTGTGTGTTTGTGTGTGTACATTGTGCATGTGTGTGTGTACATTGTGCGTGTGTGTGTGTGTACATTGTGTGTTTGTGTGTGTACATTGTGCGTGTGTGTGTGTACATTGTGTGTTTGTGTGTGTACATTGTGTGTTTGTGTGTGTACATTGTGCATGTGTGTGTACATTGTGCATGTGTGTGTACATTGTGTGTGTGTGTGTGTGTGTACATTGTGCGTGTGTGTGTGTACATTGTGTGTTTGTGTGTGTACATTGTGCGTGTGTGTGTGTACATTGTGTGTTTGTGTGTGTACATTGTGTGTTTGTGTGTGTACATTGTGCATGTGTGTGTACATTGTGTGTGTGTGTGTACATTGTGTGTGTGTGTGTACATTGTGTGTTTGTGTGTGTACATTGTGTGTGTGTGTACATTGTGTGTGTGTGTACATTGTGTGCGTGTGTGTGTGTATGTACATTGTGTGTGTGTGTGTACATTGTGTGTGTGTGTGTGTGTTTAGGGGGGGTGGGGGTGTGGGGCGGCAGGATTCCTGAGGTCTGTCAGCGGCCACCCCAGTCTGGAGGGTACAGCACGGAATATCCGCACCCTGACCAGTGTCACAGCCATGCTGTGTATCATTAGTGTAGCCTTGTAACCTGGGTGTGTGATGTCTGGGCAGCACGGTGTCACAGTGGGTTAGCACCGCTGCCTCCCAGCACCAGGGACCCGGGTTCAATTCCCGGCTCGGGTCACTGTCTGTGCGGAGTCTGCATATCCTCCCCGTGTCTGTGTGGGTTTCCTCCGGGTGCTCCGGTTTCCTCCCACAGTCCAGAAGGCGTGCTGGTTAGATGCATTGGCCGTGCTAAATTCTCCCTCCCAAAGAGACGCCAGAGTGTAGCGACTTGGGGATTTTCACAATAACTTCATTGCGGTGTTAATGTAAGCCTACTTGTGTCACTAATAAATAAACTTGGAAAAAAATCTGTCCTCAGAGAAAAGACCCTGTCGACCTCCTCCTCCTCCCCCTGAGAGGGACAGACTGAGAGGGCCCAGCGGCAGAACCGGAAGCGTGGGAAACCAGAGGAATTAAGAAGTAAACTAAAGGGAGTGAGTCTTGCCTGGTGTTGAATATTGAGTCTCGAGGCAGCCTTGCAGTTTAACAATTCTATAAATCTGTGGTCTGGGCATTCAGCCCAGGCTATAGATAGCAAGTCTGCTGGGTGTGAGGGAAGTGCTTGGGAAGTGGAATGACTGTCAGTTACACTGAAAAACAAAACAACAAATCCACTTCTCCTTTCTCACCCTCTTGTTCCCCGTGTCCCCCCCACTTCCTGGCAGGAAGCCCGTTCCTGGATCTCCTGATGCTGGATGGTGAATCTGCACCCAAGGCCGGTGAGGAAATTCACTGCCACGTTCTGAATGGGACGGCCGACCGTCTGCAGGTGACAGCGGCCAGAGCGGAGGCCCTTCAGCAGGTTTACTATCAACACGGCCAGGTGAGTGACAGATACCCCCGGGCTTCGCTCCGGCCGGGGTCCCCAACCCTGCACAGTGGCACAGTGGGTTAGCACTGCTGCTTCACAGCTCCAGGGACCCGGGTTCGATTCCCGGCTCGGGTCACTGTCTGCGTGGAGTTTGCACATTCTCCCCGTGTCTGCGTGGGTTTCCTCCGGGTGCTCCGGTTTCCTCCCACAGTCCAAAGATGTGCGGGTTAGGTTGATTGGCCATGCTAAGAAATTGCCCCTTAGTGTCCAGGGATGTGTAGGTTAGAGGGGATTAGTGGGTATAACATGTAGGGATATGGGGGTAGGGCCTGGGTGGGATTGTGTTCGGTGCAGACTCGATGGGCCGAAGGGCCTCTTTCTGCACTGTAGGGTTTCTATGATTTCTAACCCCACACCATCCTGGAGGTTTTAACGCGTGTCTCTCTCGTACCCTCGGTCTTTCTCCTCTGGTTCCAACCTGTTTGTCAAAATGAAATGGGAAGGCTTTCTGTCTTAAATGGACAGGGGAGGCGATGGCCTAGTGGTATTATCACTAGATTATTAATTTAGAAACTCAGCTAATGTTCTGAGGACCTGAGTTCGAATCCCACCACGGCAGATGGTGGAATTTGAATTCTGTAAAACAATCTGGAATTAAGAATCTACTGATGACCATGGAACCATTGTCGGTTGTTGGAAAAACCATTCTGGGTCACTAATGTCCTTTAGGGAAGGAAATCTGCCGTCCTTACCCAGTCTGGCCTACATGTGACTCCAGAGCCACAGCAATGTGGGTGACTCTCAACTGCCCTCCAAGGGCAACTAGGGATGGGCCAGTGATACCCATGCCCCACAAATGAATTTAAAATAATAGTCTTTTCTTTTCTGGGAGCTGCCCACAGCGACTATCCTGGAGCCCAATCTCTAATTCATAATCAATCTGACAAGAACAAAAGGAGGCCTTCCAACACCATCAGTAATAGAGTTCATTTATGGGGTGTAGGCATCACTGGCAAGGCCAACACTTAATGTCCATCCTTAATTGCCCTTGAGAAGGTGGCACATTGGCTCAGTGGTTAGCCCTGCTACCTTACTGCGATCCAGGTTCAATTCCAGCCTTGGGTCACTGTCTGTGCAGAGTGTGCACGTTCTCCCCGTGTCTGCGTGGGCTTCCTCCAGGGTCTAGGTTTCCTCCCGCACTCCAAAGACGTGCAGGTGAGGTGGATTGGCTATGCTAAATATACGGTTTTACAGGGATAGGGTAGGGTGCTGGTGGACCTGGGTAAGATGCTCTTTTGGAGAGTCAGTGCAGACTCGATGGGCCAAATGGCCTCCTTCTGCACTGTAGGGATTCTGTGGCTCTCGAATTGCTGCCCTTCATATGGGGTAGGTACACCCACAGCGCTGTTAGGGAGGGATTTCCAGGATTTTGACCCAGTGACGGTGAAGGAACAGTGATATATTTCCAAGTCAAGATGTGAGTGATTTGGAGGGGAACTTACAGGTGGTGATAGAGGTTATGGGTTTGGAAGGGGCTGTCTAAGGAACCTTGATGAGTTGCCGCAGTGCACCTTGTCGATGGTATACGCGGCTGCCACTGCTCGTCAGTGTCGGAATGGATGTTGAAGATGGTGGATAGGCTCTGGGGAGACAGGATATGAACTATTCACCACAGAATTCCAATCCTCTGATCTTCTCTGGTAGCCACAGTATTTACATGGCTGGTCTGGTTCAGTTTCTGATCAATGGTAACCTCCTAGATGTTGACAGTGGGGGTTTCAGCGATGGTAGTGCCATTGAATGTCATGTGGCAGTGGTTAGGTTCTCTCTTGTTTAAGATAGTCCACTTCTGTGGTGCAAATGTTATTGCCTCTTGTCAACCTAAGCCTGGCTATTGTCCAGGTCTTGCTGCATTTGAACATGGACTGCTTCAGTATCTGAGGACCCCTGATCCCCTTATTAATCAAAAACCTATCTATCTCCGTCTTAATAGCACTCAATGACTTGGCAGCCTGCTGTGGCAAAGTGTTCTACAGATTCCCCACTCTCTGGCTGAATAAACTCCTCCTCATCTCTGTTTTAAAGGATCATCCCTTTAGCCTGAGGTTGTGCCCTCTGGTTCTAGTGATTTTTTTTAAAAAGTGCTCTCTGTAGCACAGCCTTTGGTGATGTCATTGATGAGCGGAGCAAGGGAACTATGTGCTGGTCAGGTGATAAGTGTTGTTTTGGTTTTGTTTTGGCTGCAGAGTTAGAAGATTGGCTGAAAGCGGTCTCGCTCCCTGTTTTTATTTTGAATGCTTTACCAGCATTTAGCTGAAAGCACATCTTGTTTGCCATCCGGCAGTAAAATAAAAATCTGTGTTTGGGAAGCTGTCTTATCTTCAAACTGTTCTGAGTCTCAAGAGTATTTGACTGCAGAATTCAACTAATGACCTCGATCCCAACATCACGTGAACACTAGTCTGTGTTGTATTAAGAACATAAGAACATAAGAAATAGGAGCAGGAGTAGGCCATCTAGCCCTTCAAGCCTGCCCCGCCATTCAATAAGATCATGGCTGATCTGTCGTGGCTCAGTTCCACTTTCCCGCCCTCTCCCCATAACCCTTAATTCCCTCTCTTATCAAAAACCCATCAACCCGCGTCTTAAAAATATTTAGCGAGGCAGCCTCCACCACTTCAACGGGCAGAGAATTCCAGAGATTCACCACCCTTTGAGTGAAGAAGTTACTCCTCAACTCCGTTCTAAACCGCAACCCCTTTATCTTGAGGCTGTGCCCTCTAGTCCTACCGTCCTTTCTGAGCGGGAAGAGTCTCTCCACCTCTATCCTATCCATCCCATTCATCATCTTATATGTCTCAATGAGATCTCCCCTCATTCTTCTAAACTCTAACGAGTACAAGCCTAGTTTATTCAGCCTCTCCTCATAGTTCAACCCCCTCAACTCCGGCATCAGCCTAGTAAACCTCCTCTGCACTCCCTCCAAGGCCAAAATATCCTTGCGTAAGTACGGCGCCCAAAACTGCACACAGTACTCCAGCTGCGGCCTCACCAATGCCCTATACAGCCGCAGCAAGACCTCCCTACTTTTATATTCAATCCCCCTCGCTATGAAGGCCAGCATCCCATTCGCCTTCCTGACCACCTGCTGCACCTGCAAGCTGGGTTTTTGCGAATCATGCACAAGGACCCCGAGGTCCCTCTGCACCGTCGCCTGCTGCAGTTTTTCACCATGTAAGTAATAGTCCTTCCTACCATTATTCCTACCAAAGTTAAACCTGTGAAAAGGGTCCTTTGTCAATGGAGTTTGGTTTTGATTGGGACAGCTTATACATATTCATTTATATTGGTTGTTTTGTTTCTTGTTTGTAATTGCTAATTTTCTTACGATACATGTTAAACTAAATACAATTTGATTGATAAAAGCTCCCTAGTGGGTCATTTAAATCATACCTGAAGTGAAACCTATCATGCTTACCCTAGCCAAATTCAAAATGTAAAACTAATGATTTGGGCGGGCTTCATAAAACACATTGGAGTTTCTGACCTGAATCATAACAGGAAAGTGATGGGAAATAAATGGAGGCACTGCTGCCTCACAATGCTAGGAACCTGGGTTCGATTCCCAGCTTGCGTCACTATCTGTGTGGGATCTGCATGTTCTATCTGTGTGTGTTAATGTAAGCGTATTTGTGACACTAATAAATAAACTTAATTCGAATATGTGAGCAGTCTGTCCATTTCTAACCGTGTGTGTTTTTTTAAGCTTTCTAAGGGCCTTTGTACAACATCAGAGATCAGGAGCTACGCCCAGAACTCTCTGAACAACCTCCATCCAAAGCACAAACACCTTCAGGATGCTGTTCCCTACCAGGTAGGACAGCAAAGGTAAAGCTCTCAACACTCCTTCAGCCGTTAGCTTACTGAACAACCCTCAATGGTGAAATTGGGTTCTTGTCTATGACCTATGGGCAGCACGGTAGCACAGTGGTTAGCACTGCTGCTTCACAGGTCCAGGGTCCTGGGTTCGATTCTCGGCTCGGGTCACTGTTTGGAGTTTGCACATTCTCCTCGTGCCTGTGTGGGTTTACTCCGGTTTCCTCCCACAGTCCAAAGATGTGTGGGGTTAGGTTGATTGGCCATGCTAAGAAATTGCCCCTTAGTGTCCAGGGATGCGTAGATTAGAGGGATTAGTGGGTATAATATGTAGGGAAGGGGCCTGGGTGGGATTGTGTTCGGTGCAGACTCGATGGGCTGAAGGGCCTCTTTCTGCACTGTAGGATTATGTGATTCTATGATTGATAACCTGTGACTGCACAGAAGGGAAAGGCTCCTCTGTCCTGATTTTAACTCTGGGTCTGTTTTGGGCTGGTGGGTAGTGAGGAGACCATTTGGAAACTCGGTCACTGTGTTGGGGACAAGGCTTCACTGGCATTCCCACCAGCCCACCTTCCCACCAGAGTCGGTGGAGATCCGGCCCAAAGTGGTGTAATAACAAGGTGGGATTTGTTTCAAAGAACAACCCAGCACGGGAAACAGGCCCTTCGGCCCAATGAGCCCGCGCCTACCCTGCCCTGCGTGTATGCGTGTGGACCCCCTAACTTAGCCAGATTCAAGGGGATACCTTGCAGGGATCTTGGGGAGGAAGGGGGGGTGCGGGAACAGTGATAAACTCAGTACGCCAACCATCACTCCCAGCCTGAAAACTCAATCAAAGCCCTACTCTGTGACCTGTGATAGGAAAGTTTGCTGACCCCATGGACCTGTCACATCATGGAATCCCTACAATGCAGGAGGCCATTCAGCCCATTGACCCATCACTGACCACAATACTATCCAGGTCCTATTCCCATAACCCTATGTATTTACCCTGCTGATCCCCCTGACACTTTGGAGCAATTTAGCATGGTCAATCCACGTAACCTGCACGTCTGTGGAGTGTGGGACAAAACCCACGCAGACACGGGGAGAATGTACAAACTCCACACCGACACCCAAGGCCAGAAGGGAAGCCAGGTCCCTGGCGCTGCGGGGCAGCAGTGCTAACCACTGTGCCCCCCCTTTAAAATATTGTGTTCTGCTTCCACCATGTCCCATAGTAGGATTTGAATCTGGGTCCCCGGAGCGTTGGGCTGGGTTTCTGGATTATTAGTCCAGTGACAGTACCATGATGCCACCGCCTCCCCCCAGGTCGGTCCTGTTTGGTTTAGTTGCTCCCGACTCAGTGGATTAGCACTGACCCCAGGGGTGGGTTCAAATCCCACTCCAGGTACTTGAGGTTTTAATTCAGACCCCGTTATCGAGGGAATGCTGTCCAAGGTGTTGTCATTTCAATTTGACGATAAACTGAGTCCCGTGTGTTTTCTCAGGTAAATTCCAGCACATTATCCCAAAAGAGACTAAGTGAAGGACATGGATGGGGTGGATAGGGAGCAGCTGTTCCCCTTAGCTGAAGGGTCAGTTACGAGGAGACACAAGTTAAAAGTGGGGGGGGGGGGGGGTGGTGCGCGTGAGAGGTTTAGAACAAAGAAGAGTACAGCACAGGAAACAGGCCCTTCGGCCCTCCAAGCCTGTGCCGCTTGTTGGTCCAACTAGACCATTCTTCTGTATCCCTCCATTCCCAGTCTGCTCATTTAGGGGGAGATTTGAGGAAAATCTTTTTTACCCAGAGGGTGGTGAGGGTCTGGAATGCGCTGCCTGGGAGGGTGGTGGAGCTGGGATGCCTCACATCCTTTAAAAAGTACCTGGATGAGTACCTGGCATGCCGTAACGTTCAAGGCTATTGGCCAAGTGTTGGTAAGTGGGATTAGGTGGGCAGGTCAGAGCATTTCGTAGATCGGTGCAGGTTTGATGGGCCGAAGGGCCTCTTCTGCACCCTAGGATTCTGTGAGTTCCCCCTGGCATCATAGCCAAAATGGACCCCTCAGTCACTATTGCATTGCTATTTGTAGGAGTTTTTCTTAATCCCAGTGCGACAGCATTAGCTGTAAAGTGCTTTGGAACATCCAGGGGATGTGAAAGGAGCCATATCAATGTAACTCCTACTTTCACTGCAGGTTGCTATTTCACTCAAACTGCGTGACCTCCTCAATGACCTCACAAAAGAGAGCGAGCCAATCGCACGCCACCCAGAATGAGCCAATTGCATCCCAGCTCCTTGTCGGCAATGGCAGCCAATAGGAAACAGTGCAGGGTGGGACCCTGAAACACAGAGCTTCAGAACAACGCATGACTTTTTATGATCAATATTCTTCCAATTTTAGTTTAAAGGAGTTGGACTATATGTTAAACTATCTGCCTATCATGTGGAGATGCTGGCATGGAACTGGGGTGGGCACAGTAAGGAATCTCACAACACCAGCTTAAAATCCAACGGGTTTATTTGGAATCACGAGCTTTCGGAGCTCTGTCCCTTCATCAGGTGATCAAGATGCAATGTTCTGAAAGCTTGTGATTTCAAAAAACTTGTTGGACTTTAAGCTGATGTTGTGAGACTCCTTACTGTACCCACTCATCAATCTCCCTATCTGCCAACACCCCTCCTCTGTCTGTCAGCCCCCCACCTCCCCAGCCTGTCAACCCCAACCCACCCATCGACTCCTCTCCACCAATCAGCGCACCATTAACCTGCCCCCTCTCCCTCAGATCTGTTCCTCAGTTCTTCAGGTAACATGTCTGGAAGCCAAACTAGACTGGTCATCCCACCAGAAGCATGGTCCACCAATCCATTACATGAAATAGTGAGTAGGGTAATAAATGTCTAGGATATTCATTGGCATTAGTATTTAATCAGATTCTCAAACTATGACCTCTAGTTCTGGACTCCCCCACCATTGGGAACATTCTTTCTGAATCTACCCTTTCAGAATTTTATAAGTTTCTATGAGATCCCTCTCACTCTTCTAATCCTAACCGACTCAATCTCTCCTCATATGACAGACCTGCCATCCCAGGAATCAGCCTGGTAAATCTTCGCTGCACTCCCTCTATAGCAAGGACATCCTTCCTCAGATAAGGACACCAAAACTGCTCACAATACTCCAGGTGTGGTCTCCCCAATGCCCTATACAATTACAACAAAATATCCCCATGCCTATACTCAAATCCTCTCGCTATGGAGGCCAACATATCATTTGCCTTCTTTACTGCCTGCTATACTTGCGCACTTACTTTCAGTGACTGATGCACAAGAACTCTAAGATCTCGCTGCGTACCCACCTCTCTCAATTTACACCCATTCAAGTAATAATCTGTCTTCCTATTATTGCTTCATGCCATGTCTCAGTATTTTAACTGGTAAACGTTATGCTAATTCTTTTTGTTATCATTTTAACTGTGTTCTTAAATAAACTTTGTTTGATAAAAGCTTCCTAGTGGGTCATTTGTATCATACTGGATTGAACATAAGAAATAAGAAATAGGAGCAGGAGTAGGCCATCCAGCCCTTCGAGCCTGCCCCGCCATTCAATAAGATCATGGCTGATCTGTTGTGGCTCAGTTCCACTTTCCCGCCCTCTCCCCATAACCCTTAATCCCCTCTCTTATCAAAAACCCATCAACCCGCTTCTTAAAAATATTTAGCGAGGCAGCCTCCACCACTTCAACGGGCAGAGAATTCCAGAGATTCACCACCCTTTGAGTGAAGAAGTTTCTCCTCAACTCCGTTCTAAACCGCCTCCCCTTTATCTTGAGGCTGTGCCCCCTCGTCCTACTGTCTTTTTTGAGCGGGAAGAGTCTCTCCACCTCTATCCTATCCATCCCATTCATCATCTTATACGTCTCAATGAGATCTCCCCTCATTCTTCTAAACTCTAACGAGTACAAGCCTAGTTTATTCAGCCTCTCCTCATAGCTCAATCCCCTCAACTCCGGTATCAGCCTAGTAAACCTCCTCTGCACTCCCTCCAGGGCCAAAATATCCTTGCGCAGGTGCGGTGCCCAAAACTGCACACAGTACTCCAGCTGCGGCCTCACCAATGCCCTATACAGCTGCAGCAAGACCTCCCTACTTTTATATTCAATCCCCCTCGCTATGAAGGCCAGCATCCCATTCGCCTTCCTGACCACCTGCTGCACCTGCAAGCTGGGTTTTTGCGACTCATGCACAAGGACCCCGAGGTCCCTCTGCACCGTCGCCTGCTGCAGTTTTTCGCCACGTAAGTAATAGTCCTTCCTACCATTCTTCCTACCAAAGTGGACCACCTCACACTTGCCAACATTAAATTCCATTTGCCATTTCCTGGCCCATTCGCCCAGCCTATCTAGATCCTTCTGCAGACTCTCCACACCCTCCGCACAATTTGCCTTTCCCCCAATCTTGGTGTCATCAGCAAATTTCGACACCCTGCACTCGGTTCCCTCCTCCAGATCATCTATATAAATGGTAAATAGCTGAGGCCCCAGCACCGACCCCTGGGGCACCCCACTAGTCACCAACCGCCAATCCGAATAGCACCCATTGACCCCCACTCTCTGCCTCCTATTTGACAACCAATCCTCTATCCACGCTAACACCTTACCCCCAACTCCATGTCCCCTGACCTTCTGCAATAACCTCTTGTGAGGTACCTTGTCAAACGCCTTCTGAAAATCCAGAAAGACCACATCCACCGGCTCTCCTCTATCCACCGCCCTAGACACATCCTCATAGAACTCCAGTAAATTTGTCAGACACGACTTCCCTTTAATGAAACCGTGTTGCGTCCGCCCTATCAAGCAATTCCCTTCAAGATGCCTCGCAATTTCCTCCTTAATGACGGATTCTAACATTTTACCTACCACAGACGTTAAACTAACCGGCCTATAATTCCCCGCCTTTTGCCTGGCACCCTTCTTAAACAACGGCGTAACATTAGCCGTTTTCCAATCTTCCGGCACTTCCCCGGAATCCAGCAACGTCTGGAAAATAACCACCAAGGCATCCACTATCACCTCCGCCATTTCTCTCAGAACCCTCGGATGCATTCCATCCGGTCCTGGGGACTTGTCCACAATCAGCCCCTCCAGTCTGTCGAGCACCACCTCTCTAGTAACAGTAATGTCATTAAGACCCTCCATTCCTACCACCTTTCCATCGCTAACACCCGGCAAATTATTCACGTCCTCCTCCGTGAAGACAGAAACAAAAAAGTTATTCAAGACCTTAGCCATATCCCCATCCCCTACCACTAGGTCCCCTTTCTCATCCTCTAAAGGACCAACGTTCACCCTAGCCAGCCTCTTCCTTTTTATATATTTATAAAAACTCTTGCTATCCTTTTTTATATTAAGTGCTAGCCCAGCCTCATAGCTTCTCCTACCCTCCTTTATCAACTTCTTTGTCAATCTTTGTTGACATTTAAACCTTTCCCAATCCTCTTCTCGCCCACTACTCTTAGCTACTCTAAATTCCTCCGCTTTTAATTTAACACTTTCCTTCATCTCCTTCGTTATCCACGGCTTATTACCTCTCTTCCTACTGTCCTTTTTAACCATCGGAATAAATTTCTGCTGAGCACCAAGAAAGATCTCCTTAAAGATCCTCCACTGCTCCTCAGCAGACCTACCTTCCAACGCACTCCCCCAGTCCACATTCGCCAATTCTTCTCTCATCCTACCGTACTCCCCTCTATTCAAACAAAGGACGCGTGTCCGGGAACCCACTTTCTCCTCCTCCATCTGCACCAGAAACTCCACCATACAATGATCACTCTCTCCAAGAGGATCCTTCACCGCAAGGTCCCTAATTCTACCCGCCTCATTACATAGCACCAGATCCAAGATAGCTCGCTCCCTCGTCGGCTCCAACACACACTGTTCAAGGAAATTATCCCGGCAGCATTCCAAGAACTCCTCCTCGAGCCCACCTCGTCCAACATGGGTCGACCAATCAATATGCAGATTGAAATCTCCCATAACTACTGCCGTCCCATTCCTGCACGCCGCACTTATTTGCGTGTTAACAGCCCGCCCCACCACACGTATTCACCCTAATGCCAAAATCAAATGTAAAACCCAGGGTCTATTTTTACAAAACACCTTGGACTTTCTGGCCTAGATCTTAACACAAGATAATTTGTCTGGAACAACTTGGACTGTTCCCCTCCTCAAGGTCTTCTGCTTCCGAGCAAACCTCACTCACCTTCCCTCATAACCTCATGATGATTCTTAATTAATAAAATGTTCCTGCCAATTTTTCCTTCCTGGAGTTCACAGTCCAAGTCACTCTTAGGTTTCCAGCCACATGGGGTAGATTTAGGGTGGGGTTCGATCTGGTTTGGGGTTGGTTTTTGGCCTGGTTTAGGTTGGGAGTTGTGCTAGTTTGGGGTTAATGTTGCTCTTGTTTGTACTGGTTTAGAATGGGTTTGAATTGGTTTAGGTAGTTTGAGGTTTTAGCTGATTTGAGGTTGATGTTGATTCTGTTTGATCTGGTTTAACACCAACTCCATTACACCATTATTCCTACGAAACTCATCTCCAAACTCTGTGGCTGGGGCTTAGCTCCTCCCTCTGCCTGGGTCCCTGGCATTGTGAGGCAGCAGTGCTAACCACTGTGCCACCATGCCACCCAATTTATCCCAATCTTCGGGGCTTTCTGCACACATGCTGGCCTCAGATACTGGAAATGTTCCCGGCTTCCCACATGGAGCATGGGGAGCACACCAAGGCTTTGCGCTCTCCTGCCATGATTTACCCCTTTAAATTAAACCTTTTAATCAATTACTCTTGGGCCCTTTTCTCCTTATCCTCATTATTACAGAATTTACAAACTATAAACTACAAAATATCTTACAAACCATAGTCAATAAAAGTAGTAAATACTTACCCACTACTTGGTGTTATAAAATCCCTACATTTCAGAAGGAGGCCATTTGGCCCATCAATTAGGCACAGACTCTCCAACAGAGCATCTTACTCAGGCCTTATCCCTATAACCCCACATATTTACCCCACTAATCCCCCAGTCTATACATTTCAGGACATTAAGGGTCAATTTCACATGGAAAATCCACCTCACCAGCATATCTTTGAAGTGTGGGAGGAAACTGGAGCACCTGGAGGAAACCCAAGCAGACATGGGGAGAACACGCAGACTCCATACAGACAGTGACTGAAGGCCAGAATAGAACCCTGGTCCCTGGCTCTGCAAGGCAGCAGCTCTGTGCCACTGTGCCACCTTACTCCTCAACTCTGTCCTTGAAGCCTCTACTGCAGCAGGGGAAGACCACTCTCTGACAGTTTAAGAAGTTGAAAAGCAAAGAGAAAATGCAAAGAGCACCTCTTCCTCTCTGCACTGAGTTCCCCAAGTTCCAAACTCCCAATGCCCACACTCAGTCTGCCTGTGTCTCACTCAGAGTGAGATCTCCCCGCTGCTCCTGTGCAAACTCACTAGTAATTTCGTTTTAGGGTGGGTTTGACTTTGTTTGGATAGTTTGAGGGAGGGCCTGAGCTGGTTTAGGTAGTTTGAGGGAGATTTGAGCTGGTTTGAGGGTGACTTTGAGCTGGTTTTGTTAGTTTGAGCTGGTTTAAATAGTTTGAGGGTGGGTTTGAGCTGATTTAGGTAGTTTGAGGGCGGGTTTGAGTTGGTTTGGGTAGTTTGAGGGATATTTGAGTTGGTTTAGGTAATTTGAGGGTGAATTTGAGCTGGTTTAGGTAGTTTGAGGGAGATTTGAGCTAGTTTAGGTAGTTTGAGGGGGATTTGAGTTGGTTTAGGTAATTTGAGGGTGAATTTGAGCTGGTTTAGGTAGTTTGAGGGAGATTTAAGCTGGTTTGAGGGTGACTTTGGGGTGGTTTTATTAGTTTGAGCTGGTTTAAATAGTTTGAGGGGGTTTTGAGCTGATTTAGGTAGTTTGAGGGGGATTTGAGCTGGTTTGAGGGTGACTTTGAGCTGGTTTAAATAGTTTGAAGGTGGGTTTGAGCTGGTTTAAGTAGTTTGAGGAAGATTTGAGCTGGTTTAGGTAGTTTAAGGGGAATTTTGAGTTGGTTTAGGTAGCTTGAGGGGAATTTTGAGTTGGTTTTGTTAGTTTGAGGGAGATTTAAGCTGGTTTGAGGGTGACTTTGGGCTGGTTTTGTTAGTTTGAGCTGGTTTAAATAGTTTGAGGGGGATTTGAGCTGGTTTGGGTAGTTTGAGGATGGAGTTTGACCTGGTTTGGGGCTGACTTTGGTCTGGTTTTTCCTGGTTCAGTGGCTGTGCTGCCAGCAGGTGTTGGAACCTCCAGCCTACAGAGGGAGATGATCTGTGTGGGCCCAAGTCGCTGTCAGCGGTTTAAATCCCTCCAAAGGCGGAAGCTGCGAGTGAATCGCAGGAGGGGAGAAAGAGAGAGACACTGAAATAAGCCTGTCCGGGTTGGAGCGGATGCGAGGTAGCAGCAGCCCCAGGACAGCTCCCTGCTGACAGGCTGTGTCCTGGAGAGGGATACAGAGTAACCCTGGAGAGAGAGACAGAGTAACACAGGAGAGAGAGAAAGATACAGAGTAACACAGGAGACAAACTGCAACATTGAAGATCACCCCCCAAGCTTCAAGTCAGAACTGCTGGCCCAGGTAAACACTGCAGATCGATCAGAACAAAATACATCACTCAGCAGGACTTAATCTTTCAGAAATAGAATTAAGAAATGTTACTCAGGGTTTGGTAGCATTTGTGGAGCGGGAGAGAGTGACTGGGCACAGCTCAGTGTGTGGCACTAATTGCATTTTACTTTCGCTTCTGCTTCTATCAAGTGTGTGTGCGTGAGACAGAGAGATATTGTTTTGATCTGTAATGCAAGACCTTAAAGCTGAAATGGGGAACAGAGTTAACACTAAGGTTAACATCTTAGGAAGTCCAGCAAGTCAGAGAGAGAGAGAGCAGCCCAGGGAGTGAATGATTCAGTGGTTCACAGAGCTGGCAGAGGCATGATGGGCTGAATGGCCTGTGTTGTGTGGTTTTTGTCTACTTGCATTTAACCTTCGTACATTAAAGGGTTTAAAAAGTTTGAATGTGGGTTTGGGATGGTTTAGTTTCATTCATTTATGTAGCGCCTCTCGCCCCAGGAAGCCGCAAAGAACATCGCACCAAATCTTTGATGTGTGGTCATGGTTGCAACGCAGGAAATTTGCCACCCTTTGTGCGCAGCAAGATCCCACAGCCCAAATGTTGACGTACGGGCATTGTTATAATGCAGGAAATTTGCCACCCTTTGTGCACTTCAAGATCCCACGGCCCAAATGTTGGCGTGAGGTCATTGTTGTAATACAAGAAATTTGCCACCATTTTGGTGCACAGCAAGATCCCACAAACAGCACCATGATATAACGCCCAGCTTTTATTCCAGCGATGTTGGCTGAGGGGTAAATATTGGCCGGGAATGTAGGAGGGAACTGCCCTCCCATCTTCGAATAATGCCATGGGATTCTTGCACCTCCACCTGAGAGGGGCCTCGGTTTAAAAGATGGCACCTGTGACAGTGTGGCCCCCTTCCAGTACTGCACTGGGAGAGTCAGAGCCAGGTTTAGTGCGCAGTGCCTGGAGCGGGATCTGAACCTGCAACCTTGTGACCCTGAGGCAAGTGGGCTGCCCACTGATGTGTCATACACTTTGAATCTCTGACAGGAAAAAGAGACCAATCAGCCCACCATACTCATACTAGCTCCTGGACAGGGCTTTCCAGCTAATCACACTCTCTGGTTGTTGCTCTGTAGTCCTATAGAGTTATTGCCTTTTGAGTGTTTATCCAATCTTGATAATTTAGTTAATCTAGTTGGGGGGGTGGCATGGTGGCACAGTGGTTAATGCTGCAATCTCACAGTGCCAGGGACTTGGGTTTGATTCCGCCCTTGGGTGACTATCTGTGCAGAGTTTCTCCCCGTGTCTGCGTGGGTTTCCTCTGGGAGCTCTGGTTTCCTCCCACAGTCCAAAGATGCGTGTGTTGGGTGAATTGGCCATGCTAAATTGCCCCTTAATGTCAGGGGGATTAGCTAGGGGTAAATACTTGGGGTTACGGGGACAGGACCTGGGTGGTCGGTGCAGACTCGATGGGCTGAATGGCCTCCTTCTGCACTGTAGAGATTCTATGAAAAATGAAATAGTGCAGATGCTGGAAATCTGAAAAAAGAAAGGCAGAAAACCTCAGCAATACTGGCAGCATGTGTGGAGAGAGGAGCAGAGTTAATGTCCCTGTGACTTCTTCAGATGTTACTTTGACATGTTGGAGAAGGGGGGCTTTCAATCGTACAGAACCTCCTGTGGCCTCTGGTCGTTGCAAAGTGCTTGGCAGCCCATGAGGTGCAGCCAGAGTGAGAATTTAGCTCCAATGTCACCACGCTGTAATCAGACGGACAGAGAACCGTCTATTAGAGAGGATCCCACCCTGAACCATTACAACCTCTCCCCGCTGCGGACAGGCCTTGTACACAATCACAGCACTTTCTATTTCCGTCGCTGGAAATTACTGACTGAGAAGCTGCAGAATTTTACACCCTGCGATTCTTATGGATGGTGCAGTACAACAACAACTTGCATTTATATAGCCTCCCTTAATGTAAGAAAACATTGGGAGCAGTCATCGGTGATAGAAATCCCTAACCGAGGCTTTGACAAAGGGTCACCTGAACGTGAAATGTCAGCCCTTTTTCTCTCCTTACAGATGCTGCCAGACCCGCTGAGATTTTCCAGCATTTTCTCTTTTGGTTTCAGATTCCAGCATCTGCGGTAATTTGCTTTTAAATAGAAATCATTAACCCTTACCCTAATCCAGCCAGGCCAAAGGACAAGGAATCTTAAAGGAGGGGTGGCTGTTAAGGGAAACTTTTATCATTGGAGCAGATTATCTAGCCCTAATAAGATTGCTGTGGAATCTTGCTGTGCACAAATTGTGACAAACTCCTTTCACAACCTGGGGGTGTCTTAAGGTGATTCACAACCATCAAAAGTTTGGTCACTGACATAATGTGGTGGCCAATTTGTGCACAGCAAGATCTCACAGCAGTGTTGCTTTGCCAATATGATCTGTTTCTGTGTTGTATGTAGGCTGGTGGACACTGCGGAGAGCTTGCCTGCTCCTCTTCAAGATAGTAAGGAGTCTCACATCACCAGGTTAAAGTCCAACAGGTTTACTTGGTAGCACAAGCCTCTAGCTTTCGGAGCACTGTTCCTTGGTCAGGGAAGTGAGAGTTCTGTTCACAAACAGGGCATATAAAGACACAAACTCAATTTACAAAATAATGGTTGGAATGTGAGTTTTTACAGGTAATCAAGTCTTAAAGGTACAGACAATGTGAGTGGAGAGGGGGTTAAGCACAGGTTAAAGAGATGTGTATTGTCTCCAGCCAGGACAGTTAGTGAGGTTTTGCAAACCCAGGCAAGTCACAGATAGTGTGACATGAACCCAAGATCCCTGTTGAGACCGTCCTCATGTGTGCGGAACTTGGCTATCAGTCTCTGCTCAGCGACTCTGCGCTGTCGTGTGTCGTGAAGGCCGCCTTGGAGAATACTTACCCGAAGGTCAGAGGCTGAATGCCCGTGACCACTGAAGTGTTCGCCAACAGGAAGGGAACAGTCTTGCCTGGTGACTGTCGAGCGATGTTCATTCATCCGTTGTCGTAGCGTCTGCATGGTCTCCCCAATGTACCATGCTTCGGGACATCCTTTCCTGCAACGTATCAGGTAGACAATGTTGGCCGAGTTGCAAGAGTATTTACCGTGTACCTGGTGAATGGTATTCTCACGTGTGATGATGGTATCCATGTCGATGATCCGGCATGTCTTGCAGAGGTTGCTGTGACAGGGTTGTGTGGTATTGTGGTCACTGTTCTCCTGAAGGCTGGGTAGTTTGCTGCGAACAATGGTCTGTTTGCGGTTACATAGAAACATAGAACAGTACAGCACATTACAGGCCCTTCAATGTTGCACCGAGCTATGTTCAAACCCAAGATCAAGCTGTTCCCCTCCCTATCATTCTGGTGTGTTCCATGTGCCTATCCAATAACTATTTGAAAGTTCCTAAATGTCCGACTCCACTATCACAGCAGGCAGTCCATTCCACACCCCAACCACTCTCTGAGTAAACTATCTACAGTAAAAAGTCTGACAACACCAGGTTTTAGTCCAACCTATTTATTTGATAATATACTCACAAGCTTTCGGGGTTAGCCCCTTTGTCAGGTGAATGGAGAGTTCTGGCCTCAGACAGAGCATATAAAGCACAGACAGTTTACTGATTAAAATGCGAATCCTTACACCTAACCTGCTGTTCAAGACCTGAAGTGGCTGATAATGTGAGTGGAAGGAGCACTGATCACATACACATGAGGACGGTCTCAACAGGGATCTTGGGTTCATGTTGCACTATCTGTAACCCCCGTGACTTGCCTGGGTTTGCAAAACCTCACTTACTGTACTGTCTGGAGACAATACACATCTCTTTAACCTGTGATCAGTGCTCCTTCCACACACATTATCAGCCACTTCAGGTCTTGAACAGCAGGTTAGGTGTAAGGATTCGCATTCTAATCAGTAATCTCTAAACTGTCTGTGCTTTATATGCTCTGTCTGAGGCCAGAACTCTCCATTCACCTGACGAAGGGGCTAACCCCGAAAGCTTGTGAGTATATTATCAAATAAATAGGTTGGACTAAAACCTGGTGTTGTCAGACTTTTTACTGTGTTTACGCCAGTCCAACGCCGGCATACCCACATCATAAACTATCTACCTCAGACATCCCTCCTATATCTCCCACTATGAACCTTACAGTTATGCCCCCTAGTAACAGCTACACCCACCCGAGGAAATAGTCTCTGCACATCCACTCTATCCCCCTCATCATCTTATAAACCTCTATTAAGTCGCCTCTCATCCTCCTCTGCTGTAAAGAGAAAAGCCCCAGCTTCCTCAACCTTTCCTCATAAGACCTACCCTCCAAACCAGGCAGCATCCTGGTAAATCTCCTCTGCACTCTCTCCAATGCTTCCACATCCTTCTTAGAACATAGAACATAGAAAAACTACAGCATGAACAGGCCCTTTGGCCCACAAGTTGCACCAATCATATCCCTACCCACTAGGCTTACCTATAACCCTCAATCCTATTAAATCCCATGTACTCATCCAGAAGTCTCTTAAAAGACCCTATCGAATTTGCCTCCACCACCACTGACAGCAGCCGATTCCACTCACTCACCACCCTCTGAGTGAAAAACTTACCCCTGACATCTCCTCTGTACCTGCTCCCCAGCACCTTAACCTGTGTCCTCTCGTAGTGACCATTTCAGCCCAGGGAAATAGCCTCCGAGAATCCACCCTATTTATTCCTCTCAACATTTTATAAACCTCTATCAGGTCGCCTCTCAACCTTCGTCTCTCCAGGGAAAAGAGTCCCAGCTCCCTCAACCTATCTTCATAAGACATGCCTCCCAATCCAGGCAACATCCTTGTAAATCTCCTCTGCACCCTCTCAATAGCTTCTACATCCTTCCTGTAGTGAGGCGACCAGAACTGCGCACAATACTCCAAGTGGGGTCTGACAAGGGTCTTATAAAGTTGCAGCATTACCTCCCGACTCCTAAACTCAATCCCTCGATTAATGAAGGCCAGTACACCATACACCTTCTTGACCACATCCTCCACCTGCGAGGCCGATTTAAGAGTCCTGTGGACCCGGACCCCAAGGTTTTCTGATCCTCTACACTGCTAAGACTCCTACCCTTGATATTATACTCCTTATAGTGAGGTGACCAGAACTGCACGCAATATTCCAAATGTGGTCTCACAAAGGTCCTGTACATAACCCCAATTATGTTGTGCAGTTGTTTGAAGGCAAGAAGTGGGGGTGTGGGGATAGCCCTGGCGAGATGTTTGTCTTCATCAATGATATGTTGAAGACTCCGGAGAAGATGTCATAGCTTCTCCACTCCGGGGAAGTACTGGACGACGAAGGGTACTCTGTCCACCATGTCCCGAGTTTGTCTTCTGAGGAGATTGGTGCGGTTTTGTGCTGTGGTGCGTCGGAATTGTCGATCGATGAGTCGAGCGCCATTTCCTGTTCTTATGAGGGCATCTTTCAGTGTCCGGAGCTGTCTACTGTGATCCTCCTCATCTGAGCAGATCCTGTGTATACGGAGGGCTTGTCCGCAGGGGAGGGCTTCTTTAACATGTTTAGGGTGGAAACTGGAGAAGTGGAGCATTGAGAGGTTATCCATGGGCTTACGGTACAGTGAGGTACTGAGGTCCTTGATGGAGATGTGTGTGTCCAAGAGTGCAACTGGTTCTGGGGAGTAGTCCATGGTGAGTCTGATGGTGGGGTGGAATTTGTTGATATCATCATATAGTTGTTTCAGTGATTGTTCGCCATGAGGCCAAAGGAAGAAAATGCCATCGATGTATCTAGTGTACAGCATTGGTTGAAGATTCTGTGCAGTGAAGAAGTCTTGTTCGAACCTGTGCATGAAGATGTTGGCATATTGAGGTATGAATTTGGTCCCCATGGCTGTTCCGTGTGTCTGGATGAAAAACTGGTTGTTGAAGGTGAAGACATTGTGGTCCAGGATAAAGCGGATGAGTTGTAAAATTGCATCTGGAAACTGGCAGTTGTCAGCATTGAGTACTGAGGCAGTCGCAGCAATGCCATCGTCGTGGGGGATGTTGGTGTAGAGCGCTGAGACATCCATTGTGACGAGGAGTGTCCCTGGTTCAACTGCTCCGTGTGTGCTGAGTTTCAGTAGGAAGTCTGTAGTGTCGCGACAAAAGC
Organism: Carcharhinus amblyrhynchos; assembly: GCF_965287045.1. Classification (NCBI taxonomy): domain Eukaryota; kingdom Metazoa; phylum Chordata; class Chondrichthyes; order Carcharhiniformes; family Carcharhinidae; genus Carcharhinus; species Carcharhinus amblyrhynchos. The sequence goes on along the minus strand of NC_137325.1, from coordinate 144,093,534 downwards.
TGGGGGTTCTTTGTACAATGGGTTTCAGGATGCCCTCGACGTAGCCGGAGAGGTTCTCACACAGAGTCCCATTGCCCGATACGATGGGACGGCCAGGTGTGTTTGCCTTGTGTATCTTTGGGAGGCAGTAGAGATCTCCAATGCGGGGAGTACGTGGAATGAGAGCACGGAGGGTGCTCTGAAGGTCCGGATCAAAGGTCTTGATCAGATTGTTGAGTTGACGAGTGTGTTTTCATGACACACGACAGCACAGAGTCACTGAGCAGAGACTGATAGCCAAGTTCCGCACATGTGAGGACGGCCTCAACAGGGATCTTGAGTTCATGTCACACTATCTGTAACCCCCGTGACTTGCCTGGGTTTGCAAAACCTCACTTACTGTACTGTCTGGAGACAATACACATCTCTTTAACCTGTGCTTAACCCTCTCTCCACTCACATCGTCTGTACCTTTAAGACTTGATTACCTGTAAAGACTCACATTCCAACCATTATTTTGTAAATTGAGTTTGTGTCTTTATATACCCTGTTTGTGAACACAACTCCCACTCACCTGTTGAAGGAGCAGCGCTCTGAAAGCTAGTGGCTTTTGCTACCAAATAAACCTGTTGGACTTTAACCTGGTGTTGTGAGACATCTTACTGTGTTTACCCCAATCCATGCCGGCATCTCCACATCATGACCTCTTCAAGACAGCAGCCTGGGATCTTCCCATGTCGACTTAAAAGGCAGATAGGGCCTCAGTTCAGTGACTGAAAGACAGTACCTTTGACAGTGCAGCATGTGCAGAGACAGGCAGAGAGGGACAGAGGCATGGAGACAGGCAGAGAGAACAGACATGCGGAGACAAGCAGGCAGAGGGCCAGACATGTGGAGACAGGCAGAGAGAGGGACAGGCGTGCGGAGACGGGCAGGGAGAGGGACAGGCGTGCGGAGACGGGCAGAGAGAGGGACAGACATGTGGAGACAGGCAGAGAGAGGGACAGGCGTGCGGAGACGGGCAGGGAGAGGGACAGGCGTGCGGAGACGGGCAGAGAGAGGGACAGACATGCGGAGACAGGCAGAAAGAGGGACAGATGTATGGAGACAGGCAAAAGAGGGACAGACGTGGAGACAGGCAGAAGGACAGGCATGGGGAGACAGGCAGAAGGACAGGCATGGGGAGACAGGCAGAAGGACAGGCATGGGGAGACAGGCATAGAGAAGGACAGATGTGGAGACAGGCAGAAAGAGGAACAGACGTGGAGACAGGCAGAAAGAGGGACAGACATGTGGAGATGGGCAGAGACAGGCAGAGAGAGGGACAAACAGAGAGAGGGGCAGGTGTGCAGAATCAGGCAGAGAGAGGGAGAGACATACAGTGATGAGGAGTAGAGAGAGAAGACAGCCAGAGAGTGAGTCTCAGGCAACAAGGAGACAGACAGACAGAAACAGATTGAGAGACAGACAATAGAGAGAGAGAGACAACAGGCAAATAGAGATGTTAACACAGAGTGACAGACAGGCGTAGATTCTCAATGCCTGTAGTCGAGGCTGGGTTGAAGATTGTTCCCCTGTGGTTAAAGGGTGCAGTTGGATTCACTTGTTGTCCAGAGAGTCAAAATGAAATTCCTGCAGTGGGAACAGCGGATCTGAGAGAAGATATTTACCCTGTCACTCCACCTCTTTTCTATCCATCAGGATGTTTGCCCCCGATTTTTCAAAGGCCATGTTCTTCTCCAATAAGAAAGAGACAAAGTATCTCTTCTTCATTTTGATGGAGGACTTGTCCATTAGTGATCGTGTTTTCCCTGCGGGGCACATTGCGGTTATTGCTGAGACTGATTACCTGAAGGAGATGCAGAGTGAGGCTCAGGGACCAGGCCGCAAGCTCAAGTTCCACCTGCTGGAGGCAGATGTGCATATTCACCTGGAGGTGGACAGCCTGCGGCAGCTGACCGAGCAGGATGCGGGCCTACTCCTGGCTGTTAGCCCCTCCAGCCAACGCTTCAGACTCTACCTGGAGAAGGAGGCCTTAAACAACGCACTGCAGATTCACCCCGGGGACAAAGTGATTGTCGATTACAAATCCAAGCAACTGCCTGGCATTGTCAGGTACATTGGAAGCATATGTGAGAACCCAAAGCTTTCTGGAACCTTCTTTGGAATAGAATTGCAGGTAGGCATTGTGGAAGGTGCAGAAAAGTGTGTCTCCCAGGTTTCCGTTATCTATATAACCCCTCGATTAGATTCCAGTCTGTAACTCACTCCCGGGTATCTGTTATTCTATATATAAACCACCCAAACCCCTCGATTAGATTCCAGTCTGTAACTCACTCCCGGGTATCTGTTATTCTATATATAAACCACTCCGAACCCCTCGATTAGATTCCAGTCTGTAACTCACTCCCGGGTATCCATTATTCTATATATAAACCACCCCGAAATCCTCGATTAGATTCCAGTCTGTAACTCACTCCCGGGTATCCATTATTCTATATATAAACCACCCCGAACCCCTCGATTAGATTCCAGTCTGTAACTCACTCCCGGGTATCCATTATTCTATATATAAACCACCCCGAACCCCTCGATTAGATTCCAGTCTGTAACTCACTCCCAGGTATCTATTATTCTATATATAAACCACCCAAACCCCTCGATTAGATTCCAGTCTGTAACTCACTCCCAGGTATCTATTATTCTATATATAAACCACCCAAACCCCTCGATTAGATTCCAGTCTGTAACTCACTCCCGGGTATCTATTATTCTATATATAAACCACCCAAACCCTTCGATTAGATTCCAGTCTGTAACTCACTCCCGGGTATCTGTTATTCTATATATAAACCACCCCGAACCCCTCGATTAGATTCCAGTCTGTAACTCACTCCCAGGTATCTATTATTCTATATATAAACCACCCAAACCCCTCGATTAGATTCCAGTCTGTAACTCACTCCCGGGTATCTATTATTCTATATATAAACCACCCAAACCCCTCGATTAGATTCCAGTCTGTAACTCACTCCCAGGTATCTATTATTCTATATATAAACCACCCGAACCCCTCGATTAGATTCCAGTCTGTAACTCACTCCCGGGTATCTGTTATTCTATATATAAACCACCCCGAACCCCTCGATTAGATTCCAGTCTGTAACTCACTCCCGGGTATCTGTTATTCTATATATAAACCACCCCGAACCCCTCGATTAGATTCCAGTCTGTAACTCACTCCCAGGTATCTATTATTCTATATATAAACCACCCAAACCCCTCGATTAGATTCCAGTCTGTAACTCACTCCCAGGTATCTATTATTCTATATATAAACCACCCAAACCCCTCGATTAGATTCCAGTCTGTAACTCACTCCCGGGTATCTGTTATTCTATATATAAACCACCCAAACCCCTCGATTAGATTCCAGTCTGTAACTCACTCCCGGGTATCTGTTATTCTATATATAAACCACCCCAAACCCCTCGATTAGATTCCAGTCTGTAACTCACTCCCAGGTATCTATTATTCTATATATAAACCACCCAAACCCCTCGATTAGATTCCAGTCTGTAACTCACTCCCGGGTATCTATTATTCTATATATAAACCACCCAAACCCCTCGATTAGATTCCAGTCTGTAACTCACTCCCGGGTATCTGTTATTCTATATATAAACCACCCAAACCCCTCGATTAGATTCCAGTCTGTAACTCACTCCCAGGTATCTATTATTCTATATATAAACCACCCAAACCCCTCGATTAGATTCCAGTCTGTAACTCACTCCCAGGTATCTATTATTCTATATATAAACCACCCCGAACCCCTCGATTAGATTCCAGTCTGTAACTCACTCCCGGGTATCTGTTATTCTATATATAAACCACCCCGAACCCCTCGATTAGATTCCAGTCTGTAACTCACTCCCGGGTATCTGTTATTCTATATATAAACCACCCCAAACCCCTCGATTAGATTCCAGTCTGTAACTCACTCCCGGGTATCTATTATTCTATATATAAACCACCCCGAACCCCTCGATTAGATTCCAGTCTGTAACTCACTCCCGGGTATCTGTTATTCTATATATAAACCACCCAAACCCCTCGATTAGATTCCAGTCTGTAACTCACTCCCGGGTATCTGTTATTCTGTATATAAACCACCCAAACCCCTCGATTAGATTCCAGTCTGTAACTCACTCCCGCGTATCCATTATTCTATATATAAACCACCCAAACCCCTCGATTAGATTCCAGACTGTAACTCACTCCCGGGTATCTGTTATTCTATATATAAACCACCCAAACCCCTCGATTAGATTCCAGTCTGTAACTCACTCCCGGGTATCCATTATTCTATATATAAACCACCCAAACCCCTCGATTAGATTCCAGTCTGTAACTCACTCCCGGGTATCTGTTATTCTATATATAAACCACCCAAACCCCTCGATTAGATTCCAGTCTGTAACTCACTCCCGGGTATCTGTTATTCTATATATAAACCACCCAAACCCCTCGATTAGATTCCAGTCTGTAACTCACTCCCGGGTATCCATTATTCTATATATAAATCACCCAAACCCCTCGATTAGATTCCAGTCTGTAACTCACTCCTGGGTATCCATTATTCTATATATAAACCACCCGAACCCCTCGATTAGATTCCAGTCTGTAACTCACTCCCGGGTATCTGTTATTCTATATATAAACCACCCAAACCCCTCGATTAGATTCCAGTCTGTAACTCACTCCCGGGTATCTGTTGTTCTATATATAAACCACCCCAAACCCCTCGATTAGATTCCAGTCTGTAACTCACTCCCGGGTATCTGTTGTTCTATATATAAACCACCCGAACCCCTCGATTAGATTCCAGTCTGTAACTCACTCCCGGGTATCTGTTATTCTATATATAAACCACCCGAACCCCTCGATTAGATTCCAGTCTGTAACTCACTCCCGGGTATCTATTATTCTATATATAAACCACCCGAACCCCTCGATTAGATTCCAGTCTGTAACTCACTCCCGGGTATCTGTTATTCTATATATAAACCACCCGAACCCCTCGATTAGATTCCAGTCTGTAACTCACTCCCGGGTATCTATTATTCTATATATAAACCACCCGAACCCCTCGATTAGATTCCAGTCTGTAACTCACTCCCGGGTATCTGTTATTCGATATATAAACCACCCCGAACCCCTCGATTAGATTCCAGTCTGTAACTCACTCCCGGGTATCTGTTATTCTATATATAAACCACCCGAACCCCTCGATTACATTCCAGTCTGTAACCCACTCCCGGGTATCCGTTATTCTATATATAAACCACCCGAACCCTTCGATTAGATTCCAGTCTGTAACTCACTCCCGGGTATCTGTTATTCTATATATAAACCACCCCGAACCCCTCGATTAGATTCCAGACTGTAACTCACTCCCGGGTATCTGTTATTCTATATATAAACCACCCCGAACCCCTCGATTAGATTCCAGTCTGTAACTCACTCCCGGGTATCCATTATTCTATATATAAACCACCCCGAACCCCTCGATTAGATTCCAGTCTGTAACTCACTCCCGGGTATCTGTTGTTCTATATATAAACCACCCCGAACCCCTCGATTAGATTCCAGTCTGTAACTCACTCCCGGGTATCTGTTGTTCTATATATAAACCACCCAAACCCCTCGATTAGATTCCAGTCTGTAACTCACTCCCGGGTATCTGTTGTTCTATATATAAACCACCCCGAACCCCTCAATTAGATTCCAGTCTGTAACTCACTCCCGGGTATCTGTTGTTCTATATATAAACCACCCAAACCCCTCGATTAGATTCCAGTCTGTAACTCACTCCCGGGTATCCATTATTCTATATATAAACCACCCCGAACCCCTCAATTAGATTCCAGTCTGTAACTCACTCCCGGGTATCTGTTATTCTATATATAAACCACCCCGAACCCCTCGATTAGATTCCAGTCTGTAACTCACTCCCGGGTATCTGTTATTCTATATATAAACCACCCCGAACCCCTCGATTAGATTCCTGTCTGTAACTCACTCCCGGGTATCTATTATTCTATATATAAATCACCCCAAACCCCTCGATTAGATTCCAGTCTGTAACTCACTCCCGGGTATCTATTATTCTATATATAAACCACCCGAACCCCTCGATTAGATTCCAGTCTGTAACTCACTCCCGGGTATCTGTTATTCTATATATAAACCACCCCGAACCCCTCGATTAGATTCCAGTCTGTAACTCACTCCCGGGTATCTGTTATTCTATATATAAACCACCCGAACCCCTCGATTACATTCCAGTCTGTAACCCACTCCCGGGTATCCGTTATTCTATATATAAACCACCCGAACCCTTCGATTAGATTCCAGTCTGTAACTCACTCCCGGGTATCTGTTATTCTATATATAAACCACCCCGAACCCCTCGATTAGATTCCAGACTGTAACTCACTCCCGGGTATCTGTTATTCTATATATAAACCACCCCGAACCCCTCGATTAGATTCCAGTCTGTAACTCACTCCCGGGTATCCATTATTCTATATATAAACCACCCCGAACCCCTCGATTAGATTCCAGTCTGTAACTCACTCCCGGGTATCTGTTGTTCTATATATAAACCACCCCGAACCCCTCGATTAGATTCCAGTCTGTAACTCACTCCCGGGTATCTGTTGTTCTATATATAAACCACCCAAACCCCTCGATTAGATTCCAGTCTGTAACTCACTCCCGGGTATCTGTTGTTCTATATATAAACCACCCGAACCCCTCGATTAGATTCCAGTCTGTAACTCACTCCCGGGTATCTGTTATTCTATATATAAACCACCCCGAACCCCTCAATTAGATTCCAGTCTGTAACTCACTCCCGGGTATCTGTTGTTCTATATATAAACCACCCAAACCCCTCGATTAGATTCCAGTCTGTAACTCACTCCCGGGTATCCATTATTCTATATATAAACCACCCCGAACCCCTCAATTAGATTCCAGTCTGTAACTCACTCCCGGGTATCTGTTATTCTATATATAAACCACCCCGAACCCCTCGATTAGATTCCAGTCTGTAACTCACTCCCGGGTATCTGTTATTCTATATATAAACCACCCCGAACCCCTCGATTAGATTCCTGTCTGTAACTCACTCCCGGGTATCTATTATTCTATATATAAATCACCCCAAACCCCTCGATTAGATTCCAGTCTGTAACTCAGTCCAGTTCTGATACCAGATACTCCATGTATATGGAATGTTCCAGTGATAGGAGGTTGCCGTTGTGTTTGTGAGTTTGCCATGTTGTTTGAACAGTTCTCCCTCCGCGTTCATTTCACCAATATTACCCAGCATCCTCAGTCATTTTTTAAATCAAATTAAAGCCCCTCCCCCTCCCCTCAGCCCCTCCCCCTCCCCTCAGCCCCTCCCCCTCCCCTCAGCCCCTCCCTTCAGCCCCTCTCAGCCCCTCCCCCTCCCCTCAGCCCCTCCCCCTACCCTGGGCCCCACCCCTCTCCTCAGTCCCTGCCCCTCCCCGTAGTCCCTCACCCTCCTCTCAGGCCTGCCCTCTCCCCACAACCCATCCCCCTCCTGTCATCCCCCTCCCATCATTCCCTCCCCTTCCCCTCAACCCGTCTCCCTTCCCCTTCCCTTCCCCTCAGGCCCGCCCCCTTCCCCTCAGGCCCGCCCCCTTCCCCTCAGGCCCGCCCCCTTCCCCTCAGAGCCTTCCTCCCGGATTCTTCTCCTCCCTCACCTCCTCTGTTTTACCTCTTCTCCCTCTGCAGGTGGAGGGTGCAGTTGATGATGTATGTGATGGAACGTTTGCAGGGCAGCGGTACTTCGTCTGCAAGAAAGGCTGTGGCGTCTTTGTGCCGTTTAACAAGGTCAAACGGCGATGGAGCTTCGGGGAGGGGGAGCAGTACGCGAGCATGGGAGGAGTGAAGACCAACAACATGGCGGGCGACCACCCTGTGAACCCTGGGGACCGCGTAGCTGTCTACATGGAAGAGGAGATGAAAGGGGGGACAGTGATGGGGGTGATGGATGGGGGCTCAACTGTGCTGGTCAACTTCGAATCGGTGGGTGAGGCCATGGCTTCAGCGACTGGTCTTTGACCAAGGTGTGGGAGGGATATCACGGGTAGGATAAGAACATAAGAAATAGGAGCAGGAGTAGGCCATCTAGCCCTTCGAGCCTGCCCCGCCATTCAATAAGATCATGGCTGACCTGTCGTGACTCAGTTCCACTTTCCCGCTTTCTCCCCATAACCCTTAATCCCCTCACTTATCAAAAACCCATCAACCTGCGTCTTAAATATATTTAACGAGGTAGCCTCCACCACTTCAACGGGCAGAGAATTCCAGAGATTCACCACCCTTTGAGTGAAGAAGTTCCTCCTCAACTCCGTTCTAAACTGTCCCCCCCTTTATCTTGAGGCTGTGCCCCCTCGTCCTACTGTCCTTTCTGAGCGGGAAGAATCTCTCTACCTCTACCCTATCCATCCCCTTCATTATCTTATACGTCTCTATAAGATCCCCCCCTCATCCTTCTAAACTCCAACGAGTACAGACCCAGTCTATTTAGTCTCTCTTCATAGGCTAACCCCCTCATCTCCGGTATCAGCCTGGTGAACCTCCTCTGCACTCCCTCCAAGGCCAATATATCCTTTCGTAAGTGCGGCAACCAAAACTGCACACAGTACTCCAGCTGCGGCCTCACCAGTGCCCTGTACAGTTGCAGCAAGACCTCCCTACTTTTATATTCAATCCCCCTCGCTATGAAGGCCAGCATCCCATTCACCTTCCCGATCACCTGCTGCACCTGTAGGCTGGGTTTTTGCGACTCATGCACAAGGACCCCGAGGTCCCTCTGCACCATAGCATGCTGCAGTTTTTCGCCCTTTAAATAGTAATCCCTCCGACTATTATTCCTGCCAAAGTGGATAACCTCACGCTTGCTAACATTGTACTCCATCTGCCAGGTCCTCGCCCACTCGCTCAGCAGCCAGAATGGAGATGATTGGTTCATCTCCCCTCCCTGTCAATCATGCCTAGAGACCCCATCGGTGGCACAGTGGTTAGCACTGCTGCCTCACAGTGCCAGGGTTCAATCCCAGCATCGGGTCACTGTCTGTGTGGAGTTTGCACATTTCTCCCCATGTCTGCGTGGGTTTCCTCCGGCTGCTCCGGTTTCCCCCCCACAGTCCAAAAATGTGCAGTCAGGTTGATTGGCCGTGCTAAATTGACCCTAATGTCAAGGGGATTAGCAGGATAAATATGTGGCGTTATGGGAATAGGGCCTGGGTGGGTTTGTACACACTCGATGGGCTGAATGGCCTCCTTTTGCATTGTAGGGATTTTATGATTCTAAGACCATATTTAATTTGATTTGATTTATTATTGTCACATGTATGAATATACAGTGAAAAGTATTCCTCGCTACACAGGCAAAGCATACCGTTCATAGAGAAGGGTGCAGAATGTAGTGTTACAGTCATAGCTAGGGTGTAGAGAAAGATCAACTTAATGCGAGGTAGGTCCATTCAAAAGTCTGACAGCAGCAGGGAAGAAGCTGTTCTTGAGTCGGTTGGTACGTGACCTCAGACTTTTGTATCTTTTATCTGATGGAAGAAGGTGGAAGAGAGAATGTCCGGGGTGCGTGGGGTCCTTGATTATGTTGACTGCTTTGCTGAGGCAGAGGGAAGTGTAGACAGAGTCAATGGATGGGAGGCTGGTTTGCGTGATGGATTAGGCTATATTCACAACCCTTTACTGGAATGATCTTGTGAACGTATAAACCAATCCTCCACTCACTGTAATTTGCTGGATAATTCAGATCCTCCTGTTGTTGGCAGATTTTGCTGGATTTTCAGTTTGGAGTTTGCTCCCGGAGTGGGGTGGGGCTCTGATGAAATGGACTCTGAGATAAATTAGATTCTGAGTCCTGTAAGTCTCACCGTTCATGCATTCATCCATCGAGGTCAGTACTCAGTCAGGTAGGACTCCACTGGAGGTGTAACCGCCCCTGTGTCTGTACATACAGCAGAGGCTGTGCGGGTAGCACTCTCGCCCTGAGTCGGGAGGTTGTTATTCCAGGTCCCACTCCAGAGACCCGAGCACAGAATCGAAGCTGAAACTCCCACAGTGCGGTACTGAGGAAGTGCTGCACTGCTGGAGGTGCTGTCTTGTTAAACTTGTTCACCCTCTCATAAAGGACTCCTGGATTTCTCCAGGGGGTGTCTTGGCCAGTGGTTTTCACGCAGTTATTCGAGATGAATGCGGCACAGCGGTTTGCACTGCTGCCTCACAGGTTCAATTCCTGGCTTGGATCACTCTCTGTGTGGAGTTTGTACATTCTCCCCATGTCTGCGTGGGTTTCCTCCGGGTGCTCTGGTTTCCTCCATGGTCCAAAGATGTGCGGGTTAGGTAGATATCAGGGGGGGATTAGCAGGGTAAATGCATAGGATAGAGCCTGGCGGGACTGTTGCTGGTGCAGACTTGATGGGCCGAATGGCCTCCTTTTGGGGTTCTATGAGATGCTGTTTGTGGGAGCTTGCTGTGCACTCTAGCAATCAAAAGGGGAGCTGGAGCGTGGGGCGGATTTTTTTTTCTCTGGTGCCTGTCCTGGAGGTAAATTTCCTCTCCCTTTCCCCGATTCTCCTCCCTGCTCTTCCCCTGAACTCACTCGGTTCCCGGTAGCGGTGCTTTCCGCAGCGAAATTCTCCTTGAGGTGTGGATGCTCAAACAGAAGGGTTGCTTGACTCTGTTACAGGGCAAGACGAACGGAGAGGAAGCAAAGATGCCCTGCAGGGTGCCAATGGACTCTGTCATCAAGGAAGACATGCTCCAATCGACGGGGAGCATTCAACGCAGTAACTGTGAGTCTCACGGAGTCGAATGGGTTGTGGGGGGGGGGGGAGTGGGTGGGGGCTTTGGCGGAAGGTGGGAGACACCTCGGTGCTCCCCAAAAAAGAGAGCGTGTGAGAGACACTGGCACAGTGGGTAGCACTGCTGCCTCGCAGCGCCGGGGACCCGGGTTTGATTCCCAGCTCGGATCACTGTCTGTGTGGACATTCATAGAATCCCTACAGTGCAGAAGGAGGCCATTCAGCCCATCAAGTCTACACCAACCACTAACCCACCCAGGTCCTATCCCCATAACCCCACCTTGGTCAGTCTCCCTGACACTAAGGGGCAATTTAGCACGACCAATCCACCCAACCTGCACATCTTTCAGACTGTGGGAGGAAACCCACGCAGACACGGGGAGAATGTGCAGACTCCGCACAGACAGTGACCCAAGCCGGGAATCAAATCCAGGTCCCTGGTGCTGTGAGGCAGCCGTGCTAACCACTGTGCCACCCCATGTTTGCATGAGTTTCCTCTGGGGCCTCCGATTTCCTCCCAACTGTCCAAAGATGTGCTGGTTAGGTGGATTGGCCGTGTTAAATTGCCCCTTATTGTCAGGGGGATTAGCAGGGTAAATGTATGGGGTTACAGGAATAGGGCCTGGGTAGGATTGTTGTGAGTGCAGACTCGATGGGCCAAATGGTCTCCTTCTGCACTGTAGAGATTCTTTATGATTGCGTGAGAGAGATGTACACTCGCCACCCTCCCTAAGCTTATTAAAACTCTGAGAGACAGCACAGACAAGTTGGGCCGAAGGGCCTGTATCCATGCTGTAAGCCTTTGTAGCCTCTGTGACTTGAAGCTAATGGTTGTGTTACCATTATACTGAGGGTGAAAAAGGAGAAAGGTGGAGGTCAGGAGAGGTTCAGTGACAAAATGAGTTGGTCGTGCAAGGCCAGAGGGAGCGGAACGGAAAAGGGAAGGAAAAAAAATGATGCACCCAGAGGAGAGTGAGGAACAGCTGCTGTCCAAAAGCAAAAACAAGATTCCGAGGAAAACATTTCCTTGTTTTTCTCTGAGCTGCTGAGTATTTTTGCCATTCTCTGTTATTATGTTAGATTTCAGCACTGTCGCTTTGTGCTTTAGTAAGAACGAGTTGTCTCTGTATGGAAGGTGGAGACGGTGGCATCGTGGTAAGATCACTGGACTCACCAGGCCCAGACTCTGGTGCTCTGGGGACACGGGTTCAAATCCCAGCACGGCAGCTGGTGGAATTTAAATTCAATGAATACAATCTCAGTCACAGTAATGATAACCAACGTTAAAAACCCATCTGATTCACTCCAACTCTTCAGGGAGGGAAATCTGCCATCCTTACCCGGTCTGGCCTACATGCGGTTAGCACTGCTGCCTCCCAGCGCCAGGGAGCCTGGTTCAATTCCAGCCTTGGGTCACTGTCTGTGTGGAGTTTGCACATTCTCCCCGTGTCTGCATGGGTTTCCTCCCACAGTCCGGAGATGTGCAGATTGGCCATCGCTAAGTTGCCCCTTAGTGTCTGGAGATGTGTAGGTTAGATGGATTAGCCCATGGTAAATGTGTGGGTTACATGGGTAGGGAGAGGGTGTGGGTAAGATACTCTGTCAGAGAGTCGGTGCAGACTCGATGGGCCAAATGGCCTCCTTCTGCAATGTAGGAATCCTGTGACCAACAGTAACATGGTTGATCTGAACTGCCCAGTGGGACACCCAGTAGGAGGACAATTAGGGATGGGTATTAAATGCTGGCGTGGTCAGTGACACAGAGTAAATAAAAACCAACATTAAGAAGGTCGCTGTTCTGAGCATTTGCTCAAAGTGCAGAGAGGAGGGTGCGGGAAAGCTGTGTTCAAAGTGGCAAAGACCCACCCTCGATCCATGAAGGAATCTGGAATGCTGTGCCACAGGGAGTGGTCTCGGCAAGGGCTGCTATTATGGTTAACTTGGGTCGTGCCTGGGAGAGTTATTTATATCCATGTCTTGCTGGGTGCCGTTAGTGGGAGGGAGCAGTTTGCAGTTAATGATCTTTGCGATATTGAGTCAGAAGGAAGGGGAGATTTATAATCCCCCCCCCCCCCACACAATGGGAGGGAGTGGCGGGGGGGCAAAGTTACAATCTCAAAAACCTGGAACAGGGCTCAGCCAACCCCTGATATTGGATAATACGGGAGGTGAATAGTTCGTAAGTTCATCAGGGGCAGAATTAGGCCATTCAGCCCATCAAGTCTGCTGTGCCATTCGATCATGGCTGATGTGCTCCTCATTCCCATTTTCCTGTCTTCTCCCCATAACCCTTCAACCCATTCCCAATTAAAAATCCGTCTAACTCCTCCTTAAATGTACTCGCTCTCCCAACATCCACTGCACTTTGGGGCCGTGAATTCCACAGACTCACATCCCTTTGGGAGAAATAGTCTCTCCTCAACTCTGTTTTAAATTTACTAACCCCTTATCCTCAGACTGTGGCCCCTCGCCCTAGAATGTCCCACAAGAGGAAACATCCGCTCCACATTTACTGCATCCATACCTTTTACCATCTTGTATACCTCAGTCTGATCTCCCCTCATTCTTCTAAATTCCAGTGAGTAAAGGCCCAGCCGAGTTCAGGGATGTCCGGTGGGTCTCTGTGTGCAGTGTACGCAAATCGGACAGTGTCTGACATTTTTTAAAGTTATTCAGTTATCAGGGATTAAGAAGTGTAGCTGAAGGGAGCGGGAATAGCCAGTGCAGTGGATAGGTGTGTTTCCAGCATCCCATGTGGGCCAAGGGAAGCAGGATCGCTTTACCTCAGACCCCCCCCCCAAGCTGCCCGGGTCCCAGGCGCTGTGAGGCAGCAGTGCGAACCACTGTGCCACCGTGCCGTCTCCCCTGTTCCTGTCCTGTAACTGTTGAGACCGTGGTGTTAGTGTCGAATCGGCCCTTTGACAACCCGTGATTATATAGACATCGCTGTCAGCCTCATCTCCCACACTGGGTCTGCTGCTCAGTGCTGCCCCCCCTCTGTCAGGAGAAACTCTGGCTGGGCAGGCTGTCTCAGACCCTGCTTTACGATTCATTAATACACTCAATCCTTCAATATCACTTGAAAAAAGAGACATGTTGCCAAACTCTTCCACCAGGTCCTCTTCAGGACAAATACAAGAATGCCAAATTTCAAACTATCACAACAATTTATATTGCAGGTTGAAAGAGAATTGGTTGACTGACAGGTTGAATCTGATTCAATCTTTGATTTGATTTATTATTGTCACATGTATTAACACAGAGGGAAAAGTATTGTTACTTACGCGCTAGACAGACAAAGCAAACCATTCATAGAGAAGGAAAGGAGAGAGTGCGGAATGTAGTGTTACAATCATAGCTAGGGTGTAGAGAAAGATCAGCTTAATACAAGGTAGCTCCATTCAAAAGTCTGACAGCAGCAGGGAAGAAGCTGTTCTTGAGTCGGTTGGTACGTGACCTCAGACTTTTGTATCTTTTTCCTGATGGCAGAAGGTGGAAGAGAGAATGTCCGGGGTGCGTGGGGTCCTTAATTACGCTGGCTGCTTTTCCCCGAGGCAGCGGGAAGTGTAGACAGAGTCAGTGGATGGGAGGCTGGTTTGTGTGATGGATTGGGCTACATTCACGACCTTTTGTAGTTCCTTGCAGCCTTGGGCAGAGCAGGAGCCCATACCAAGCTGTGATACAACCAGAAAGGATGCTTTCTATGGTGCATCTGTAAAAGTTGGCGAGAGTCGTAGGGGACATGACAAATTTCCTCAGTCTTCTGAGAAAGTAGAGGCATTGGTGGGGCTTTCTCAACTATAGTGTCGGCATGGGGGGGACCAGGACAGGTTGTTGGTGATCTGGACACCTAAAAACTTGAAGTTCTCGACCCTTTCTACTTCGTCCCCGTTGATGTAGACAGGGGCATGTTCTCCTTTACGCTTCCTGAAGTTGATGACAATCTCCTTCATTTTGTTGACATTGAGGGAGAGATTATTGTTGCCGCACCAGTTCATCAGATTCTCTATCTCATTCCTGTACTCTGTCTCGTCATTGTTTGAGATCCGACCCACTACGGGGGTGTCATCAGCAAACTTGAAAATCGAGTTGGAGGGGAATTTGGCCGCACAGTTATAGGTGTATAAGGAGTATAGTAGGGGGCTGAGAGCACAGCTCTGTGGGACACCAGTGTTGAGGATGATCGTGGAGGGGGTGCTGTGGCCTTTCCTTACTGATTGTGGGCTGTGAGTTAGGAAGTTCAGGATCCAGTCGCAGAGGGAGGAACTGAGGCCCAGACCATGGAGTTTGGAGATGAGTTTTGTAGACTAACGGTGCTGCAGGCTAAGCTGTAGCCTATGAGAAGGAGTCTGACGGGGGGACTTTTGTTATCGAGGTGTTCCAGGGTTGAGTGCAGGGCCAGGGAGATGACGTCTGCTGTAGACCTGTTGCAGCGGTAGATGAACTGTAGTGGATCCGGGTAGTCCGGGAGGCTGGAATTGATTTGTGCCATGACTAATCTTTCAAAGCACTTCATAATGATGGAGGTCAGAGTCACCGGCCGATAGTCACTGCCTGGCTTTTCTTTGTATTGGGATGATGGTTGATTTCTTGAAGCAGATGGGGACCTCAGATTGTTGTGAAGAGATTGTGTCAATCCTCGGATTTTCTTTCACTCTGACAAAGCGGGAAGGCAGTCAGGAGCTGAGCGTGTGAAGGAAACGCAGACCGTTGACCCAGAGGGATTGGGACAGGTTTGGGCCGTGATGTTTGACACTTGCTGGTCTCAGTGGGTTGACTCCAGGAGCTGATGATTCCGTTTCTCCTTCCTTCCAATCCAGCCAGAGATATCTCAGTGGACGGAGGCTGGTCACCCGAGGGCCTGAAAGGAGAGTCGATGGAGAACGGAGCGAGCCGGTCGGATCGCTTCCTGGGAGTAAAGTCTCTTGTTCAAATAAACATGGGCAATGAGCTGACAACTGGAGTGATCCAATGGATGGGCCACATCCCTGGAATGAAAGGCGAAATAGCTGGTGTTGAACTGGTAAGGAGAAGCTCACCCTGTTATAGAAAGGATATTATTAAACAAGAAAGAGTGCAGAAAGGATTGAAAAGGACAAAGAAAATTACAGCACAGGAACAGGCCCTTCGGCCCTCCAAACCTGCACCGACCATGCTGCCCAACTGAACTAAAACCCCCTTACCCTTCCGGGGACCATATCCCTCTATTCCCATCCTATTCATGGATTTGTCCAGACGCCCCTTAAAAGTCACTATTGTATCTGCTTCCACTGCCTCCCCCGGCAACGAGTTCCAGGTACCCATCACTCTCTGTGTAAATCTCTGTGGATATCTCCTTTAAACCTTGCCCCTCGCACCTTAAACCTGTGCCCCCCAGTAATCGACTCTTCCACTCTGGGAAAAAGCTTCTGATTATCCACTCTGTCCATGTCCCTCACAATCTTGTAGACTTCTGTCAGGTCACCCCTCAACTCCCATAGTTCCAGTGAGAACAAACCAAGTTTCTCCAACCTCTCCTCATAGCTAATGCCCTCCAGACCAGGTAACATCCTGGTAAATCTTTTCTATACCCTCTCCAAAGCCTCCACACCATTCTGGGGTAGTTTGGTGACTAGAATTAAACACTAAGGGCCCGATTTTACCATTTTCATTCTCAGTGCTGAAAATGGGTACAATTCAGATCCGACTTGGAGATCTGTTCTCAGGCACCCCCATACACACTTAGCCTGGAAAAAAATCATGGGTCTGAGTCGCGCTGTGGGCGGGGCAAATCGCGCTGTGGGCGGGACGAATTGTGTTGTGGGTGGGGCAAATCGCACTGTGGGCGGGACGAATTGTGTTGTGGGCGGGGTGAATCGTGTTGTGGGCGGGGCACATTGTGTTGTGGGCGGGGTGAATCGTGTTGTGGGCGGGGCACATTGTGTTGTGGGCGGGGCGAATCGTGCTGTGGGCGGGGCGAATCGTGCTGTGGGCGGGGCGAATCGTGCTGTGGGCGGGGCGAATCGTGCTGTGGGCGGGGCGAATCGTGCTGTGGGCGGGGCGAATCGTGCTGTGGGCGGGGCGAATCGTGCTGTGGGCGGGGCGAATCGTGCTGTGGGCGGGGCGAATCGTGCTGTGGGCGGGGCGAATCACACTGTGGGCGGGGTGAATCATGCTGTGGGCGGGGCAAATTGCACCCAAAACGATCGGAGCTCTGAACTGTGCATGTGCAGTGAGGGAAAAAAAAGTACACCCGTGTCAAATCGCTCCTGAACTGCAAAAAGCTGATAAAGTGGCCTGGGAGGAAAAAGTGGGAGCAATGGCCCCACAGATATCACCCCACCCCCACAGATATCACCCCACCCCCACAGATATCACCCCACCCCCACAGATATCACCCCACCCCCACAGATATCACCCCACCCCCACAGATATCACCCCACCCCCACAGATATCACTCCACCCCCACAGATATCACTCCACCCCCACAGATATCACTCCACCCCCACAGATATCACTCCACCCCCACAGATATCACCCCACCCCCACAGATATCACCCCACCCCCACAGATATCACCCCACCCCCACAGATATCACTCCACCCCCACAGATATCACTCCACCCCCACAGATATCACCCCACCCCCACAGATATCACTCCACCCCCACAGATATCACCCCACCCCCACAGATATCACCCCACCCCCACAGATATCACCCCACCCCCACAGATATCACTCCACCCCCACAGATATCACTCCACCCCCACAGATATCACTCCACCCCCACAGATATCACTCCACCCCCACAGATATCACTCCACCCCCACAGATATCACTCCACCCCCACAGATATCACTCCACCCCCACAACATAACTGTTAGTCTATCCACCCACCCACCCCCCACTACCCAGACTGATTACGACCCCCTGCCCCTCTTACCCCCCCGACCAATTGCCCGCAGAATGGTAGCGAACCTCCCGCCCCCCCCCGCCACCCTACAACCAGAGACACATTTTACCCGCCTCCCTCCTCTCCCCCCACCAATCAGAGAATGATCTGGCCTCACTCTTTCTCCCTGCCCGCCCACCCACCCAGAGAACGATCTGGCGTCAGCTCACCCCCACCACCGGAGAATGATCTGCCCCCCCCAACCCCGGCCTGAGGTACATCTGACCCCCCCCCTCCCCCCTCCGGCAGAGAATGCTCTGGCCCACCTCCCCGGCGATCTGGGTCAGGGAGCTGGTGGAAGCGCTGAACTCACTTCTTCACCAGCTGGAGTGCCCGGAACAGATTTTTATTCAGCATTTTGGTGCTATTCCGGATCGGCGAACGCGCTGGTAAAGGGGGAATTGCTGATTGAGTTGGGTGGACAGTTCAGTAATTCAATTTAAATGCATTTAAATCACCATTGCGTCAGTTTTGGGTGTGAATTGAACCGTGGCCATTCCTGGGCCTCCATAAGGTGGGCACCTGCACGGATGTGGGAGCAGATCGTGTTAATGCCCTCATGCCCTACTTTACCACCTTCTCGTGCCCGTTGCGATGGGACAATCGGGCCCGATATTCCAAGTGCAGCCTCACTAAAGTCCTATAAAGCTGCAACATGATTTGCCAATTTTTAAACTCAATACCCTGGCTGATGAAGGGAAGTATGCCGTATGCCTTCTTGACTACCTTCTCCACTCCATTGCCACTTTCAGTGATCTGTGTACCTGTACACCCAGATCCCTCTGCCTCTTAAGGGTTCTGCCATTTACTGTATATTTCCTATCTGTGTTAGACCTTCCAAAATTCATTACCTCACATTTGTCTGGATTAAACTCCATCTGCCATCTCTCTGCCCAAGACTGCAATTGATCTATATCCTACTGTATCCTCTGATGGTCCTCATTGCTATCCACAAATCCACCAACCTTTGTGTCATCTACAAATTTACTAATCAATTCAGTTACATTTCCCTCCAAATCATTTATATATATTACAAACAGCAAAGGTCCAGCACTGATCCCTGAGAAACACCACTTGTCACAGTCCTCCATTCAGAAACACACCCTTCCACTGCTACCCTCTATGACTGAGCCAGTTTTGTATCCATCTTGCCAGCTCACCTCTGGTGCAGAAGGTGAAGTTGTATGGGATCAGTCTGCCATGAGGGACCTTGTCAAAGGCTTTACTGAAGTCCATGTAGACAACATTCACTGCCCTACCCTCATCTATCATCTTCGTCACTTCCTCGAAAAACTCAATCAAGTTTGTGAGACACAGCCTCCCCTTCACAAAACCACGTTGCCTCTCACTAATACATCCATTTATTTCCAAGTGGGAATAAATCTTGTCTCGAAGCATCCTCTCCGATAATTTCCCTACCACTGATATAAGGCTCACCAGCCTGTAATTACCTGGATTATTCTTGCTATCCTTAAGCAAAGGAACAACATTGGCTATTCTCCAATCCTCTGGGGCCTCCCCTGTATGTGAGATGCAGGCATTGGCATCCAAGTCCCCTGTAGCCAGTGAGGATATAAAGATTTCTCTCAAGGCCCCAGCAATTTCCTCCCTTGCCTCTCTCAGTATTCTGGGGTACATCCCATCAGGGCCTGGGGGCTTGTCTACCTTAATGTTTCTCAAGAACCCCAATACCTCCTCCTTTTTGATTTCAGCAAACTATCTACACACCCTTTCCCAGATTCATCATCCACCAAATCCTTCTCTTTGGTGAATGTGGGCAATTGAGACTAGCTTAGGGGTTTAAAAAAAAGGGCCACATGGACAAGTTGGGCCAAAGGGCCTCTTTCCTAAACCACTATGACCCTATCATTTTCCAGTAACAATATATAACTTATTAGTTCCAGCAATCCTGCCTTTCAGCCGTCGAGGTCTCACTCCTGCTGTTCCATCCCGAAACCTCTGCTTCCTCCAATCTTACCACTTTGAGCTTTTTATCCCCCTATTCCTCTCTCTGACTCTGTTTTTGTCCATCGAGGCCCTTGATGACAAACTTTGCATCATCCAAGGTAACCTGCCTGAGATGTGTGAACCTTATTCCGAGACATGTCCACTTATTTCCATTTTCCACTTCCCGCTGTTGTCTGTTGGACATCCAGATCCATGTTCACTCTGGCTTCACACGTCCCATTGTGACCCTATTCTCATTTATTCATTGTATCTGCAGAGTACTTCACAATTTCCATTGATAATTTAATTCCACAGTTGTTCTTTGCCTTTCTGACGTAGGACGAAGACAAGGGACATTCGGATGGGACTTACCAGGGGCATCGCTACTTCCAGTGTGCGCCCAAAAGAGGGATATTTGTCCGTGCAGCATCCTGCCAGCCTGACACCAGGTTCCAGTCTCTTGCCATAACCCCGGAGGGTTTGCAAGGCCTGGCACGAACAGGTAAGGCACTCTGGCCTCTCACCTTCGCCTGCAGCGGGTGACCAGAGGCGCCATGGTGCCATTGGTCACCCCATCTGAGGGCCAGGTGAAGGTTAAGTTCTGGTTCAGGTCGGAAACTCCAAAGTGTTTGGTGGATCATAAGTTTTGCCTCTTGAATTTGGCTGGGATAAGCATGATAGTTTCACCTCAGGTATGATTTAAACAACCCTCTAGGGAGCTTTTATCAAACAAAGTTTATTTAAGAATATAGTTAACATGTATAGTAAGAAAATTAGCAAGAACGCTTATCAATTACGAACCAGAAACAAAACCAGTACACTGGTATAACCCTTAACAAATATATCTAATCTGTTCCAATCAAACTTATCCCATTCAAAAAGAACCCTTTTCACGGCAAAGACTAATGCTCGCGTGATACTGGACTTGGGTCCTTTGGCTGAAGACTGCAGTTCTCTGGATAGATTCAGAACAGTTTGAAGTCAGAACAGCTTCCCAAAACACCAAGGTCTCTAGGCAAGTCACCAACAATGGATACCACCCCCAACTTCAGAAAGGCAAGACCTTGCTTTCAGCTAACCAGCAGAATTTCTAAAACCAGGGACAGAGCAAGAGAAAGAGAGAGAGACTTCCTTATAGCTTGATGCCCCTTCTAAAACTAAAACTCAAACTGCAACTCCAAACTGAAAATGAAAAAAAACCTCCCAACACTGACCTGCCAACCAAGTTTTTTCCCTAACAATGTGGTCATAAACACCCCAATAAAAATAAAAATACCCCTGTTTAAGTAGCGATAAAAAAACTCTCTCCCAGCAAAAATGAGAAAAACAAATGGAAAAAGTTTGCTTACAACTGCAGAGTACATGATTAAAAACAAAGGTACACTAATGTCAGAGTTATAAAGGACAAAGATGAAAGGTGAGATGGGTCAGGATATATCGATTGAGTAATGTCAAGGTTAGGCTCTGAGAAAGCTTAAAGATTGTGAGTGGTGGGGAGGAATGTGCAAGGGGCAAGCGTACACCGGTCTGGAGATTCAAGAAAAGTATGAGTCCAACATCCCTATGGTATAGACCATGTTGGGGAGACAGGTTGTGTGCTTTTCCCTGGTTTTGTTTATTAGTAATGTTTCTCTCAATGGGAGGCGTGAGATTCCACAAGGATGAGGATTGGGTTTTTGTCCTGTAACTGCTGTTAGAAATTTCCATGAAATGTGAATCATGTGACCTGTAGCAGCCATCTTTGGGTTCAGCAAGATCCTTTTTCTCTTTACAAGCTAAAAGGTAACTAAATAGTTGATGATCTCTTTCATGTTTCAGGGACATGACTGTTATTCAGAACTCATTCTTCTAGCATCCAGAGACAACCGACTTAACCTGCTCAACCTTTCCTTATAAGATAATCCTTTCACCCAGAAATCAGCCCAATCTGCTTCCAATGGAGAGGGGGGAGTGGGAGGAGGGAAGTTGGGGGGGGACGGTGTTAGGAGTGGGGTGTGTCAGACACACAGCACAGCACGACACAAACTCTGCACTTTCCATTTTGTCCCCAGCCAACCGGGAGAGCTGTGTGGTTCCTGTCATCGTCCCTCCTCCAAGGAACGAGGAGGCTGTCCGGATTCTGCAGGGAAGGATGCGCGGGATTCAGGGGCACTGCAATTCCTGCTACATGGATTCCGCTCTCTTCAGGTAAGGGGACTTGACGGTGAGCCCTCACTTAATGAGAGTCTTTCTCTCTGAGTTTGGAGAGAGGGAGTCAAAATCCAGGACTGTACATGATAGAATCCACAGAATCCCAAAGTGCAGATGGGGGCCATTCGGCCGATCGAGTACGTACTGACCCTCGGATAGAGTATCTTACACAAGCCCAACACCCTGCTTTATCCTCGTAACCCCACATTTAGCACGACCAATCCACCTAATCAACACATCCTGGGACACTAACGGGCAATTTAGCACGGCCAATTACCCTAAATTTACACTTCTTTGGACTGTGGGAGGAAACTAGAACACCCGGAGGAAACCCACGCAGACATGGGGAGATGGTGCAGAGTCCACACAGACAGTGACCCAAACCAGGAATCGAACCCAGGTCCCTGCCACTGTGAGTCAGCAGTGCTAATCACTGTGCCACCGTGATGTCAGGTACATGTCAACACTGTGGCTAGTTTGACCTCAAGACACCTGTTGGAGGGAGCGGAGGTGGGGGGGTTGGAGTTGGGATTCCCTTCCAGCTACTGGTGACCGGCTCACGAGAGCTGGGTCTCAGACATATCCAGGTTTCCCGGGAAGGAGTCACATATTTCCTGGAATTGCAATCAGAAAATGCTGGAAAAACTCAGCAGGTCTGGGAGCATCTGAGGAGAGAGAAACAGAGTTAATGTTTGCAGTCTAATATGACTTTTCTTCAGAGCCTGGAGCCTACTATTTATTGTAAGGAGAAAATAATATTTTGGGAATTAATTGAGTGATGTCATTTAGAATTTATTTTAGGGACTAATCGGAGAAAATGCTGAAAATCTAAACAAAAGTTGGAACATTCTGGAGCTACCTAGCAGGTCAGTTAATACCCTGGGATTGGGTGGCACGGTAGCACAGTGGCTATCACTGCTGCCTCACAGCACCAGGGACCTGGGTTCGATTCCTGGCTTGGGTCACTATCTGTGTGGAGTGTGCGCATTCTCCCCATGTCTGTGTGGGTTTCTTCCAGCTGCTCCAGTTTCCTCCCACAGTTTGAAAGACGTGCTGGTTAAGGTGCATTGGCTGTGCTAAATTCCCCCTCAGTGTACCCAAACAGGTGGCAGAATGTGGTTTCTGGGGGATTTTCACAGTAACTTCATTGCAGTGTTAATTAAACCAACTTGCAACAGTAATAAATAAACTTTAAACTTCTAAACCACCTTGAGCGATTCATTACTTGCTTAGATTAGACACCTGGGCTTATAGGCCTCAGCTGCCTGGAGAGGTCCAGTGAGGCAGGCCCCGCCCAGGCCTCACCCATGCCTGGCCCAGGCCCCGCCCAGGCCTCACCCATGCCTGGCCCAGGCCCCACCCAGGCCTCACCCATGCCTGGCCCAGGCCCTGCCCAGGCCTCTCCTGTAGATTAGGTCTCACTTATCAGGACAGAGCCAGGAATGTGATCCTGCGATTGGACGACATTTGCTAAATAATCCTCAGTGTGCTCAGAGTCGCGCTGACAACCAACCCAAAACCGTCAGTTGAGTCCTGGAGACTGCAGGATAAAAACCGTCGACAGAAAATATTCCTTTTCTTTCATCAGTACTGAGGTTCAGTGTGACTCAGCGACTACACCCAGGTCCCTGCCCTGACCCCCCAGCTCCTCTCTCTGACTCTCTTGGTAATATCTTCACGTTCTTTCCCCTGTTGACAGTGTGGGAAAGGTTATGATGTGTGTGCTTGTTACCTGGCAGCCTCTTCTCCAGCACCTTAGTGCTCGACTCCATGCTTCACAAATCCACAAACCAACAATTCAGCCACATCCAGCGGATACTGCGGGAGGAGATTGTGAATCCGCTCCGCAGGTCAGTACAGGGGAGGTGCCGGGGATGGTGGGGGGGGGGGGGGGGTGGTGGTGGGGTGGGGGGGGTGTGGGGGGTGGGGGTGGTGGGGGGGGGGGGGTGTGGGGGGTGGGGGGGGGGTGGGGGGTGTGGGTGGGGGGGGGGGGTGTGGGGGGTGGGGGGGGGGTGGGGGGGGGGTGGGGGGGGGGGGGGGGGGGTGGGGGGGGTGGGGGGGGGTGTGGGGGGGGTGTGGGGGTGGGGGGTGGTGGTGGGGGGGTGGTGGGGGGTGGGGAGGATGGGTGGTGGGAGCGGGGGCGGGTGTGGTGCAGGGATGGGTGGGTGGCAGGAAGAAGGGTCAGCGTTACAATCTCAATCTCCAGCTCGTGTGGCTGAGATGTTTACTCCTGCCCTCCTGTGCACATTTACTCCTTCACCACCACATCCCCCCACTCCCCTGGCGCTGCACTCCATTAGTTCCAACTTTCTCTCTCCATCATAGAAAGCATTCTTTCTGGTTGTATCACAGCTTGGTAAGGGCTCCTGCTCTGCCCAAGACCGCAAGAAACTACAAAACTTCTCTCGTTAGAGAGAAGAAGGTTAAGAGGTGACCTAATTGAGGCATACAAGATGATCGGAGGGTTAGAAAGGGTGGACAGTGGGAGCCTTTTTCCTCGGATGGTGATGGCTAACACGAGGGGCCATAGCTTTAAATTAAGGGGTGGTAATTATAGGACGGATGTCAGAGGTAGGTTCTTTACTCAGAGGGTAGTAAGGGCGTGGAATGCCCTGCCTGCAGCAGTTGTGGACTCGCCAACTTTAAGGGCATTCAAATGGTCAGTGGATAGGCATATGGATAACATTGGAATAGTTTAGGTTAGAGGGTCATTAGATTGGTTCCACTGGTCAGCGCAACATTGAGGGCCGAAGGGCCTGTACTGCGCTGGAATGTTCTATGTTCTAAAAGGTTGTGAATGTAGCCCAATCCATCACGCAAACCAGCCTCCCATCCATTGACTCTGTCTACACTTCCCGCTGCCTCTGAAAAGCAGCCAGCATAATTAAGGACCCCCCACACCCCGGACATTCTCTCTTCCACCTTCTTCTGTCAGGAAAAAGATACAAAAGTCTGAGGTCACGTACCAACCGACTCAAGAACAGCTTCTTCCCTGCTGCTGTCAGACTTTTGAATGGACCAACCTCGCATTAAGCTGATCTTTCTCTACACCCCTAGCTATGACACTGCATTCTGCACCCTCTCCTTTCCTTTGTATGCTTTGTCTGCACAGTGCGCAAGAAACAATATTTCTCACAATACTTGAGCAGGGAAGAAGCTGTTCTTGAGTCGGTTGGTACGTGACCTCAGACTTTTGTATCTTTTTCCCAACGGAAGAAGGTGGAAGAGAGAATGTCCGGGGCGCAGTTGGGTCGATTGAAGAGTTATTATCTGGAAAGGAAGGATATGCAGGGTAAAGGGGAGGAGGAAGAGTGGGCAGAAGTAGGTGAATTGTCCTTTTAGCGGGATAGCATACACACGATGGGCTGACTGGCCTTGTGTGAGAACATTGCAGGGTATCAGTGCATTGATATTGTCTGTCTGTCTGTCTGTCTATTCCAGAGACGGGTTTGTAGACTGTAAGAAGGTGATGAACCTGAGGAAGGAGCTGACACAAGGTGGTTACTGTGCGGGATTTACCACTGAGGAGAAGGGTTAGTATGGAGCATCGCCGCCCTGTCACCTTATTCCCACACAGGGTGTGGGCATCGCTGGCAAGGCCAGCATTTGAACTGGGTGTCAAGAGGGCAGCTCAGAGTCAACCACGTTCCTGTGGAATCAAAACAGAAAATGCTGGAAAACTCGGCGGGTCTGGCAATATCTGTGAAGGGAGAAACATAGTTAATGTTCTGAGTATGGAGGGGTCTTCCTCAGAGAGAGAAATGTGATAAATTGTGTAGTTGGAGAGGGGAGCAGGGCGGAATAGACGGACAGGAATAACACAGTTAATGAGACAAACACAAATCCCATTGGAGAGATGACCTGTGCTCCTTCAAGGAAAACATTCCTGGTGGAGAAATGGCAGCAAATTGAACTGAAATAAAAACAGGGAGTGCTGGAAAATCTCAGCGGGTCTGGCAGCATCTGTGGAGGGAGAAACTGATTTGACATTTCAAGTCTGTGCATTGCTGGGCGGCATGGTGGCACAGTGGGTTAGCACTGCTGTCTCACAGCACAAGGGACCCGAGTTCGATTCCCGGCTTGGGTCACCGTCTGTGTGGAGTCTGCACATTCTCCCCGGGTGCCCCGGTTTCCCCCCACAGTCCAAAGATGTGTGGGTTAGGTGGATTGGCCATGCTAAATTAAATCAGAGGGCTAGGGTAAATAGTGGGGTTTATGGGGATAGGGCCTGGGTGTGATTGTGATTGGTGCAGACTTGATGGGCTGAATGGCCTCCTTCTGTACTTAGGATCGTATGAGTCACATATAGTCCAGGCTGGGTAAGGACAGCAGATTTCCTTCCCTAAAGGACATTAGTGAACCTGATGGGTTTTTATGACAATCATTTTGTAATCACCATTACTGAGACTAGCTTTACAATTCCAGATTATAATAGTTGAATTTAAATTCCACCAGTGCCGTGGTGGGATTTGAACCCACGTCTTCGGAGCATTAGGCTGAGCCTCTGGATTCTGAGGCCAGTGACATTCCCGCTACACCATGTCCATTCAGTCGTTGCTGAAAATGAAGGAAACATAACACCGTTCACAACATGTGGTCTCGCCAACTTTAAGGGCGTTCAAATGGTCAGTGGATAGGCATATGGATAACATTGGAATAGTTTAGGTTAGAGGGTCATTAGATTGGTTCCACTGGTCGGCGCAACATCGAGGGCCGAAGGGCCTGTACTGCGCTGGAATGTTCTATGCTTGACAGCTAATGGATTACTTTTGGAATTACTCGTTGTTGGATTATTGTCAGCAAGCTCCCACAAACAGCAATGTGATAACCTTTTAAATAGTAATGTTAACTGGGGGTAAATATTGGCCAGGACGTGAGCAAAATCCAGCTGAGTGGGTAAACAGCGTTGGTATCATCTGAAAAACGGCCCCTCTGACAGTGCAGCACTCCCGCACTTCAGCAGTGAAGGGTCAGGCTGGATATGTTGTGCTCCAGGTTTCTGGAGTGGGATTTGAACCCACCAACGTCAGATTCAGAGCAGAGTGACACTGCCTCAGCCTCCTTGTCTGAGTGAGGGCGGAGGAATTGCGGTCACACGCACACCCCCTCCGCCCCCTCCACTGCCACCGTGAATGATCAGTGAGGACAAGATGTAATCCTCATGGTGGAATAGCCGGTTAGTGCACGCTCTTGCTGATCCTTGGAGTGAGAGTGGAGGTGTAGGGCAGACACCCCAGCAAGGAGTCAGTGTCTCCCACAGAGGGAATGAGAAGTGAGTGATCCTGGACTGAATGGTGACGAGTGCTTTACTCTTTGCAGATCCCGAGGAGTTTCTCAGTGTGATCATGCAGCAGGTTCTGGGCCTGGAGCCATTACTCAAACTGAGGTGAGCACCTGACTGGGGCCAGAACTCGCCCAGCCCTCCCTCCCTCTGGCCCCCCTCCCTCTAACCCTCCCCTCCACTGCCCTGCCCTCTGGCCCTTCCTTTCTCTCTCGCCTCCCTCGTGCCCTTCCTCCCCTACCTCTCTCCCTCTGCTCTCCTTCCTCTAGCCCTCTCTGGCCCTCCCCCCTCATTCACAGCACGTCACTCCACCTTTGCCTCCTCACTCCGCCCTCACCCCCTCGCTCTGCCCTCACACCCCGCCCCACCCTACGTCCCCCCGCCCTGGCCTCGTCCCCTCACTCCACTCTCGTTCCCCCTCCCCTCCACCCTCGCTCCCCCCCCCCCCCCCCCCCCCCCCGCCCCACACTCGGCCCCCTTTGCAGGAGTAGGCCATTCAGCCCTTTGAGTCCGCTCCATCATTTAAGAAGATCATGGCTGCTCTAACACTCACAGTCGCTGGAATGTTACTGCTCGTCTGCCATGGAATTGGAGCTGATGACGGGTGGACAGTGACACTGTCTGTTGACCTCAAGCAGGATTTTCTGGTCTTATCGAGTCGTAGAGGTTTACAGCATGGAAACATCCCCTTTGGCCCAACTTATCCAAGCCACATGGACAAGTTGGGCCAAAGTGGCTGTTTCCATCTTACCCACATAACTGTCTAAATGCTTTTCAAAAGACAAAATTGTACCCCCTCTACTGCTACCTCTGGCAGCTTGTTCCAGACATTCACCACCCTCTAAGTGAAAAAAATTGCCCCTCTGGACACTTCTGTGTCCCCTCTCACCTTAAACCTGTGCCCTCTAGTTTTAGACTCCCCTACCTTTAGATCCAGCTGATCTGTGCCCCTCATTATTTTATAGACCTCTACAAGATCATCCCTCAGCCTCCTACACTCCAGAGAAAGAAGTCCCAGTCTATCCAGCCTCTCCTTATAACTCAAACCCTCCAGTCCCGGTAGCAACGAGTAAATCTTTTCTGCACTCTTTCTAGTTTAATAATATCCTTTCTATAATAGGGTGACCAGAACTGTACCCAGAATTCCAAGTGTGGCCTTACCAATGTCTTGTACAACTTCAACAAGACGTCCCAACTCCTGTATTCAACGTTCTGACCAATGAAACCAAACATGCCGAATGCCTTCTTCACCACTCTGTCCACCTGTGACTCCACTTTCAAGCAGCTATGAACATGTACCCCTAGATGTCTTTGTTCTATAACTCTCCCCAGTGCCCTACCATTAACTGAATAAGTTCAGCCCTGATTCAAAATGTGTCATCACGC
Source organism: Carcharhinus amblyrhynchos (assembly GCF_965287045.1). NCBI lineage: Eukaryota > Metazoa > Chordata > Chondrichthyes > Carcharhiniformes > Carcharhinidae > Carcharhinus > Carcharhinus amblyrhynchos. Next base: position 144,064,890 of record NC_137325.1, on the reverse strand, counting down.
ATTTATCTAAATTAAACTCCATCTGTCATTCGTCAACCCACTGGCCCAATTGATCAAGATCCCGCTGCAATCCTAAATAACCTTCTTCAGTGTCCACTACACCATCAATCTTGGTGTCATCTACAAACTTACTAACCATGCCTTCTAAATTCTCATCCAAATCATTAATATAAATGACAAATGACAGTGGACCCAGCACTGATCCCTAAGACACACCACTGGTCACAGGCCTTCAGTTTGAAAAACAACTCTCTACAACCACCCTCTGGCTTCTGTCATCAAGCCAATTTTATTTCCATGTGACTATCTCGCCCTCGATCCCATGAGATTTAACCTTTTGCAACAACCTACCATGCGGTACCTTGTCAAAGGCCTTGCTAAAGTCCATGTGGACAATGTCAACTGCACTGCCCTCATCTACCTTCTTAGTTACCCCTTCAAAAAACCCAATCAGATTTGTGAGACATGATTTTTCACTCTGAAAGCCGTGCTGACTGTTCCTAATCAGTCCTTGTGTCTCTAAATGTCTGTAGATCCTGTCTCTCAGAATACTTTCTAACAACTTCCCCACCACAGACATTAGGCTCACTGGCCTGTAGTTCCCAGGCTTTTCCCTGCAGCCCTTTTTAAACAAAGGCACAACATTCACCACCCTCCAGTCTTCAGGCACCTCACCTGTGGCTGTCAATGATTTAAGCACCTCTGCTAGGGGACCTTCCCCACCCTCCCACAGTGTCCTGGGATACACTTCATCAGGTCCTGGGGATTTATCTACCTTGATGTGCTTAAAGATTTTCAGCACCCCCTTCTCTGTAATATGTACACTCCTCACGACATCACTGTTTATTTCCCCAAGTTCCCTAATATCCATGCCTTTATCGGGTCAAATGAGACTGTAAAATCCCACCTTATGTCATTGCCCCGGTTACCCGGCTAATGCAGTGAGCAATCCTGATGGTTACCTAACCTGGAAGTTTCAATCTGATTTCTGAGATTAAAGAACAAAGAAGAGTACAGCACAGGAAACAGGCCCTTCGGCCCTCCAAGCCTGTGCCACTCATTGGTCCAACTAGACCATTAGTTTGTATCCCTCCATTCCCAGTCTGCTCGTGTGACTATCCGGGTAAGTCTTAAATGATCCCAGCGTGTCCGCCTCCACCACCCTACTTGGCAGTGCATTCCAGGCCCCCACCACCCTCTGTGTAAAATACGTCCCTCTGATATCTGAGTTATACCTCGCCCTTCAGCCCGTGACCCCTCATGACCGTCACCTCTGACCTGGGAAAAAGCTTCCCACTATTCACCCTATCTATACCCTTCATAATTTTGTACACCTCTATTAGGTCTCCCCTCATTCTCCGTCTTTCCAGGGAGAACAACCCCAGTTAACCCAATCTCTCCTCAAAGCTAAGACAAAACATACCAGGCAACATCCTGCACTCTGTCCAAAGCCTCCACGTCCTTCTGGTAGTGCGGCGACCAGAACCGGACACAGCACTCCAAATGTGGCCTAACCAACGTTCTATACAGCTGTAACAGCAGACTCCAGTTTTTATACTCTATACATAAAGGCAAGGTTATTGAATAGTTAGTGATGTTCCCCAGGGTAAGCTGAATGGCCTCGTTCTACACAGGAGGGATTCTATATCACCGAGATACTGAAACCTGTGAGGATAACCGGTCTATTTTCTTCTCACCCAGGTCAGCGGGTCAGAAGGAGCAGGAGTGTTACTGTCACCAGGTTTTCATTGACAAGGATGATGATCTTATTGTTCCCACAGTACAGCAGCTTGTGGAACACTCCTTCCACAGTAACCATCTCAAACTGACTGAGGTGAGAGCACTCAGAATCTCCATTTCCACTCGTAAAATCTTACTGGGAGGGTTAAAGGATGAAGGTGGGATTCACACAATCACTTCCTGTTTCCTCAAGGATTGAAGATTGAAGATGATTTAATTGAAGTATTTTAGACCATCTGATCACAAGATGTAGGAGCAGAGTTAGGCCATTCGGCCCATCGAGTCTGCGCTGTCATTCAATCGTGGCTGATCTGATTCCCATCCCCATTCTCTTGCCTTTCCCCTCTAACCCCCGATCCCCTTATTAATCAAGAACCTATCTATCTCCGTCTTAAAGACGCTCAGTGACCCGGCCTTCACAGCCTTCTGTGGCAAAGAGTTCCACAGATTCCCCACTCTCTGGCTGAAGAAATTCCTCCTCATCTCTGTTTTAATGGAGCGTCCCTTCGCTCTGAGTTCAAGTCTCTCCCACCAGTGGAACCATCCCCCACTCTATTTAGGCTCTCAGTATTCTGTAAATTTCAATTAGATTCCCCCCCTCATCCTTCCAAACTCCAACAACTACAGACTCAGACTCCTGAACCACTCCTCATATGACGAACCCATCATTTCTGGGATCATTCTTGTGAACCTCCCCTGGACCCCCTCCAAGGCCACCACATTCATCCAAAACTGCTCACAGTATTCCAATGGGAATTTAAGCCGATTGAAGTATTTGATCAGGTGGGTAGCAAGAAAGAGGAGTGGGAGTAGACCGCTCAGCCCATCGAGACTGTTCCATGAGTCAGCAAGATCATGGCTTCAATTCATTTTCCCCCCACTCCTTAAATCTCCAAGAGACCAAATATCTGTCTGTCCCACAGCCTGAAATGTATTCAGCGATGGAGCACCCACATCCCTCTGGGAGAAAGAATTCCAAAGATTCACAATCCTCGGGGGGATATCATTTCTCCTCATCTGAAATGATCCGCCCCCTTATCCTGAGGTTGCGCCCCCGTGTTTTAGGCTCCCTGACCAATGGGATCAATCTCTGTGTGTCCACCCAATCAAACCCCTTCAGAGTTTTATATGATTCAATGAGATCACTCACATTCTCCCAATCTCCAGAGAATATAAACCCAATTTACTCAACCTCTCACCATAGGACAACTCCCTCATGGAACCATAGAATCTCTACAGTGCAGAGCGAGGCCATTCAGCCCATTGAGTTTGCATCAACTCTCCGAAAGAAAGTATCTTATCCAAGCCCAACCCCACGCTCTATCCCTGTAACCCTGTTCATTTACCATGGCCAATCACCCTAACCTACACATCTTTGGACACTAAGGGGCAATTTAGCATGGCCAATCCACCTAACCTACACATCTTTGGACACTAAGGGACAATTAGCATGGCCAATCCACCTAACTACACATCTTTGGACACTAAGGGACAATTTAGCATGGCCAATCCACCTAACTACACATCTTTGGACACTAAGGGACAATTTAGCATGGCCAATCCACCTAACCCATTCATTTTTGGACTAGGGAGGGAACTGGAATTCCCACACAGACATAGGGAAAAAAGTGCAGACTCTGCCCGGCAGAGACCCAAGCCAGGAATTGAACCTGGATCCCTGGCGCTGTGAGGCAGCAGTGCTAACCACTGTGCCACCATGCCATCCTAGGGACTAACCTAGTAGACCTTAGCTCCACCCCCTCCTATTTGAATATATTTTTTAAACATGAAGCCAAAAACTGCGTATAATATTCCAAACCACGTCTCACCAAAATTCTGTACAACTATAGCAAGACTTTCAAATTAAAAAGATTATTTATTATTATCACACGTAGGCTTACATTAACACTGCAATTAAGTTACTGTGAACCCCCTCCAGTTGCTAACTCCGGCACCTGTTCAGGTACACTGAGGGAGAATTTAGCACGGCCAATACACCTACCCAGCGTGTCTTTCAGACTGTGGGAGGAAACCGGAGCACCTGGAGGAAACCCACACAGACACGGGGAGAACTTGCAAACTCCACACGGACCTGGGTACCTGGCACAGAGGTAGCAGTGCTAACCACCGTGCCAACCCATTCCTATTCCTGTTCTCCCATCCACTTGCAATGAAGGCCAATGTACCATTTATCTTCCTAAGCTTGTTGTCCCTAGCTTCCTTGTACAGGAACACCCAAGTATCTCCGAACACCCCCATCGACAAGTGACCTGTTCCCGGGTGGTGGAGTTCAGAACAAGGGGAATAACCTTCAGATGGAGTTAATCTATTCGGGGTGATGTCAGGAAGCACAGAGGGGAGTGGAAATCTGGAAGTTTCTCTCTCCAAATGTTGTAGAGATGTGGCATTGATTGAACTCTTCAAACCTGATAGATGTTGGTTGGGTAAGGAGACAGGGTTAGTAGGTGGGGTTAAGGTTCGTATCAGCCATGAGCTAGTTAAATGGATTGAAGGGCTGAATGGCCTCGTTTTGTTCCCTGTTGGTTTCTATAGATTTAGCTTCCTTGCTTCTTATACTCCACCCTTCTGTTAACAGAGCCGAGGAGCCTGTCTGTTTTTATTTAAACCGGTCTAACATGCCCTGCCATTTTCAGTGATCTGTCCGTGTGAACCTCCCAGTCTCTCTGCACCAACTGGAGCCAAGTAGTGGCACGGTAGCACAGTGGTTAGCACTGCTGCCCCTCAGCGTCAGAGACCAGGGTTCGATTCCCAGCTTGGGTCACTGTCAGTGTGGAGTTTACACATTCTCCCCGTGTCTGCGTGGGTTTCCTCTGGTTTCCTCCCACAGTCCAACGATGTGCAGGTTAGATGGATTGGCCACGCTAAATTCTCCCTTAGTGGCAGGGGATTAGCAGGGTAGACGTGAAGGTTATGGGCATAGGGTCTGTGTGGGATTACGGGTCAGTGCAGACTTGATGGGCCGAATGGCCCCCTTCTGCACTGTAGGGATGGTATGAACTTTAACATGAATTGCTTGGTTCCTCAGGTCCCGTCCTGCTTCATCATCCAGATGCCTCGCTTTGGGAAGAATTACAAAATGTTTGAGAAAATCATTCCGTCGTTGGAACTGGATATCACCGACCTGCTGAGTGACAGTAAGTAGAAGCAGAGCCTGGGGGAGGGGGCAGGGGAATTGGGTGGGCACGGGGGAGGGTGATGGGTAAGGGGGGGGTGAGTGCGGGTACTGAGTCAGTGGGCAGAGGGCAGTTACCCCACAGTCTGGGTCCACTTTGCCGTTTCGGGAGGGGCTGGGGTGATGTAAGTTGAACATCATGAGGGAGACTTGGCCCCGAGGTACAGCAGCCTCATCCTTCCCAGTGAGAATCTCTCTCCAGGAAGGTTAAGAGGTGATTAATTGAGGCACAGAAGGTGATCAGAGGGTTAGATAGGGTGGTCAGTGAGAGCCTTTGTCCTCGGATGGTGATGGCGAACACGAGGGGCCATAGCTTTAAATTAAGGGGTGGTAATTATAGGACGGATGTCAGAGGTAGGTTCTTTACTCAGAGGGTAGTAAGGGCGTGGAATGCCCTGCCTGCAGCAGTTGTGGACTCGCCAACTTTAAGGGCATTCAAATGGTCAGTGGATAGGCATATGGATAACATGGGAATAGTTTAGGTTAGAGGGTCATTAGATTGGTTCCACTGGTCAGCGCAACATTGAGGGCCGAAGGGCCTGTACTGCGCTGTAATGGTCTATGTTCTAGGGGAAGATAAGATGGTTGGAATGAGAACTGTTCACAACTCCTCTGTATCTCAACACCGTGAATCTCCCACCAGTAACCCCCCCTATTCCTACCTCGACTCACTGCTCTCCCCTTTCCTCTCCCCGCCCCACCCCACTCGGCCTCGCTCTCCCCCTGCACCCCCACCCCTCCCCCCCGGTCCCTCTCTCCCCCTGCACCCCCCTCCCCCCCGGTCCCTCTCTCCCCCTGCGCACCACACCCCACCCCCCCACCTTCGGCCTCGCTCTCCCCCTGCACCCCCACCCCTCCCCCCCGGTCCCTCTCTCCCCCTGCACCCCCCTCCCCCCCCCCCCCCTCCCCCCCCGTCCCTCTCTCCCCCTGCGCACCACACCCCACCCCCCCACCTTCGGCCTCGCTCTCCCCCTGCTGCCACCGCCCTCCCCGGCCTCACATCCTGCCCCCCCCCCCCCCCCCCCCCCACCTCCCCCAGCCTCACATCCCTCTCCACACCTCCCCTCCTCCGGCCTCACATCCCTCTTCCCCCCTCGCCCCTCAACCTCCCACTCTCCTCACTGGTTCCCCTTCCTCCGCTCCGGCCCCGTGCAGCTCTGTGTCCGTGCCGTGCCTGTCATAATCCTGAGCACCTCGATGAACACCTCCCTTGGTCCCGTGGGGAACAACCCAAGCGTAACCCTCCAGCTGAATTCCCTCTGTGTGGGAAATGGGAAATTCCGGCCTCCTGGAATGGGGTTGTAGCCTGGCGCTCTCACTGACTGGGAGTGGGTGAAATGTTTCCTCTCTCCCTCTCTCTCTGACAGGTCCGAGGGAATGCTGCCTGTGCGGAGAGCTGGCCGTTCAGGAATGTGAGGAATGCTTCACGGACAAACTGTTCTCCAAGACAGGACTCAAACAATACTGTGACACCTGCTGGCATCAGGTATGTACCCGTGTCCCACCCCCCCCCAGAATACATTGCTCCTGCTACATTTGGGATCTCCCACTGCAAGCTTGCAAAATCAGTCAAGTATTTATTAATTATTTAACAGACGTGGCCATCACTGCCTGCATTCATTACTCATCCCTAATTGCCCCTTAGTGACGGGTTTCCTTCTTGAATCGCTGCAAGTAGGGCCATCCACAGTGCTGTTAGGGAGGGAATTCCAGGATTTTTGACCCAGCGGCAGTGAAGGAACAGCGATATAACGATGCTGGGGAAGGGAGAAATATTGGGTGAGATAAGAACATAAGAACTAGGAGCAGGACTAGGCCATCTGGCCCCTCAAGCCTGCTCGGTCATCCAATAAGATCATGGCTGATCTTCTTGTGGACTCAGCTCCACTTATCCGCCCGCTCACCACCACTCTTAATTCCTTTACTGTCCAAAGATTTATCTATCCTTGCCTTAAAAACATTCAATGAGGTAGCCTCAACTGCTTCACTGGGCAGGGAATTCCACAGATTCACAACCCTTTGTGTGAAGAAGTTCCTCCTCAGCTCAGTCCGAAATCTGCTTCCCCTTATTTTGAGGCCTTGCCCCCTAGTTCTAGTTTCACCCACTAGTGGAAACAACTTCCCTGCTTCTATCTTATCTATTCCCTTCATAATCTTATATGTTTCTATAAGATCTCCCCTCATTCTTCTGAATTCCAATGAGTATAGCCCCAGTCTACTCAGTCTCTCCTCATAAGTCAACCCTCTCAATTCTGGACTCAACCTAGTGAATCTCCTCTGCACCCCCTCCAGTGCCAGTATATCCTTTCTCAAATAAGGAGACCAAAACTGTACACAGTACTCCAGGTGTGGCCTCACCAGCACCTTATACAGCTGCAACATAACCTCACTGTTTTTAAACTCCATCCCTCTAGCAATGAAGGACAAAATTCCATTTGCCTTCTTAATTACCTGCTGCACCTGCAAACCAACTCCTTGAGATTCTTCCACAAGGACACCCAGGTCCCTCTGCACAGCAGCATGCTGCAATTCTTTACCATTTAAATAATAGTCCATTTTGCCATTATTCCTACCAAAATGGATGACCTCACATTTACCAATATTGCACTCCCTCTGCCAGACCCTCACTCACTCACTTAGATTATCTATATCCCTTTGCAGACTTTTAGCATCCTCTTCACACTTTGCTCTTCCACCCATCTTAGTGTCATCTGTGAAAATTGACACACTACACTTGGTCCCCAACTCCAAATCATCTATGTAAATCATAAACAATCGCAGTCCCAACACTGATCCCTGAGGCACACCAATAGTCACTGATCACCAACCAGAAAAACACCCATTTACTCCCGCACTTTGCTTTCTGTTAATTAACCAATTCCCAATCCATGCTAATATATTACCTGTAGCATCGTGCATCTTTATCTTATGCAGCAGTCTTTGGTATGGCACCTTGTCAAATGCCTTCTGGAAATCCAGATACACCACATCCAGAAGTTCCCCACTATCCACTGCACATGTAATGTTCTCAAAGAATTGCATCAAATCAGTCAAACGTGACCTTCCTTTCATGAACCCATGCTTCATCTTACCAATGGAACAATTTATATCCTGATGTCTCACTATTTCTTCTTTGATGATAGATTCAAGCATTTTCCCTACTACAGAAGTTAAGCTAACCGGCCTATAGTTACCTGCCTTTTATCTACCTCCTTTTTCAAACAGTGGCGTCACATTTGCTGTTTTCCCATCTGCGGGAACCATTCCAGAGTCCAGCGAATTTTGGTAAATTACCACTAGTGTATTTGCTGTTTCTCCCGCCATCTCTTTTAGTACCCTGGGGTGCATTCCATCAGGACCAGGAGACTTGTCTACCCTTACTCCCATTAGCTTGCTCAACACTATCTCTTTTGTGATAATGATAGTTTCTAGGTCCTCACCTGCCAAAGCCTTCCTGGCATCAATTCTTGGCAGGTACTGGGTTCAGCTCTCCTGCTCTTCATTCCAATAGCAGCAGGGGATGTTTAACACCCATTCTTGTGTGCAGGCTGGCACTGGCAGCGAGGCAGCACTCCCTCAGCGATGCAGTGATGTGTCTGCCTGGCTTGTTGTGCTCAATACTCTGGAGTGGGACTTGAACCCACGACCTTCAGACTTCGCCAACTGAGTCACAGCGGACAGGCCCCGTGTCCCCTGTGCCGGTTACTGTCTCTCCCTCCTCGCTACCTTAGACTGTTTATGAAACCTGTTATTTCCAACTCAACCCATTAACCCTGCTTCTGTCTCTCCACAGATGCTGCCTGAGTATTTCTCACATCTTTTGTTCTTGTCGGCATCTTGGTTTTTTTTTGAGGTTTTTTTCCTGTTTTTGGGGCCTGTCTTGTTTGCCTGTAGGATGCACATCATAATCGTACAATCTGTGAGATACAGGAGCAGAATTAGGCCATTCGGCCCATCGAGTCTGTTCCGCCATTCAATCATGGCTGATATGATTCTCATCCCTATTCTCCTGCTTTCTCCCCAAACCCCTGATCCCCTCATTGATCAAGGACCCATCTATTTCTGTCTTTAACACACTCAATGACCTGGCCTCCACAACCCTCTGTGGCAATGAGTTCCACAGATTCCTCGCTCTCTGCCTGAGAAACTCCTCCTCATCTCGGTTGTAAAGAGTCGCCCCTTAACTCTGAGTAACAGAGTGAATAAGGAACAGTACGGCACAGGAACAGGCCCTTCAGCCCTCTAAGCTTGTGCCGATCACGTTGTCCTCTCTAGACCAACCCCTGTATCCCTCTATTCCCCACCTGTTCACGTGTCTATCCAGATAAGTTTAAAATGTGGCTAATGTATCTGCCTGAAGCATGTCATTGGCAGTGCATTCTGGGCCCCCACCGCCCTCTCTATAAAAGAGAGTGCACCCCCTGCACATCACCACTGAATCTTCCCCCTCCCCCCCCGCTTATCTTGAACATGTGCCCCTTGTAATTGTCATTTCTGTCCTGATGAAAAAGCTTCCAACTATTCACCCTATCCGTACCCCTCATAATTTTATAAACTTCTGTCAGGTCACCCCTCAGCCTCCGTCTTTCCAGGGAGGACAATCCCAGTTTATTCAATCTCTCCTCATGCCTAATACCCCCCAACAACCTTTTCTGTACTCTCTCCAAAGCCTGCATGTCCTTCTGGTGGAATGGTGACCAGAATAGGACACAGTGTTCCAAATGTGGCCTAACCAATGTTTTATAATACTGTAACATAATTTACCAACTTTTATACTCCATGCCCTGTCCGATGAAGGCAAGTATGGCCATATGCTTTCTTCACCACCTTTTCCAGCTGTGCTGCCATTTTTAAGGACCTGCACTCCCAGATCTCCCTGTGTGTCTATGCTCCTGATGGTTCTACCATTTATTTTATAGTTCCCACCTAAATTAGATCCAGCAAAATGCATCACCTTGCATTCGTCCGGATTAAATTCCATCTGCCATTTTTCTGCCCAATTTTCCAGCCTATCAATATCCTGCTGTATTCTCTGACAATCTTCATCACTATCCACAACTCCGCCAAGCTTAATATCACCCACAAACTTGCTTAATCGACCTACATTTTCTTCCAACTCATTTATATATATTATACACGGAGTGTGGAGATCATTGAACCTACGCTGATGAGGGGCAGATTGCTAGAAGCACCCTCATCGTCATAGCAACTGTTTCACGACACCTAATTGGGTTAGGTTGATTGGCCATGCTAAGAAATTGCCCCTTAGTGTCCAGGGATGTGTAGATTAGAGGGATTAGTGGGTATAATATGTAGGGATATGGGGATAGGGCCTGGGGGGGATTGTGTTCGGTGCAGACTCGATGGGCTGAAGGGCCTCTTTCTGCACTGTAGGGTTTCTATGGTTCATACCACACCGTTTGGGTTGAGTGCGATCAGTGTTTGAATCTCTCGCTGCCGTTTATTTCTCTCCGAGGATGACAGCGTTCCTGTTTTGTCTTTGTGGAATTTCCTGCCCCAGGTACATTCCCACTCCTCCAGGCGAGACCACAGGCCCATGAAGCTGGATTGCCCGGAGGGGTTTGTCCGCACTGGGAAGGCCATGGTGCCCCGGGAGAGGATGCAGCTCTTTGCTGTCCTCTGCATCGAGACCAGCCATTACGTGTCGTTCATCAAGTACGGGCCTGAAGACCACCAGTGGATGTTCTTTGACAGCATGTCCGACAGACACGGTGAGGGCCGCAGGGGCAAACGCCGGGAAAGCCGATAACAGAACGGAAAGCGGGTAACAAAGTCTCAGTGCAATCATTCAGGGTGAGGACCAGACCCCTGCTACCTAAACTCACCCTCCGCACTACCTTAGAAATGTTAGGTGGATTGGCCGTGCTAAATTCTCCCTCCGTGTAACCCGAACAGGCACCAGAGTGTGGTGACTAGGGGATTCTCACAGTAACTCCATTGCAGTGTTAATGTAAGCCTATTTGTGACACTAATATATAAACTTCTAAAAAAATCCTTGATTGTTTTTCACTTCCACCCCCCTCGAGGGCAGCAAGTTTCAGGTCACTACAACTCGCTGTGTGGGTAAAGACATCGTTCTTGCGTCATCCACAGATGAAGTTAGGAAACAGTTCTCCACACGCAGGCTGGTGGAAGTGTGCACCGGTCTTCCACAAAAAAACCCCCCACTCATTTAGCCCCGGAGATTGACAAATTTTGTTTTCTGGACAAACTTCCAGGCGGGATTCTGACTTAGAGGCATTCAGTCATCCCACGGATGGTAGCTTCGCAACATTGGTGTGATACGGAGTTAAGATACATATAAGATGATTAGAGGTTTAGATAGGGTGGACAGTGATAGCCTTTTTCCTCGGATGGAGAAAGCTAGCACGAGGGGGCATGGCTTTAAATTAAGGGGGGGGTAGTTATAGGACGGATGTCAGGGGTAGGTTCTTTACCCAGAGGGTGGTGAGGGATTGGAATGCCCTGCCTGCTGCAGTTGTAAATGCGCCTAGTTTGGGGGCGTTTAAGAGATCCGTGGATAGGTTTATGGATGGAAAGGGTTTGGTTTAGGTTAGAGGGTCATTGCCTTTTAACTGGTCGGCGCAACATCGTGGGCCGAAGGGCCTGTTCTGCGCTGTAATGTTCTATGTTCTAAGATACAGGCCACCCGTGATCTTATCGAATGGCAGAATAGACTTGAGGGGCTGAATGGTCTCTTCTGGTTATCCAATGCTGCTCTACAGTGCATCTCCAGCAGGGGTCACTGCATCACCATCTGGAGTGGGAATGTTTTCCAATTTACTTCCCTCCCTCATCTCCCCAGTCAATCTTGGCTTGGGAAATGTTCAAGGACGCAACCTTCTTGGGGTAAAGAATTCCAAAGACTTTCCGCTCTTTGGGAGAAGAAATTCTTCCTCAACTCCGTCTTCAATGAGCGTCCCTTTATTCTGAGATGCTACTCTCCGATCCTAGACTCTCCCCTGAGTCCTCCCTCACAGTAAGAAGTCTCACACCAGGTTAAAGTCCGACAGGTTTATTTGGTCGCAAAAGCCACTAGCTTCCGGAGCGTTGCCCCTTCAGGTAACCTAACGACAGAGCAGTGCTCTGAAAGCTAGTGGCATTTGCTACCAAATAAACCTGTTGGACTTTAACCTGGTGTTGTGAGACTTCTTACTGTGTTTACCCCAATCCAATCCCAGCATCTCCGCATCATTCCTCCCAGTTCCAACATCGCCTAATCTCCTAACTAATTCCACCTTTCCATACTATCCCCAATATCCTTTAAGTTCCCAATGACCCGGTAAGTTATCGACTCCTGTTTTGAGGATACTGGAAGAGAAAATTCCAAAGATTCCCATCCTTCTGAGTGAGGACATTGCTTCCTCTGCTCAGTGCTAAATGGCTAACTCGCTCATCCTGAGACTGCGAGCCAGCAATGGCAAAACATCCTCCCAGCAGCTATCCTGCTGGGCCCTCCCTTCTGAACTTAGTGTTTCTACAAAATCACCCCCTATTCTTCCAAACTCCTGGGAATCGGGGCCTAGTCTCTCGGTGGGACAATCCCTCCACCTCAGGAATCAGTCCAGTGAATCATCCGTGCACTCCCAGTCAGGCAAGCGACCATGAATAGGGAGGGAATAGAGGGATACGGACTGAGTAAGGGCAGTTTGGTTAGGGGATCATGAACAGCACAGGTTTGGAGGGCTGAAGGGCCTGTTCCTTCTTTGTTCTTGTATTAATTCATGGGATATGGGCCAGCATTTATTGCCCATCCCTAGTTCCCCTTGGAGGACAGTTGAGAGTTAACCACATTGCTGTGGATCTGGAGTCACATGTAGGCCAGACTGGGTAAGGATGGCAGATTTCCTTCCTGAAAGGATATTAGTGAACCAGATGGGTTTTTCCGACAATGGTTTCATGGTCATCAGTAGATTCTTAATTCCAGATTTTTGTTTATTGAAATCAAATTCCGCCATCTGCCGTGGTGGGATTCGAACCCGGGTCCGCAGAACATTAGCTGAGTTTCTGGATTCATAGTCTAGCGATAATACCACGAGGACATCGCCTCCCTCATTGTTCAAAACGCAGTAGCCCATCGCCCTGTTTGATGGTGTTTCTTTATCGTGTGACCTGAGGTGGTGAAAGGTTCTATGTAAACGCAGAACTTTTATTTACGAGCTTTCCTGTCCTGCTGATCTGACCCTGCAGGTGGCGAGAACGGGTACAATGTCCCCACGGTGACGCCCTGCCCGGAAGTGGCAAAATATGTCAACTCCTCGGCGGCCCAGCTGATCAAAGAGCACCCGCGTGACATGGAAGGAGTCGCCAAGCGACAGTTGTGTGACGCTTACATGTACCTGTACGAGAACCCGCGGATGGCCGTGTACAAGTGAACTCCCCCCCCCACCCCCCAGCACCCTCCCCCCCACCCCCACACCCTCCTCCCTCAACAACGGTGACCTGCAGAGCTCGGAGGGGGGGTGGGGAGGAGGGGGGCAGGGAGCTCGCTTTCGAAGAACAAATTAAGACGACCATCGGGTGATCTCAAAGAGCCCGAGATACTTCCCCCGGGTCTGGCACTGAGGGAGATTAGACGGGGAGAGGTCGTGCGAGGCTTTGAGTGGACTGATGGACACCCCTCCCCGCTACCCTGTTATTTATTCTGCTTTCCTCTGGAGCCCACCACGGGGTCTGTTGTGTGATTAGGCTGCCTGGTCAAAGTGAAGCGCTCCCCGAGTCTCGGACATTCTGATTTCTGCTTAATTTTTGATGACACTTAATTTGTGGAATGTACCGTTTGTTCGACCTCCCCACCACCCTCAAGGTATTGGCTGTTGCATTCCCGGAACGAAAAGGATAGAACCGGAGCCAATCCTTACGAATTTCTGTGAGCAAAGGACCCGGGTTCGATTCCCGGCTCGGGTCACTGCCTGTGTGGAGTTTGCACATTCTCCCCATATCTGCCTGGGTTTCCTCCGGGTGCTCCAGTTTCCTCCCACAGTCCAAAGATGTGCGGGTTAGGTGGATTGGCCGCGCTAAACTTGTCCCTTAGTATCCTGGGATTAATGGTTAAGTATATGGGGTTACAACGGGCCTGGGTGGGATTGTTGTCGGTGCAGACTCGATGGGTCGAATGGCCTCCTCCTGTTCTGTAGTGTTTCTAGGTGTTACATGTATTGCACCTTACGAGCGTATACCTCCAAACTCACAGTTTCCTCTGCTCCGACCTATAGGTGCATCACGGAATCCCCAGTCAATGGCCGCTACCTAAAGACAATAAAATACACAATTAGCATACAGTTAACCGGGTAAATTGCTTTCCGGATTAATTAACTATACCCGCTCCATAGTGAAGGAGCTCTCATTAGGAAGGGAGTTCAGGAATCTTGACGCAACAATGTTGAACAAATGTCAATATATAGGGGATCGAGACACAAGGTAGCTTCTAGCTATCCTCGCTTTCTCCTGCCTCTCCTTCTGCACATGTATGGTAGCTGCCTCTAATTCCCCGCTACGGTACAGGAGGATCTATCTCCCCAGCGGCTGTTTCTGTTCAGACTACCTGGAAACATTTCCCAGGCTGGTGATTCTTCAGGTTTGCTATTTTGTTTCTCATTTCCTGTTGTATTGGCAAAACAATGTTATCTTTATAAATAAAGACAGTGTGTCCAGTTTTACATTTTTGTGGGGTTTGTTGCAAGGACAAACTGTTTGACTTGGGCTTCAGGTTTGATTCTCAGGAATGGTTCTGGCACAGCGGGAAGACATGCAGCCCATCCTGGAGCAGGCTACCCAGTGACACTCGCTGATGTTTTACCCAGCAGGCCTGCAAATCTCTCCTCCCCAGGTAATCATCCAATTCTGTTTACAAAGCCTCAGCTGATCCAGCTTCCCCCACTGTCTCAGGCAGGACCCTCCAGATCCTAACCGCTCGCTGTGTCATAGAACATAGAATCCTACAGTGCAGAAAGAGGCCCTTCAACCCATCGAGTCTGCACCGAACACAATCCCACCCAGGTCCTACCCCCATATCCCTACATATTTACCCACTAATCCCTCTAATCTACGCATCCCTGGACACTAAGGGGTAATTTTAACATGGCCAATCAATCTAACCCGCACATCTTTGGACTGTGGGAGGAAACCGGAGCACCCGGAGGAAACCCATGCAGACACAGGGAGAATGTGCAAACTCCACACAGACTGTGACCTGAGCCGGGAATCAAACCCGGGACCCTGGAGCTGTGAAGCAGCAGTGCTAACCACTGTGCTACCGTGCCGTGTCAAAAGGTTTCTATCCTTGTATCTCCGTTGCTTCCTTTGCCGGTTGCCTTAAATCTGTGCTCTCTCGTTCTCGATCCTTTCTTCAATGGGAACAGTTTCTCCCGACCTACTCTGTCCAATCTCCACATGATTTTGAATATCTTGATCAAACTTTCACCCTGCTCTAAGGAGAACAGTCCCAGCTCCTCCAAACTAACTGAAGTTCCCCCATCTCTAGAATTCTTTGTGTATCCGACACCTTCATATCCTCCCTAAGGTGTGGCGCCCAGACCTGGACGGACCTGCTGGTGTTTTACGACCTCGTTGGCCAAGCCTTGTAAGACCCTCCCAATGGAGAATACTGTTCTGCAAGTCTTTGCCGCCCTGAATCTGGGGTGGGTGTAAAATTCCAGCCAATAAATCCAGATGAGCTCAATTGATATTTTACACAGGTTTAACATAACCCTCACCTTTTATATCCCACCCACCCTAAAGTCCTCATTCCCTCTCATCTCCCCATCACTTACTGACCCCCACCGGGTTTGACACCATCCAGGACAAAGCAATCCCCATGATTGCTGCCCGTACCACAAACACCCAATCCCTCCACCACCAACACACAGCGGCAGCAATATGTACCATCTACAAGATACATTGCAGGTTCCTTAGGCAGCACCTTCCAAACCCAAGACCATCTAAAAGGATAAGGGCAGCAGATCCTGGGAACACCACCACTTGCAGGTTCCCCTCCACCCTCATCCTCTCTCCCTTATCTCTCCCTCTCTCCCCTCCTTTTCTCCCTTGCTTCCTTTTCTCTTCCTCTCTTTCTCTCCTTTCTCACCCTCTCTTCCCTTCTCTTTTCTTGCACCACTCTCTCTCCTTCACCTCCATCTATCTCTCTGAGATCCCTGCCCCTTCCCTGTATTTTACTATTTTACAGGATATGGTGGGCCAGCATTTATTGCCCATCTCTAGTTGCCCTTGCGAAGGTGGTGGTGAGCTGCCGCTTTGAAATACTGCAGTTTATGTGCTGTAGGTACACCCTCAGTACTGATCGGGAGAGAGTTCCAGGATTTTGACCCAGCGACAGTGAAGGGATGGCGATACATTTCCACATCAGGTTAGTGAGTGGCTTGGAGGGGAGCCTCCAGGTTGTGGTGTTCCCAGGTATCTGCTGCTCTTGCCCTTTTAGATGGTCTTGGGTTTGGAAGGTGCTGCCTAAGGAACCTTGATGAGTTCCTGCACTGGATCTTGTGGGTGGTACACAATGCTGCCATTTGTGTGTTGATGGTGAAGGGATTGAATGTTTGTGGCAGGGATAGTAATCACGGGGCTACTTCGGACTGGATGGTGTCAAACTTCTTGTTACTGGTGCTGTTCATTCAGGCAAGCAGACGGTAGACAAGCTTGAGGGGGTGGGAGGAGGGAGGGGTGGTGTGGAGGGGATGGTAAGGAGGTGAGTTACTCACCTCAGGGTTCCCAGCCTCTGACCTGTTCTTGCAGCTACAGTATTCCACAGTATTTATGTGGCTGGTCCAGTTCAGTTTCTGGTCAGCAGTAACCCCTCCCCCCAGGATGCCAATCCTGTGACAGCCCAGTGGTTAGCACTGCTGCCTCACAGCGCCAGGGACTTGGGTTTGATCCCAGCCTTGGGGCACTGTCTGTGTGGAGATTGCACATTCTCCCCGTGTCTGCGTGGGTTTCCTCTGGGTGTTCCGGTATTCTCCCACAGTCCAAAAATGTGTAGGTTAGGTGGATTAATCATGCTAAGTTGCCCCTTTGTCATAGATCGTAGAATCCCTACAGTGCAGAAAGAGGACCTTCAGCCCATCGAGTCTGCACCGACCACAATCCCACCCAGGCCCTATCCCCATATCCCCATACATTTACCCGCTAATCCCTCTAACCTACACATCTCAGGACACTATGGAGCAATTTTAGCATGGCCAATCTACCTAACCTGCACACCTTTTGGACTGTGGGAGGAAACCAGAGTACCCAGAGGAAACCCACGTACAAACTCCACACAGACAGTGACCCGAGCCGGGAATCGAACCCAGGACCCTGGAGCTGTGAAGCAGCAGTGCTAACCACTGTGCTACTGTGCTGCCCACTAGTGTCCAAAGTTGTGTGGGTTAGGTGAATTAGCCATCTTAAATGTTTGGGTTTATGGGGACGGGGAGTGGGTAAGATGCTCTTTTGGTGGGGTGTTGGTGACTCGATGGGCCAAATGACTTCCTTCTGCACTGTAGAGATTCTAGAGATAGTATATGAGTGAGCAGTGGTAATGCTGTCAAGGAGCAATGGTTAAATTCTGTTATTGGTGATGGTCACTGCCTGTCATTTGTGTGGCGCAAATGTTAGTCGCCACTTGTCAGCCCAATCCTGGATATTGTCCAGATCTTGTTGCACATGGACTGCTTCAGTATCTGAGGAGTCGCGAACGGTGCTGAACATTGTGCAATAATCGACAAACATCCCCACTTCTGCCCTGATGATGGAGGGAAGGTCATTGATGAAGCAGCTGAAGATTGTTGGGCCTAGGACACTACCCTGAGGGACTCCTGCAGAGATGTCCTGGAGCCGTGACAACTGACCCTCCACAGTATAGCCATCTTCCTTCCTACCAGGTATGACTCCAACCAGTGGAGAGTTTGCCCCCTGATACTCATTGATTCCCATTTTGCTAGGGCTCCTTGATACCACACTTGGTCAAATGTGGCCTTGATGTCACTCTCACCTCACCTCTGGAATTCAGTTCTTTTGCCCATGTTTGAACCAAGGCTGTAATGAGTCAGGAGCTCAGTGACCCTGGCAAAACCCAAACTGGGCGTCACTGATCAGGTTATTGCTGAGTAAGTGCTTAGAGAATAAGTGAATTGGGAATGTATCGCTGATCCTCGCTGGGTCAGGAACCTCCCAAGAGCAGCATGGACAAAGGGCCAAATGGCCTCCTCCTGCTCCTATCTTCTATGATTCCCCCATTCAAACTGCTGTGACTCAGGAAGGTTCACAGCCACCTTCTCAGAGGGAACCAGGACTGCACAACAGGAACCGTGACAAAAGGTCAACCATTTTTCAGAATTTATCCAATAATGATTTGTAATTCAATTCTTTTCCAATCCAGCAATGAAAGTAATTATTTGCTTGTTTTAGTTCTGGGAAACAAAGGAAGGCCAAATAACTGGGATGAAATTAGGAAGGCGGATGGGAAATCGTAACCACAACACAATTAGATTGACTGTAAGATAAGGAACCAGAGAAAAGGATACTAGGCTGGTGAAAGGTCAGAGTTCACTGAGACAAGCAACCTGGCCAAGCTGAGATTGGGGGTGGTGGGGAACAGGGAGGAAAGTGGAGCTGAGACTGTGACCATACTGAATGGTAAAGCAGACTCTATACTCATAAACACCATTCTAGCCCATAGAATCCCTACAGCGCAGAACAAGGCCATTTGGCCCATCAAATTCCACCCAGCCCCTATTCCTGTAACCTCACATATTTACCATGCTAATTCCACTGAAACTAGGGGCAATTCCACTGTCACATGACCAATCAACCTCACTCCCTCAGTACTGACCCTCCGACAGTACTGACCCTCTGACAGTGCGGCACTCCCTCAGTACTGACCCTCTGACAGTGCAGCACTGACCCTCTGACAGTGCAGCACTCCCTCAGTACTGACCCTCCAACAGTGCAGCACTCCCTCAGTACTGACCCTCTGACAGTACTGACCCTCTGACAGTGCAGCACTCCCTCAGTACTGACCCTCTGACAGTACTGACCCTCTGACAGTGCAGCACTCCCTCAGTACTGACCCTCTGACAGTGCGGCACTCCCTCAGTACTGACCCTCTGACAGTGCAGCGCTCCCTCAGTACTGACCCTCTGACAGTGTGGCACTCCCTCAGTACTGACCCTCTGACAGTGCAGCACTCCCTCAGTACTGACCCTCTGACAGTACTGACCCTCTGACAGTGCAGCACTCCCTCAGTACTGACCCTCTGACAGTGCGGCACTCCCTCAGTACTGACCCTCTGACAGTGCGGCACTCCCTCAGTACTGACCCTCTGACAGTGCGGCACTCCCTCAGTACTGACCCTCTGACAGTGTGGCACTCCCTCAGTACTGACCCTCTGACAGTGCGGCACTCCCTCAGTACTGACCCTCTGACAGTGCGGCACTCCCTCAGTACTGACCCTCTGACAGTGCGGCACTCCCTCAGTACTGACCCTCTGACAGTGCGGCACTCCCTCAGTACTGACCCTCTGACAGTGCGGCACTCCCTCAGTACTGACCCTCTGACAGTGCGGCACTCCCTCAGTACTGACCCTCTGACAGTGCGGCACTCCCTCAGTACTGACCCTCTGACAGTGCGGCACTCCCTCAGTACTGACCCTCTGACAGTGCGGCACTCCCTCAGTACTGACCCTCTGACAGTGCGGCACTCCCTCAGTACTGACCCTCTGACAGTGCGGCACTCCCTCAGTACTGTGAGAAACACAGCTCACAGTTAAACAATTTAGTCAAGTCAAGTTCTGAAGGAGCAAGATTTTATTTGACGTTCTTGCAAGACCGGGTGTCTAGCGAAATAGGCACACTTTACATAAAGTGGCAGCACATTTTATACTTTTTTACAAGCATTGTAATGGCTTTGCAATGTGTTGTTCTCCCCTAATTGGTGGTCCCTGTCCCATCTATGTGTTGTCATTCCCCTATTGGCTCAAGGTGTCATCCCCTCTACTCCCCATCTAACAATGTCTCCTGTTATCACAAGAGTGCATTAGCAAACTCATCCATCTTATCCAACACTGTTACATGTCCAGTTCAGATTGGCGGTAATCAATCCTTTGCCAACTTAATCACTGCTGTCCCAACTATCTCAGTGACCTTTCCCCCCTTTTATGTTTAGTTGTAAAAACAACACATCTTGCAGACCATTTGCTTTTTGTAACGTGGGCCTCTTACATTCCTGCAGGATGTGATGTATGCTTCACTGCACACCACACCTCTGATGTTATCTCCATACCACAGGCAGTCTTTTTATTATCCCTAACTATTGCTGTGTTAGCAGCATCGAACCTTATGTCCTATGTTTGTGACTAAACTCACAGTTGTTTCCATAATGTGGGTTATCAATATGCCTGACTATATCCAATCTATTTAACTTTAAGCTATTTCTCTACGCTCTACAGATACATGTGTTAACAGCATCTTTACCTATTGTTCACAGTACTGACCCTCTGACAGTACAGCACTCCCTCAGTACTGACCCTCTGACAGTACAGCACTCCCTCAGTACTGACCCTCTGACAGTGCGGCACTCCCTCAGTACTGACCCTCTGACAGTACAGCACTCCCTCAGTACTGACCCTCTGACAGTGCGGCACTCCCTCAGTACTGACCCTCTGACAGTGCAGCACTCCCTCAGTACTGACCCTCTGACAGTGCAGCACTCCCTCAGTACTGACCCTCTGACAGTACAGCACTCCCTCAGCACTGACCCTCTGACAGTGCGGCACTCCCTCAGTACTGACCCTCTGACAGTGGGGCACTCCCTCAGTACTGACCCTCTGACAGTGTGGCACTCCCTCAGTACTGACCCTCTGACAGTGGGGCACTCCCTCAGTACTGACCCTCTGACAGTGGGGCACTCCCTTAGTACTGACCCTCTGACAGTACAGCACTCCCTCAGCACTGACCCTCTGACAGTGCGGCACTCCCTCAGTACTGACCCTCTGACAGTGGGGCACTCCCTCAGTACTGACCCTCTGACAGTGTGGCACTCCCTCAGTACTGACCCTCTGACAGTACAGCACTCGCTCAGTACTGACCCTCTGACAGTGTGGCACTCCCTCAGTACTGACCCTCTGACAGTGTGGCACTCCTTCAGCACTGACCCTCTGACAGTGCGGCACTCCCTCAGTACTGACCCTCTGACAGTGGGGCACTCCCTCAGTACTGACCCTCTGACAGTGTGGCACTCCCTCAGTACTGACCCTCTGACAGTACAGCACTCGCTCAGTACTGACCCTCTGACAGTGTGGCACTCCCTCAGTACTGACCCTCTGACAGTGCAGCACTCCCTCAGTACTGCCCCTCCGACAGTGCAGCACTCCCTCAGCACTGACCCTTTGACAGTGCGGCACTCCCTCAGTACTGACCCTCTGACAGTGGGGCACTCCCTCAGTACTGACCCTCTGACAGTGTGGCACTCCCTCAGTACTGACCCTCTGACAGTACAGCACTCTCTCAGTACTGACCCTCTGACAGTACAGCACTCCCTCAGTACTGCCCCTCCGACAGTGCAGCACTCCCTCAGAACTTTCTCTGAAATCTCCAGAGTGGGACACACACCCTTTGGACTGGGAGGGGGAGGTGGTGGGGGAGGGGGGTGGGTACCATGCCAAAGGGGCAGTGGCTGGCACCTATCACTGTGTCACTGAGCCCGAACAGGGGAGCTGTTCCGGTTCTGGTGTACTGCGGATAAAGGATGTGGGAGTGCTGTGTATCCGCTCACCCGCTACAAACTAAATCTGTGCAGTCTTATCAGAGCTGTGGGCCGGAGGAGAGCAGTGTTCGGGACATTGTTTGAGCTGATAAATGTTTCATTGTGCTGTCAGTTGCTGCTGTTGTTTCAGGAACTCTGGATGGTATCTGGGCTCAGAGAGTTACTTCACCCAGCTTTCTGCTGACTTCAGTGAAGTGAAACTGTGATGTTGCCTTGAACCCTCTGTGTGAGGATTAACACGGAACATTCCTGTTAACACTGAGAGGGCAACATCTTCACTAATGGGGTCAGCTCACCATTACCGAAGGGTGGCACAGTGGTTAGCACTGCTCCAGAGACCCGGGTTCGATTCCCGGCTTGGGTCACTGTCTGTGTGGGGTTTGCACATTCTCCCCGTGTCTGCGTGGGTTTCCTCTGGGTGCTCCGGTTTCCTCCCACAGTCTGAAAGATGTCCTGGTTGTGTGCGTTGACCGTGCTAAATTCTTCACGGAAAGATCAGCCATGATCTTATTGAATAGCAGAGCAGGCTCAAGGGGGAAGATGGCCTAATCCTTCCTGCTCCTAGTTCTTATGTACCCGAACAGCCACCACAGTGTGGCAACCAGGGGATTTTCACAGTAACTTCATTGCGGTGTTAATGTAAGCCTATTTGTGACACTAATACTTAAACTTTAAACTGTTATAGCCTCCTAATTAATGGATTCTAGCAATTTCTCTATGACAGATATAGGAGTAGCTGGCTTCCTGCTTTCTGTCTCATTTTTTTGAATAAAGGAGCTATATCTGCTATTTTCCAATCTGCTGGGACTCTTCATTCTCGCAGAGAGCACCATTGCCCCGGTAAACCCCTGGTTACCACCCCAAAGACGAGAAGGGCTTTGATAGTTAAATTGTAGATTTGGGCTTTATTCCCTGGAGTAAGAGGATTAAGCGAGATAGTCAATATCTTTTCCCAAAGGTAGGGCAGTCTAAAACTCTAGAGGGCCTAGGTTTAAGGTGAGAGAGGAGAGATACAAAAGGGTAATGTTTTCACACAGAGGGTGGTGAGTGTCTGGAAGAAGCTGCCAGAGGCAGTAGTAGAGGTGGGTACAATTTTGTCTTTTAAAAAGCTGGTAGACAGTTACATGGGTACGATGGGTACAGAGGGATATGGGCCAAATGCGGGCAATTGGGATTAGCTTAGGGGTTTTATAAAAACAGCGGCATGAACAAGTTGGGCCGAAGGACCTGTTTCCATGCTGTAAACCTCTATGACTCTAAGGAGGCTGGATAGGATCCAGTTGGGTAGAGAGAGAAACAATTTTCTCTGATTTCATTTATTATTGTCACATTAACGTACAGTGAAAAGTATTGTTTCTTGTGCACTATGCAGACAAAGCATACCATTCATAGAGAAGAAAAGGAGAGAGTGCAGAATGTAGTGTTACAGTCATAGCTCGGGTGTAGAGAAAGATCAGCTTAATGCAAGGTAGGTCCGTTCAAAAGTCTGACAGCAGCAGGGAAGAAGCTGTTCTTGAGTCGGTTGGTACGTGACCTCAGACTTTTTGTGTACACTATATTGGTAGCTGCAAAATTATATTCTGCACCCTCTCCTCCCCTGTGTACTCTATGAATGGTATGCTTTGGCTTATAGCGCGCAAGAAACAATACGTTTCACTGTGTCCCAATCCATGTGACAATAATAAATCAAATCAGAGTTGAGGAGGAACTTCTTCACTCAAAGGGTGGTGAATCTCTGGAATTCTCTGCCCGTTGAAGTGGTGGAGGCTGCCTCGCTAAATATATTTAAGTCACGGGTAGATAGGTTTCTGACAGACAAGGGAATTAAGGGTTATGGGGAGAAAGCGGGAAAGTGGAACTGATCCACTTCAGATCAGCCATGATCTTATTGAATGGCGGGGCAGGCTCGAAGGGCTAGTTGGCTTACTCCTGCTCCTATTTCTTATGTTCTTATGTAAAACAAATCTGTTCCCTACCCTGGTTGAGAGGGACTCTCCCTGTCTCCATTGGAGTCAGTGGCCTGTATTTCCTCAGATAGGTTTAATCTTGCTAAGGGTATTGATAATGTGGAGATGCCGGCATTGGACTGGGGTAAACACAGTAAAAATCTCACAACACCAGGTTAGAGTCCAACTGGTTTATTTGATAGTAAACCGACAAGCTTTAGGAAACGGTGTTCCTTCGTCAGGTGTGTGGAAGATTCTGATCAGAGAAGGGCATATAAAGTCTCACACAGTTTACAGAATACTGATTAGAATGTGAGTCTTTACAGCTAACCTGCTGTTCAACTCTTAAAGATACGGACAATGTGCGTGGAGATAGCATTAGGCATAGGTTAAAGAGATGTGTATTGTGTCCAGATAGGACAGTTAGTGAGATTTTACAAGCCCAGACAAGTCACGGGGGTTACAGATAGTGTGACATGAACCCAAGACCCCGGTTGAGGTCGTCCTCATGTGTGCGGAACTTGGCTATCAGTTTTTGCTCAGCGACTCTGCGCTGCCGTGTGTCGTGAAGGTTGCCTTGGAGAACGTTTACCCAAAGATCAGAGGCCGAATGCCTGTGACCACTGAAGTGTTTGCCAACAGGAAGAGAAGTCTTGCCTGGTGAAGCGATGTTCACTCGTTTTCGTAGCGTCTGAATTACTCTTGTAGAGAGATAACATTGAAGTGATGGGCTGAATGGCCCTGCTGTAAGCATTCTATATATGTAACTCCATAGACATATGGATGGCTGACTGTAACAGCCCTCTGAAATGGCTCTGGGAGCCTCACATTGTGAAGGTGGTGTCTCACTAAAACAATAATCATAGCATCCCATATCATAGAATCCCTACAGTGCAGAAGGAGGCCATTTGGCCCTTCAGGTCTACACTGACAACAATCCCATCCAAGCCCTATTCCCATGACCCCACGTATTTACCCTTCTAATTCCCTGACACTAAGGGTCAATTTAGCATGGCCAATCCACCTAACCTGCACATCTTTGGACTGTGGGAGGAAACTGGAGCACCTGGAGGAAACCCACACAGACATGGGGAGTACATGCAAACTCCACACAGACAGTGAAGAGGAGATCGTGCCTTGCTAACTTGATCGACTTTTTCGAGGAAGTGAAGAAGATGATTGATGAGGGTAGGGCAGTGGATGTTGTCTACATGGACTTCAGTAAGGCCTTTGACAAGGTCCCTCATGGCAGACTGGTGAAGTTGTATAGGATCAGAGGTGAGTTGGCAAGGTGGATACAAAACTGGCTCAGTCAAAGAAGACAGAGGGTAGCAGTGGAAGGGTGTGTTTCTGAATGGAGGGCTGTGACAAGTGGTGTTTCTCAGAGATCAGTGCTGGGACCTTTGCTGTTTGGAATATATATAAATGAATTGGAGGAAAATGTAACTGGTTTGATTAGCAAGTTTGTGGACGACACAAAGGTTGGTGGATTTGCGGATAGCAATGAGGACCATCAAAGGATACAGCAGGACATTGTTCGGCTGGGGACTTGGGCAGAGAGATGGCAGATGGAGTTTAATCCGGACAAATGTGAGGTAATGAATTTTGGAATGTCTAATAGATAGGAAATATACAGTAAATGGCAGAACCCTTTAGAGTATTGATAGGCAGAGGGATCTGGGTGTACAGGTACACAGGTCACTGAAAGTGGCAATGCAGGTGGAGAAGGTAATCAAGAAGGCATACGGCATGCTTATTGGCCAGGGCACTGAGTTTAAAAATTGGCAAGTCATGTCACAGCTTTATAGGACCTTAGTGAGGCTGCATTTGGAATACAGTGTTCAATTCTGGTCGCCACACTACCAGAAGGATGTGGAGGCTTTGGAGAGGGCACAGAAAAGATTTACCAGGATGTTGCCTGGTATGGAGGGCATTAGCTATGAGGAGAGGTTGGAGGAACTTGGTTTGTTCTGATTGGAATGACGGAGATTGAGGGGCGACCTGATAGAAGTCTACACGATTATGAGAGGCATGGACAGAGTGGATAATCAGAAGCCTTTTCCCAGGGTGGAAGAGTCAATTACTAGGGGGCACAGGTTTAAGGTGTGAGGGGCAAGGTTTAAAGGAGATGTACGAGGCAGATTTTCTTACACAGAGGGTGATGGGTGTCTGGAACTTGCTGCTGGAGGAGGTAGTGGAAGCGGATATGGCAGTAACATTTAAGGGGCGTCTTGACAAACACATGAATAGGATGGGAACAGAGGGATATGGTCCCCGGAAGGGTAGGGGATTTCAGTTCAGTCGGGCAGCATGGTTGGTGCAGGCTTGGAGGGCCGAAGGGCCTGTTCCTGTGCTGTAATTTTCTTTGTTCTTTATTCTTTGAACATAAGAACATAAGAAATAGGAGCAGGAGTAGGCCATCTAGCCCTTCGAGCCTGCCACGCCATTCAATAAGATCATGGTTGATCTGTCGTGGCTCAGTTCCACATTCCCGCCCTCTCCCCATAACCCTTAATCCCCTCTCTTATCAAAAACCCATCAACCCGCTTCTTAAAAATATTTAGCGAGGCAGCCTCCACCACTTCAACGGGCAGAGAATTCCAGAGATTCACCACCCTTTGAGTGAAGAAGTTCCTCCTCAACTCCATTCTAAACCGCCTCCCCTTTATCTTGAGGCTGTGCCCCCTAGTCCTACTGTCTTTTTTGAGCGGGAAGAGTCTCTCCACCTCTATCCTATCCATCCCATTCATCATCTTATACATCTCAATGAGATCTCCCCTCATTCTTCTAAACTCTAACGAGTACAAGCCTAGTTTATTCAGCCTCTCCTCATAGCTCAATCCCCTCAACTCCGGTATCAGCCTAGTAAACCTCCTCTGCACTCCCTCCAAGGCCAAAATATCCTTGCGCAGGTGCGGCGCCCAAAACTGCACACAGTACTCCAGCTGCGGCCTCACCAATGCCCTATACAGCTGCAGCAAGACCTCCCTACTTTTATATTCAATCCCCCTCGCTATGAAGGCCAGCATCCCATTCGCCTTCCTGACCACCTGCTGCACCTGCAGGCTGGGTTTTTGCGACTCATGCACAAGGACCCCGAGGTCCCTCTGCACCGTCGCCTGCTGCAGTTTTTCGCCACGTAAGTAATAGTCCTTCCTACCATTCTTCCTACCAAAGTGGACCACCTCACACTTGCCAACATTAAATTCCATTTGCCATTTCCTGGCCCATTCGCCCAGCCTATCTAGATCCTTCTGCAGACTCTCCACACCCTCCGCACAATTTGCCTTTCCCCCAATCTTGGTGTCATCAGCAAATTTCGACACCCTGCACTCGGTTCCCTCCTCCAGATCATCTATATAAATGGTAAAAAGCTGAGGCCCCAGCACCGATCCCTGGGGCACCCCACTAGTCACCAACCGCCAATCCGAATAGCACCCATTGACCCCCACTCTCTGCCTCCTATTTGACAACCAATCCTCTATCCACGCTAACACCCTACCCCCAACTCCATGTCCCCTGACCTTCTGCAATAACCTCTTGTGAGGTACCTTGTCAAACGCCTTCTGAAAATCCAGAAAGACCACATCCACCGGCTCTCCTCTATCCACCGCCCTAGACACATAAGAACATAAGAACATAAGAAATAGGAGCAGGAGTAGGCCATCTAGCCCTTCGAGCCTGCCCCGCCATTCAATAAGATCATGGCTGATCTGTCGTGGCTCAGTTCCACTTTCCCGCTTTCTCTTCATAACCCTTAATTCCCTTGCCTACGAAAAACTTATCTACCTGCGACTTAAATATATTTAGCGAGGTAGCCTCCACCACTTCAACGGGCAGAGAATTCCAGAGATTCACCACCCTTTGAGTGAAGAAGTTCCTCCTCAACTCCGTTTTAAACTGCACCCCCCCACCCCCTTATCTTGAGGCTGTGCCCTCTAGTCCTGCTGTCCTTTCTGAGCGGGAAGAATCTCTCTATCTCTACCCTATCCATCCCCTTCATTATCTTATACGTCTCTATAAGATCCCCCCTCATCCTCCTAAACTCCAACGAGTACAGACCCAGTCTATTTAGTGTCTCTTCATAGTCCAACCTCCTCATCTCTGGTATCAGCCTAGTGAACCTCCTCTGCACTCCCTCCAAGGCCAAAACATCCTCATAGAACTCCAGTAAATTTGTCAGACACGACTTCCCTTTAATGAAACCGTGTTGCGTCTGCTCTATCAAGCAATTCCCTTCAAGATGCCTCGCTATTTCCTCCTTAATGACGGATTCTAACATTTTACCTACCACAGAAGTTAAACTAACCGGCCTATAATTCCCCGCCTTTTGCCTGGCACCCTTCTTAAACAACGGCGTAACATTAGCCGTTTTCCAATCTTCCGGCACTTCCCCGGAATCCAGTGACGTTTGGAAAATAACCACCAAGGCATCCACTATCACCTCTGCCATTTCTTTCAGAACCCTCGGATGCATTCCATCCGGTCCTGGGGACTTGTCCACAATCAGCCCCTCCAGTCTGTCGCGCACCACCTCTCTAGTAACAGTAATGTCATTAAGACCCTCCAGTCCTACCACCTTTCCATCGCTAACACCCGGCAAATTATTCACGTCCTCCTCCGTGAAGACAGAAACAAAAAAGTTATTCAAGACCTTAGCCATATCCCCATCCCCTACCACTAGGTCCCCTTTCTCATCCTCTAAAGGACCAACATTCACCCTAGCCAGCCTCTTCCTTTTTATATATTTATAAAAACTCTTGCTATCCTTTTTTATATTAAGCGCTAGCCCAGCTTCATAGCTTCTCCTACCCTTCCTTATCAACTTCTTTGTCAATCTTTGTTGACATTTAAACCTCTCCCAATCCTCTTCTCGCCCACTGCTCTTAGCTACTCTAAATTCCTCCGCTTTTAATTTAACACTTTCCTTCACCTCCTTCGTTATCCACGGCTTATTACCTCTCCTCCTACTGTCCTTTTTGACCATCGGAATAAATTTCTGCTGAGCACCAAGAAAGATCTCCTTAAAAATCCGACCCAAGCTGGGAATCAAACCTGGGTCCCTGGCGCTATGAGGCAGCAGTGCTAACCACTGTGCCACTGCGCTACCCGGTTGCCAAATAAATGCAGCTCTTCCAGTAACACTCACATCCTGTGAAAGAATTTTTAATAAGTTATAAATCTGAATTCGGGGGACCTGAATTGTCCCAGATCCCACAGAGCGATTTAACATGAGGAGGGACTCAATGGGGCGGCACAGTGGTTAGCACAGCCGCCTCACAGCGCCAGGGGCGCGGGTTCGATTCCCGGCTCGGGTCACTGTCTGTGTGGAGCCTGCATGTTCTCCCCGTGTCTGCGTGGGTTTCCTCTGGGTGCTCTGGTTTCCTCCCACAGTCTGAAAGGGTTAGTGACATTGACCCGAACAGGTGCTGAAGTGTGGAATTTCACTGTGACTTCATTGCAGTGTTAATGTAAGCCTTACTTGCGACAAATAAACCTTACAGTGTGGTTGTAGTCGACTTAATCTCCCACTGTGGCCTACAAAGGGTTAATCTCCAGCCAGGGTTGACCTTGGAATTGTAACAAGTCAATCTCCAGTCTCTCTCAGTCAGTTTGCAAGCTGCTTCTCCAGAGTTGAGCTCTCCCGCTGTGCCCAAGCCTCTTCCCAAGCTCGTGGTGAGGATGGAGAACACAGCTTCGGCTAAGCAGGAGCTGCCTTGTGCCATGTGCCAAGGCACAGGCAAGCCTACTGAGCGATTGCCTTGCAAGCACTCCCTCTGCGCCAACTGCATCAAGGATTCCCAGGCCCGGGTAACAGTCGAGGGTGCTGCATGCTGCCCGCTGTGCCCCTTAGGCCCCAACCTGGAACCTGGTCCCTGTCTCCTCTATCCGGACAAGCCAGAGGAGGCTGCTGCCGTCTCGGCTCCCCCTGCCGAGCTTCCCTCCTCTGGGAAAGATCCGAAGGAGGTCACGGCGTGCGACAAGCTCGGGAAGGCCTCGACGGAGCCTGCGGAGAAACGGTGCCCAGAGCATAACGAGATGCTGGAGTTTTACTGTGAAGATGATGGAGAGTGTGTGTGTGACCCCTGTACAATCACAGGCAAACACAAATCTCACAGAATGGTGAGCCTGGAGAAGGCAGCAGCTCAGATTAAGGTGAGTGGCAGGGTAGACCTCAGTGTCTTGGAGAAATTGGATTCTCCTCCTTTGAGCAGGGAGGGAGAAAAGGAACAGACTTGGGGTCGGTTTCAAAACCGTGAGGGATATTGACAATGTGAATAAGGATGAACTAATTTCACACAGGAGTGGGTTAGCACTGCTGCCTCCCAGCGCCAGGTTCCTGGGTTCAGTTCCAGGCTCAGGTCACTGTCTGTGATGAGACTGCACGTTCCCCCCGTATCTGCACGGGTTTCCTCCCACAGTATGAAAGACGTGCTGGTTAGGGTGTATTGGCCGTGCTAAATTCTCCCCCAGTGCGCCCCGAACAGGTGCCAGAGTGTGGCAACTAGGGGCTTTTCACAGTAACTTCATTGCAGTGTTAATGTAAGACTATTTGTGACACTAATAAAATAATGAAAGGGATGGATAGGGTAGAGGTAGAGAGATTCTTCCCGCTTAGAAAGGATAGCAGGGCTAGAGGGCACAGCCTCAAAATAAGTGGGGGGGGGCAGTTTAGAATGGAGTTGAGGAGGAACTTCTTCACTCAAAGGGTGGGATCTCTGGAATTCTCTGCCCATTGAAGTGGTGGAGGCCCTCCCCAAATATATTTAAGACGCGGGTAGATAGGTTTTTGGTAGGCAAGGGAATTAAGGGTTATGGGGAGAAAGTGGGAAAGTGGAACTGATCCACTTCAGATCAGCCATGATCTTATTGAATGGCGGGGCAGGCTCGAAGGGCTAGATGGCCTACTCCTGCTCCTATTTCTTATGTTCCTATGTTCTAATAGATAAACTAAAAAAAAACTTTAAATACATTTAAATGAGATTGAAAATAGTTTGTAAAGCAGTCAGAGGCAGGATTCGAAGATTGTATTTCACACATTGAGTTATTATGGCCTTGATAGAAAGCACTGTCTGGGAGGACAGCGGAGGTAGATTCAGTCAGAATTTCTGCAGGGAATTGAATAGGAATCTATAAGGGAAAGATCTGCAGGAAGTGCAGGACTAACTGGAATGTCCTTGCAAGAGGCCAGCAGAAGCAAAATGGGCTGAATGGCCTCTGTCTGCACAGTTTCATAGACTCCTATAGTGCAGAAGAAGGCCATTCGGCCCACCGAGTCTGCGCCAACCACAATCCCACCCAGACCCCATCCATTTACCCCTAGCTGGTCCCCCTATCATTCTAAATCAGTAACACTGTACTATCATTCCACAGTTATACAACACAAAATCAAAGGATTTGAGGCAGGATTTTGAATGTTGCCGCTGGGCTGGGCCAAGGTCGAAGATTCTGAGGGGTTGTTGACAAAGTAAAGCTTATTTATACGTGCAAAATCCACACAGAGAGTGACCCAAGCTGGGAACTGAACCCGGGCCCCTGGCGTTGTGAGGCAGCAGTGCTAACCACTGTGCCACCCTCCCCACTCCACCTCCAATGGAGGAACCTAGAACGGGAGGGGGGCCCGCTTTAAAAACAAAAGATCTTGCAGTTAAGACGGAGGTGGGGGGGAGTTTTTCTCTCAGTGAGTGATTCATGTTTGGAATTCTCTTCCCCAGAGAGCAGTGGGGGCTGGGACACTGAATATATTGAGGGCTGAGTTAGTCGGAGTTTTCATTGACCAGGGAGTGGAAGGGTATGAGGGGCAGAGAGTTGAGACCACCATCAGGGCAGCCAATTGCATGGTGGAGCAGCTTGGATGGGCTGAATGGCCTCCTCCTGCTCCCATTTCTTCAGAGTATGATCACTGTCACAGTGGTGGCACAGTGGTTAGCACGGCTGCCTCACAGCACCAGGGATCGGGTTCGATTCCTGGTTTGGGTCACTGTCTGTGCGGAGTCTGCACATTCTCCCCGTGTCTGCGTGGGTTTCCCCCCACAGTCTGAAAGATGTGCTGGTTAGGGTGCATTGGCCGTGCTAAATTCCCCCTCCGTGTACCCGAACAGGCGCCAGAGTGTGGCGACTAGGGGATTTTCACAGTAACTTCATTGCAGTGTTAATGTAAGCGTCCATGTGACACTAATAAAGAAACTTTGTTGTTTGATTGCTTCCTCCTCACACTGTGCAGTGGACAGTCCAGACACTGGACACTGAGCGTGTCCCAGCGCACCATTTCCCCGCACTGGGCCTGACAGTGTCACATCAAACCTCCGTTACACTCGGAGACATCGGGCATGGGGACGTGGCTGGAGGAAGGACTGTCACTCACCCACCTCCAACTGCCCACCCGAGGATGCCTATTACCCCTTTGCCCAACAGCTGTAAGGCTTTAGGAAGTCTTTGAACCCCATTAAGGTAGGAACAGAGTTGACAATAAAAGCTCTGTTGTGAATCCATTGGGAAAGATCAGGACAAGTTCCTGAATTCCCAGTTAAGAATCTGAGTCCCAACCTGGGCAGTTTAACATTCAGTTTTAATATTCTCCCAAGATCTTTACAGCAGAACCCACTAAATGGTTTCCCTTACAGTTTCAGTCTTCGAGACTCTCTGTCCTCTCTCTGTCCCTCTCTGTCTCTCTCTCTCTGTCATTTTCACTCTCTCTCTCTTTGCTTCTGTCTCTCTCTCTCTCTCTATATCTTTCTCTCTGTCCCTGTCTCTTTCTCTGCCTCTTTGTCTATCTCTGACTTTCTCTCAATCTTAATCTCTTTGTCTCTTACTTTCTTCTCTGTCTCCCTGTCTGCCTCTGTCTCTCTTTGTCTCTCTCTCTCTCTCCATGTATCTTTCTCTCTCTCTCTCCCTGTCTCTGTCTCTCTGACTCTTTGTTTGTTTCTGACTTTCTCTTTGTCTTTTTCTTGCTGTCTTTCTCTCTGTCTCTCTCTCTTTGTCTCTCTCTCTCCCTCTGTCTCTCTCTCTCTCTCTCTCCCTCTGTCTCTCTCTCTCCCTCTCTCTCCCTCTGTCTCTCTGTCTCTCTCTCTCTCCCTCCGTCTCTCTCCCTGTCTCTCACTCTGTCTCTCTTTCTCTCCATGTCTCTCTCTCTCTCTCCCTGTCTCTCTCTTCCTCTGCCTCTCTCTCTCTCCATGTCTCTCTATCTCTGTCTCTCTCTCTCCTTCTGTCTCTCTCTCTTGCCGTCCCTGTCTCTTTTTCTCATTATCTTTTTCTCTCTTTGCCTCTCTCTGTATGTGTTTCCTTGTCTGTGTTTCTCTATCTCTGTGTCTCTCTCTGTGTCTCTCTCTCTGTGTTTTTCTGTGCGTCTCTCTTTGTGTTTCTCTCTGTTTCTCTCTGTCTCTCTGGCTCTCTCTCTCTCTCTCTGAGTCTCACATTGTGTCTCTGTGTCTCATTCTGTCTCCCATCCATTGACTCTGTCTACCCTTCCCGCTGCCTTGGCAAAGCAGTCAGCATAATCAAGGACCCCACACATCCGGACATTCTCTCTTTCACCTTTTTCCGTACAAAAGTCTGAGGTCATGTACCAACCGACACAAGAACAGCTTCTTCCCTGCTGCCATCAGACTTTTGAATGGACCTACTCTGCATTAAGTTGATCTTTCTCTACACCCTAGCTATGACTGTAACGCTACATTCTGCACTCTCTCCTTTCCTTCTCCATGAATGGTGTGCTTTGTCTGTACAGTGCACAAGAAGCAATATTTTTCACTCTATACTAATACGTGTGACAATAATAAATCAGATCAAATCACATTCCTGTGCATCTTTGGAGTGTGGGAGGGAACCCACGCAGACACGAGGAGAACATGCGGTCTCCACACAGACAGTGATCCAAGCTGGGAATTGAACCTGGGTCCCTGGCGCTGTGAAACAGCAGTGTTAACCACTGTGCCACCGTGTGCCCACTGAACATCTCATGCCCAGTAGTGTCAGCACTGACATCAAATCTTGAATCAAGTCTTACGTTTGAATTCACATTCCTCTCATTGCAGGACAAAGTGTTAAACAGTGTGAAGAATCTTCTACAAATTCAGCAGAGTTACCACTTCAAATACCAAGATCTCCAAAAATCAGAAGATGAGCTGAAGGTAGAAGATACTCAGTGATTCCAAGTTTCTCTTGGAGAGACAATGTCCTTTCTCTCTCTCTGGAGTGGGTTTAGTGGTCAAAGTGATTCTGTATCTAATCTCAAGATCACTGTGTACAGTTTTGGTCACCCTATTATAGAAAGGATATTATTAAACCAGAAAGAGTCTAGAAAAGATTTACTAGGATGCTACCGGGACTTGATGGATTGAGTCATAAGGAGAAGCCGGATAGACTGGGATTTTTTCCCTGGAGCGTAGGAGACTGAGGGGTGATCTTATAGAGGTCTATAAACTAATGAGGGGCACAGATTAGCTAGATAGTCAATATCTTTTCCCAAAGGTAGGGGAGTCTAAAACTAGAGGGCATAAGATGGGAGGGGAGAGATACAGAAGTGTCCAGATGGGCAATTTTTCCACCCAGAGGGTGATGAGTGTCTGGAACAAGCTGCTAGAGGTAGTCGTAGAGGTGGGTACAATTCTGTCTTTTAAAAAGCCTTTAGATAGTAACATTAGTAAGGTGGGTGTAGAGGGATATGGGCCAAATGTGGGCAGTTGGGATTAGCTTCAGGGTTTAAAAAAACAGGACAGCATGGACAAGTTGGGCCGAAGGGCCTGTTTCCATGCTGTAAACCTTTATAACTCACCAGTTCTGATCCCACAGTGGAAGCATGAGCATTGAATCCAGTTTCTGTGAGAAATTTGGAAATGAGAAAGGAGGTAGCAATAAGAGTGATTGCGAATTTGTCAGATTCTCATTAATGACCCAACCCATTCATTCACGATGGCTTTCCATCGCTACCTGGTCTGCACCTATACGTGACTCCAATCCCACATCACCGTGACTGACTCTTCACTGCCTGTCCATAAAACCATAAGATACAGGAGTAGAATTAGGCCATTCGGCCCATTGAGTCTGCTCCACCATTCAATCATGGCTGGTAAGTTTCTTGACCTCATTCTCCTGCCTTTTCCCTGTGACCTTTGATTCCTTTACCAATCAAGAACCTATCTATCTCTGTGTTAAATATAGAGCATAGAACATTACAGCGCAGTACAGGCCCTTCGGCCCTCGATGTTGCGCCGACCAGCGGAACCAATCTAATGACCCTCTAACCTAAACTATCCTAATGTTATCCATATGCCTAACCACTGACCATTTGAACGCCCTTAAAGTTGGCGAGTCCACAACTGCTGCAGGCAGGGCATCCCACGCCCTCTGGGTAAAGAACCTACCTCTGACATCCGTCCTATAATTACCACCCCTCAATTTAAACCTATGTCCCCTCGTGTTAGCCGTATACTCAATGACCTGGCTTCCTTTGTGGCAATGAGTTCCACAGATTCCCCACCCTCCGGCTGACGAAATTCCTCCTCATCCCGGTTCTAAAGGGTTATCCCTTTAACCTGAGGCTGCGTCCTCGGATCCCAGTCTCTCCCACCAATGGAAACATCTTCCCCACGTCCACTCTATCCAGGCCTTTCAATATCCTGTGAGTTTCAATGAGATCCCCCCTTCTAAACTCCATTGAGTGCAGTCCCTGGAAACCCACTCAGTTTTAGCAAACCGGTACCAGGTTAAGAAGGTGCCCCGCCTCGTCTTCACCTCCGCAAAGGCAATGAGGGATACAACAACAACAACTTACATAGCGCCATTTGCACAGCGAAGGGTCCCAAGGCGGCCTCTCACAGGACTATTATAATACAAAGGGTGACACTGGGAGATGTTAGGTCGGATGTCCAACAGCTGGGTTAAAGAGATGGGGTGTTAAACATAGAACATAGAACATAGAACATTACAGCGCAGAACAGGCCCTTCGGCCCACGATGTTGCGCCGACCAGTTACAAAAACAATGACCCACTAGCCTATACCAATCCCTTTTCGTCCATAAACCTATCCATAGATCTCTTAAACGCCCCCAAACTAGGCGCATTTACAACTGCAGCAGGCAGGGCATTCCAATCCCTCACCACCCTCTGGGTAAAGAACCTACCCCTGACATCCGTCCTGTAGCTACCCCCCCTTAATTTAAAGCCATGCCCCCTCGTGCTAGCTTTCTCCATCCGAGGAAAAAGGCTATCACTGTCCACCCTATCTTAACCTCTAATCATCTTATATGTTTCAATAAGGTCCCCTCTTAGCCGCCTTCTTTCCAACGAAAACAACCCTAAATCCCTCAGTCTCTCCTCATAGGATCTCCTTAAGGAGGGTCTTAATGGAAGGAAGTGAGGTCGAGAGGCAGGGAGGGAATTCCAGAGCTCGGGACCAGCCAGTTGAATGCAGGGCCACCAGCGGAGACATTGGAGGGAGTTTGAAGACCCAGGATTTCTGACCCTCCCTCATGTCCTCCAGCCCAACAACCCTCGGAGATATTCGCCCTCCTCCAATTCTGGCCCATTTTAATCGCTCTAGCGTTGGCGGCCTTGCCTTCAATTCCCTGGACCCAAGCTCTGGAACACCCTCTCTCCATTCCTCCAACCTCATTAACGCCCTGGTCAAAAGCATTGACAAAGTCTGACCTGAAATCTCCTCATGAGGCTCGGTGTCAAACTTGGCGATGGTCCTTGGGAAGTTTCATGGCATTAAAGGTGCTAGATAAATGGAAGTTGTTGTTGTTGTTACTAGTCAGGATTCCTTAATTTATTCTTTCGGGGACAGGGGTATCCCTGGCGAGGCCAGCATTTGTTGTCCATCCCTAATTGCCCTTGAACTGAATGTCTCGCTTGGCCACTTCAGAGGGTAGTTGAGAGCCACCCACATTGCTGTGGCTCTGGAGTCACATGTAGGCCAGACCGGGTAAGGATGGCAGATTTCCTTCCCTAAAGGGCATTAGTGAAACAGATGGGTTTTTACAACAGTTGATGATATTGCATTCGCTAACCCAGGCACGACCTGCTGCTCTGTTCATCACGACCTTTCATGTGTTGGTGCAGACTCGATGGGCCAAAGAGCCTCTCCATCATCCCTTTTCCTCCACTCTCTCCTCCCCACCCACCCCCACCCCTCTCTCCTTCCCAACCACCAGGAGTGTAGTGTCTCGATCTGACCATGAGTTGACCTTTCAGATGCAAATCAATCGACTGCAAGGGAACCTCTCGAAGAAGTTTCTGGCCTGGAGGAACAGCCTGGAGGAAGATGAAGAAAATGTGCTGAAAATGATTGATGAGGAAGGAGTCCGGTTGACAGCCGAGAGTAGCTCCTGTTCCAAAACCTTGAACGAGAGGATGGATTTGATCCGAGAGATAGATGATGCTGCCCAGGGTTTGGCACAATGCGACCGTCTGTCATTTTTCCAGGTATAGATGCCCTGGGTGGGATTGTTGTCGGTGCAGGCTTGATGGGCTGAATGGCCTCCTTCTGCGCTGTAGGGATTCTAACCAACATTACTTCATGTAAAGTTTTATTTTGACATTATGAATTGTCAAGTCCACATTCAGAATGGAATCTCATCTCTGTGAACCTGTCCCAGTGGTAGCCCTATACTGCCGTCACTGATTCAATGGATCAATTTGGAACATTGGCCTTTATAAATCAAAGTATTGAGTATAAAAGAGTTGGAATGTTATGGTGAGGTTGTATAAGACATTGGTGAGGCCGAATTTAGAGTATTGTGTACAGTTTTGGTCTCCTAATTACAAGAAGAATATTAATAAGGTTGAAAGAGTGCAGAGAAGGTTTACAAGGATGTTACATAGAACATAGAACACTGCAGCACAAACAGGCCCTTTGGCCCACAAGTTACACTGATCATATCCCTACCTACCAGGCCTATCTATAACCCTCAATCCCATTAAATCCCATATACTCATCCAGAAGTCTCTTAAAAGACCCCAGCGAGTTCGCCTCCACCACCACCAACGGCAGCCGATTCCATTCACTCGCCACCCTCTGAGTGAAAAACTTACCCCTAACATCTCCTCTGAGTTACAGAGAGAGATTGAATGGGTTAGGACTTTATTCCCTGGAGCGTAGAAGAATGAGGGGAGATTTGATAGAGGTGTATAAGATTTTGATGGGTATAGATAGAGTGAATGCAAGCAGGCTTTTTCCACTGAGGCTAGGGGAGAAAAAAAACCAGAGGGTGAAAGGGGAGAAGTTTAAAGGGAATTTTAGGGGGGGATTCTTCACGCAGAGAGTGGTGGGAGTGCGGAATGAGCTGCCGGATAAAGTGGTCAACACCTTTAACATTTAAGAAAAACTTGGACAGGTACATGGATGAGAGGGGTGTGGGGGGATATGATGCAGGTCAGTGGGACTAGGCAAAAAATGGTTCGGCACAGACAAGAAGGGCCAAATGGCCTGTTTCTGAGCTGTAATTTTTTATGGTTCTAATTACAGCAGGACAAGTTTTTTTTTAATTCATGGAACATGGGTGTCACTGGCTGGGCCAGCATTTATTACCCATCTCTAGTTGCCTTTAGAGGACACCTAAGAGTCACCCACATTGCTGTGGCTCTGGAGTCACATGTAGGCCAGACCGGGTAAGGTTGGCAGATTTCCTTCCCTAAAGGACATTAGTGAACCAGATGGGTTCTTCCGACAATTGACAATGGTTTCATGGTCAACAGCAGGTTCTTAGTTCCAGATATTTTCTTTCATTGAATTCAAATTTAACTGTCTGCTGTGGCAGGATTTGAACCCGGGTCCCCGAGTTTCTGGATTAATAGTCCAGCAATAACACCACTTGGCCATCACCTCCCTATGGGAGTTTATAATGAAAATATACACATCAAGGTTACAAATTATTGCAAAGGGTTGACCTGCACACCCTGCCCTGTAACACCTTCATCTATAAATTATACCTATCTATTCTTCCTTGTCTTCCCATGCGGGGTGGCACGGTGGCACAGTGGTTAGCACTGCTGCCTCACAGCGCCAGGAACCAAGATTCAATTCTGGCCTTGGGTGACTGTCTGTGTGGAGTTTGCACATTCTCCCCGTGTCTGTGTGGGTTTCCTTCCATAGTGCAAAGGTGTGCAGGATAGGTGGATTGACCATGTTAAACTGCCCCTTAGTGTTCCAAGATGTGTAGGTTAAATGGATTAACCATAGTTACAGGGCTAGGGTGGGAGAGAGGGTGTGGGTAAGATACTCTGTCAGAGAGTCAGTGCAGACTCGATAGGATGAATGACCTCTTCTGTACTGTAGGGATTCTATGACAGTGCAGAAAGAGGCCATTTGGCCCATTGAGCATACACTGACAACAATTCCACCTAGCCCCTATCCCTGTAACCCTACATATTTACCTTACTAATCCCCCTGACACTATGATTCTATGAAATATAACTCTGTGGGTGATTAACTGATCGCATATCAAAACTCTTGGATTTGTGCTCACTTTTGATATACAAAATCCTCACTGTCACACTTCTGTGTCACTTTTTGCTCCCCATTATAAATTCCTATGTCCAGATTTATAATGGAAACAGCTTATGTAAACATGTCACAGTGTAATGACAGCCACCTACCACTGGCGGTGCTGTTGTTGCTCAGTTGCTGGGTCCTCAGTGTGTAGGGCAGAGAAATTCCTACATGTTAACCGGATCTGCTTCACAAACTGCTGTTAACTTTCAGTATCTAAGTCTGAAGAAAATGCAAAACTTATTTAAAAATTAATATAAAAATGTATTTGAAACGAATTATATCTGTGTACAATCATTCCCCGTCCATTAATTTGCTTTTACCTGAATTTTGTGCATGGTGTATCACATCTACAACCCACTGGTATATTAAACATTACGCTTGAGTACCTATTTCCTGCTCACAAACATTAATGTTCTATGGTCATGACTTTTTATGGTCAAACTTCTTTTATATTAACAGGCAAATGGGGATGTTGCTATGGTTACAAGTTGAGGCTTGTAGGTGGCTTCACTAAGTGCCTGTATTTCTCTAGTGAGCGATGCTGGGGCTTCATAGCTTACTGGGGTACACTTAACTCACCCACCTGGTTCACTGACGTCCTTTAGGGAAGGAAATCTGCCATCCTTACCCGGTCTGGCCTACACGTGGCTCCAGAGCCACAGCAATGTGGTTGACTCTCAACTGCCCTCTGAAATGGCTGAGGGAGACACTCAGTTCAAGGGGAAATTAAGAATGGGCAACAAATGCTGACCCAGCCAGCGTCACCACACCTTGCGAATGATTGAAAAGAAACTTTTAAGATCGGATCAGTTTAATAACAGCCTAACTTTGTTTTATTTCACTGTATCAACTCAATGCTCTAACTTTCTCTCTCTTTTTTTCCTCCCATCAGAAATCAAGACAACTCATTTCCAAGTAAGTTTCACTTTATTGTACAGCAAATAATTACTGCAACTCAACAACCTGCACACTTGTCTATCAGAACAGTTAGTAAAATTAGCAAGTTGTTGGAGACAAAACCCTGTCTTCACATTGAAGATACCCTGTGGCTCCGTCAGTAGCACTCTTGCCCGAATCAGAAGGTTGTGGGTTCAAGTGCACAGCTGGGAACCTGGGTTCGAATCCCACCAGGGCAGACGGTGCTACTTTTAGAACTGAGGGTGAGGAGAAATTTCTTCACCCAGAGGGTGGTGAATGTGTGGAATTCACTCCCACAGAATGGAGTTGAGGCCAAAACGTTACGTGATTTCAAGAAGAAATTAGATATCGCTCTTGGGGCTAAAGGGATCAAGGGATATGGGAGGAAGGGGGAGGATTAGGATATTGAATTTGATGATCAGCTATGATCAAAATGAATGGTACAGCAGGCTCGAAGGGCCAGATGGTCTACTCCTGCTTCTAGTTTCTATATTTCCTAGAGTAACTTGGTATCAAGTTGAGCCCGACCACATTCTGGTGCATCATGATTAAAAATGTCTAAGTGCGAGTGGTTTTTATTTCTTTTGTTCCAGAGCAAATGAGCTTCAGGTTGAAGTGATGCCAACTGTCCACAAGGAAACCTTCAATGTACGGTCTGTATCTGAACAAGTCAAGTCACTGATCGACCGATCGATGGTCTATTACACCATTATACTCAACATGATAGGTAAGAAGGTGCATCTTGTAAATATAAGCCACAATAAACCTTGTGCACAGCTGGAACATATCCTTAAGACCCTGGAAGAAAGGAGACGGCATGGTAGCACAGTGGTCAGCACTGCTGCTCCACAGCTCCAGGGACCTGGGTTCGATTCCCGGCTCGGGTCACTGTCTGTGTGGAGTTTGCACATTCTCCCCGTGTCTAAGTGGGTTTCCTCCGGGCGCTCTGGTTTCCTCCCACAGTCCAAAGATGTGCGGGTTAGGTTGATTGGCCATGTTAAGAAATTGCCCCTTAGTGTCCTGAAACGTGTAGGTTAGAGGGATTAGTGGGTATAATATGTAGGGATATGGGGGTAGGGCCTGGGTGGGATTGTGTTCGGTGCAGACTCGATGGGCTGAAGGGCCTCTTTCTGCACTGTAGGGTTCTATGAGACGTGTTTTAGCAGAGG
Source organism: Carcharhinus amblyrhynchos (assembly GCF_965287045.1). Lineage (NCBI taxonomy): Eukaryota > Metazoa > Chordata > Chondrichthyes > Carcharhiniformes > Carcharhinidae > Carcharhinus > Carcharhinus amblyrhynchos. The sequence goes on along the minus strand of NC_137325.1, from coordinate 144,023,655 downwards.
CTAAAGTACAATTAGAGGCAGGCACTCAGACAGTGGTAGACATGGACAGATCACAGGCCAGAGAATCAAAGGACAGCATTGCATGGGAAGAGGCAACTCAGCTCCAGGTGTTAAAATTGGCTTTTCCAATGGATTGGTCAACTAGTCCCACTTCCCCAGTGTTTCATTCTGGAATCTATACATTTCCTCTTTGAAAGCTGCTCCTCCTGGTATTTTTTGACAGAATGTGGGCATCGCTGGCAAGACCAGCCAGCATTTGTTGCCCATCCCTAATTGCCCCTTGAACTGAGTGTCTTGCTCAACCATTTCAGAGGGTAGTTGAGAGTCAACCACATTGCTGTGGTTCTGGAGTCACATGTAGGCCAGACAGGGTAAGGACAGCAGATTTCCTTCCCTAAAGGACATTAGATGGGATTTTGTAACAGTTTACAACCAATCCCCAGTCATGGCCTATAAAGTGCTTTGGAAATTCAGTGGTCGTTAATGGCGCTATATAAATGCAAGTTAGTCTTTCTTTATGTAAAAATGACCTCTGTAGTCAGAAAGGTAAAGAAAGGTGCCCTAACAACAGAAGAGGAATGGCAGACTCAGATAGAGGGAGAGATGGTGGAAGCTGGCATTTAGAGTAAAGAGGGTTGAGGGGAAATTTAAACCTGAGGGTTTGTGATCTAAAAATTAAGAGAAACTTGCTTTTACTGGCAAGAGTGCAGGTATGTGGGGTTGGGGGTGGCACGGTGGCAGAGTGGTCAGCACTGTTGCCTCACAGTGCTGGGTTCAATTCCCAGCCTGGGTCACTGTCTGTGTGGAGTCTGCACATTCTCCCCGTATCTGTGTGGGTTTCCTCCAGGTGCTCCAGTTTTCTCCCACGACTTAGTAGAGGTTTATAAGATGATGAGAGGGATAGATAGAGTGGACGTGCAGAGACTATTTCCTCGGGTGGATGTAGCTGTTACTGGGGGCCTAACTATAAGGTTGATGGTGGGAGATATAGGAGGGATGTCCGAGGTAGATTCTTCACTCAGAGAGTGGTTGGGGTGTGGAATAGACTGCCTGCTGTGATAGTGGAGTCGGACACTTTAGGAACTTTCAAGTGGTTATTGGATAGGCACATGGAGCACACCAGAATGATAGGGAGTGGGATAGCTTGATCTTGGGATTGGACATAGCTCAGCACAACATTGAGGGCTGAAGGGCCTGTACTGTGCTGTACTGTTCTATGTTCACAATCTGAAAGGTGTGCTAGTTAGGTGCATTGGCGGTGCTAAATTCTCCCTCAGTGTACCCGAACAGGCGCCGCAGTGTGGCAACTAGGGGATTTTCACAGCAACTCCATTGCCGTGTTAATGTAAACCGACTTGTGACACTTAACAAATAAACTTTAAACTTTTAACAGTCGGATGTGGATTTAAGCCAATAAGTCCAAAAAATAACTCAATGTGAAGTTGAGGAGAATGTTTTTTGCAGCAAATTGTTTCCAATATGTGTCAGAAAAATGTGAACTTTTCAAGGGTAACGAACACAGGGTAAGATACGGATGGAAAGAGTATATGGCGGAGAATGAATGGGGTGGTGCATAATGAGAGGAAGCTATCACGGAAAAATGCACAGGGAAATCAGCGGAGATTGAGTAGAGACAATGTAACAAACTGGAATGGCAAGCAGTCAGCAGCACTGGCTACCGAACAGTTACTGTAGCAGAGAGCTTCCCCCAGACTGTCCCTCAGATGTAACAAAGATGGCAGTGCGGGAAATTCATCTTCCTGTTTTCAAGGATTTCTTAACCTCCGAAATGTGACTGGATGCCACATTTTGCTGAAGTGAGGATCTCACAGAGCCATGAGCGGCTAAACTACTTCCAATAAGGCAAAGGCCGCAGCCTGATTCTCACCGTCTGGAAACACCAAAGAAGATTTTCAGTCCAGAGAGAGAATGAGGCCATTTGGCCCATTGACTCCACTGAACAGATTCAGATAATTGACAGAGGGCTCAGAGGGGACACGTCACTGGGTGTAAAGAGCTTTAGTGAGTTTGGTAGTTGCGAAAGAGATGCAATCTTTCCTTTTTCCCCCGTAAGGTCACCCCTGTCTCAGCTCTTCCGCTGTAGAAGTCCTCATCTACCAGACTTGAATAGCCCAATCCCTGGCCTCCCATCATCCGCTCTCTGTTAAAGTTGCACTCATCCAAACCTCTGCTGCCAGCAAGCCAACTCTCACCGAGTCCCTCCCACCCACTGCGCTCACCAACCTACATTCACCTCCCACCCCCACCTCCATCATCTGGGCCCTAAGCTCTGGAATTCCCTTGCTGAACTTGTTCCTATCTCCACTGTGGCTCCGTCAGTAGCACTCTTGCCCGAATCAGAAGGTTGTGGGTTCAAGTGCACAGCAGGGAACCTGGGTTCGAATCCCACCAGGGCAGATGGTGGAATCCGAATTCAATAAAAAGTATCTGGAATGAAGGATGTAATCGATTGTCGGAAAAGCCCATCTGTACGGTACAGTGACACAGTGGTTAGCATTCCTGCCTCACAGCGCCAGGGATCCAGATTCAATTCCGGCCTCCGGTCACTGTCAATGTGGAGTTTGTACGTTCCCTCTGTGTCTGCGTGGGTTTCCTCTGGGTGCTCCAGTTTCCTCCTATGGGTTAGGTTGATTGGCCATGCTAAATTGATCCGAGTGTCAGGGAGAATTAGTTGGGTAAACGTGCAGGGTTATGGAGATAGGGCCTGGGTGGGATTGTGGTCGGTACAGACTTGATGGGCTGAATGGCCTCCTTCAGCACTGTAGGGATTTCTATGATTCACTCATGTCCTTTAGGGAAGGAAATCTGCCATACTTAGCCTGGTCTGGCCTACGTGCGACTCCAGAGCCACAGCAATGTGGTTGACTCTCAACTGCCCTCTAAGGGCAACTAGAGATGGGCAATAAATGCTGGCCCAGTCAGTGATGTGCACGTCCCATGAATGAATGAAAAAAACAATGTGGGCATATACTCTGCTGCAAAGCTGAGCGAGTGCTGCACTGTCTGATGTGATAACAAAGTCCTGTCACTATTGATCAAAATGAACGGCAGAGCAGGCTCGAAGGGCCAAATGGCCTACTCCTGCTTCTAGTTTCTATGGGCTAGCACAGGAATATTGGATCAAATGGCCTCCCTCTGTGTAGAATCATCTTATGATAAACACGTAAAGACAGGGACCAATTATAGATAGAAAAGTGCACACTCACACAGAGATACAGACTAAAACACATACATGGAGATATCAATATCGATAAAGGGAATTAAGGGTTATGGGGAGAAAGTGGGAAAGTGGAACTGATCCACTTCAGATCAGCCATGATCTTATTGAATGGCGGGGCAGGCTCGAAGGGCTAGATGGCCTACTCCTGCTCCTATTTCTTATGTTCTTATGATACAAGAACACACAGACATGGAGATTGTAGATGAAAACAGATGTAGACATGTAGAGAAATCAGTTGTTATGGACAGGGACGGGGGGGTTAATTTAAGCAGCACTGATTACTCCTCTTACCGCCCATCTATTATTTATTAAAATTCTGATCCTGTGAAGGGTCCTGGAACAAAACAGAAAATGCTGGAAAATCTCAGCAGGTCTGGCAGCATCTGTGGAGAGAGAACAGAACCAACATTGTCCCACCTCCTCTCCGTGTGGCTCAATTTCTTCTCTCACTCAACAGTTTCTCCTTTAAATTCTCTCACTTCCTGCCTACCCACAAGCACCTTGGGATGTTTTACTGCATTGGGGCTGCTATATAATTTTAATTTGAATTGATTTATTAATGTCACATGTATTAACATACAGTTAAAAATATTGTTTCTTGCGCGCTATACAGATTAGCAGAGACTAGGGGAGATGATGGCTTAGTGGCATTATCACTAGACTATCAATCCAGAATCTCAGCCAATGTTCTGGAGACCAGGGTTCGAATCCCGCCACAGCAGGTGGTGGAATTTGAATTCAATATAAAAAGAAAATCTGGAATTAAGAATCTACTGATGACCATGAAACCGTTGTCGAGGGCGGCACAGTAGCACAGTGGGTTAGAACTGCTGCTTCGCAGCTCCAGGGACCTGGGTTCGATTCCCAGCTTGGGTCACTGTCTGTGTGGAATCTGCACATTCTCCTCGTGTCTGTGTGGGTTTCCTCCGGGTGCTCCCGTTTCCTCCCACAGTCCAAAGATGTGTGGGTTAGGTTGATTGGCCATGTTAAAATTGCCCCTTAGTGTCCTGAGATGTGTAGGTTAGAGGGATTAGTGGGTGAAATATGTAGGGATATGGGGGTAGGGCCTGGGTGGGATTGTGGTCAGTGCAGACTCAATGGGCTGAATGGCCTCTTTCTGTACTGGAGGGTTTCTATGATTCTATGATTGTTAGAAGAACTCATCTGGTTCTCTAATGTCCTTTAGGGAAGGAAATCTGCCGTCCTTACCTGGTCTGGCCTACGTGTGACTAGGGATGGGCAATAAATGCAGGCCAGCCAGCGATGCCTAAGTCCCACGAATGAATAAAAAAATACAGACAAAGCATACCGTTCATAGAGAAGGAAAGGAGAGGGTGCAGAATGTGGTGTTACAGTCATAGCTCGGGTGTAGAGAAAGACCAACTTAAAGCGATGTAGGTCCATTCAAAAGTCTGACAGCAGCAGGGAAGAAGCTGTTCTTGAGTCGGCTGGTTGACGTCAGACTTTTGTATCTTTTTCCTGACGGAAGAAGGTGGAAGAGAGAATGTCTGGGGTGCGTAGGGTCTAGCAAGGCTGGCAAATAGCACAATTTTTACCAAACTAGATGGAAACATGGCTTTTGGCGATTACATTTGTAAAGGAAATTGTGTCTCCTTAGCCCAGCCAGGAGGATGAGTACATGGGATTTAGTGGGATTGAGGGCTCTAGATAGGCCTAGTAGGTTTTTCTATCAGCGAGGGACATAATTTGACTGTTTTAATAAGAAAACTCCTAGTTTTTTTTAACAAACAAAATGAAAATGTGGATAGATTCAACACAGTTTGGTTGTTGGCTACAGGAATCACACTGCCAACTCTGTCCTTCAGTCATTGGTCGTGGACTAACTATCTACATGTCCTTCCTTCCCTAGGTGAATGGTCACGCCTCACCCTGGACACCAAAACTGCCTACTGGTTCCTGACCGTCTCTGAAGATGCCCGCTCGCTGTCGTTTGGCTACGATCTGCAGCCTTACCCGAGCAATCCCGAGAGGTTCCGCACCCACCGCCAGATCCTCTGCTGCCAGAGTTTCACTTCGGGGTACCACTCCTGGGTGGTGCAGGCTGAGGGCATTGCCTGGGGAATCGGGATAGCGTACGGGAGCATAGCTCGGGAGGGCGAGCGCTCTGACTTAACAAACTCGGGCAAAGCGTGGTGCATTCACCTGAATCACGGCACACTCACTGCCAGCCACAATGGCTTCCACATTGACATCATTAAGGAGCCGGTGTACACCAGGTTCCAAGTTGAGTTGGATTACGAGTCGGGCTATGTGGCATTTTACCAGGTTGCCGACGCTCTCCAACACTTGTACACATTTCGAACCGAGTTTACCGAGCCCGTGTTTCCAGCGTTTTCTTGTTTCTACATTTCCTCCATAAAACTGTGCTAATCGGATTATTCATTCAGCCCAATGCTAGTGTTTAATTTTCACTTAGATCTCCTCCCATAATCTTCTTTTGCTGATCTAGAATGTAGAAAAACTACAGCACAAACAGGCCCTTCGGCCCACAAGTTGCGCTGATCATATCCCTACCTACCAGGCCTGTCTATAACCCTCAATCCCATTAAATCCCATATACTCATCCAGAAGTCTCTTAAAAGACCCCAGCGAGTTCGCCTCCACCACCACTGACGGCAGCCGATTCCACTCACTCACCACCCTCTGAGTGAAAAACTTACCCCTGACATCTTTCTAGCTTTCTCTTAAACGCATCTATGCTTATTATCTCGATCATTCCTTGTCACTCTCTGGGAATTTCTGGTGAGTGGCTTTTAGGTATCGTTTGGAAAAGCACATCTACTGCTGCTCTCTCCCACAAGCGAAAACATCTCCACTGCATCAACCCCGATTAATGTTTCCTTAACGTTAATGGTTTTTTAAAATAATTGTTCTTGAGGTGTGAGCATCGCTGGCAAGGTCAGCATTTATTGCCCATTCCTAGTTGAGAAGGGGTGGCACAGTGGGTTAGCACTGCTGCTTCACAGCGCCAGGGAGCTGGGTTCGATCCCCACCTTGGGTCACTGTCTGTGTGGAGGTTGCACATTCTCCCCCGTGTCTCCACATAGATAGTCACCTGAGGCCAGAATCGAACCCGGGTTACACTGGGAGGCAGCAACTAACCATTGCGCCCAGATATCCTCAGATACCCCCTTCCATCACTCAGGAACACTTGGAGTGCTTGGGTTGGCGGGTAGGTCTGAAACCAGTCGAGTGTTGCTTTACTGATCTGAGATGTGACTGCCACTCTGTAACTGGGAGAATTAACTCATTCACCAGAAAACCCTTGGGCATACCCCAGCCCAGGCACCCTCATCATGAAGTCTAAGAGGCCAGAAAAACTGAATTAAGCCTTTAGAGTATAACAAAATGTATCAGGTGCTGGGTGGCAGGATGGTGGGAGTGGGGGAAATACAGCGTGGGTGGAAAAATAATAATATCTGTAAGAGAGAAAGGGGAATTGTTAGAACTTACTATCTACTGATGTGTCGTGAATAATTATTTCTAATTTTGAAGGGGCAGAGGAATTGTTAACGTAACAACTAAACAAAAATACTTTGACCTGAAATGGTTGTGTCACTATTCCAGTGGTGAACTGGGGATATTGTTACTGATTTCTATCAATATCCTTTCAACTTCATTCTTTCATGAGATTTGGGCATCGCTGGCAATGCCAACCAGCATTTGTTGCCCATCTCTAATTGCCCTTTGAACTGAGTGGCTCGCCGGGCCATTTCTGAGGGCAGTTGAGGGTCACCCACATTGCTGTGGCTCTGGAGTCACACGTAGGCCAGACTGGGGTAAGGACGGCTGATTTCCTTCCCTCAAGGGCCATTAATGAACCGGATGGGTTTTTACAACAATCGCCAATGGTTTCAAAGTTTTTAAATTCCACGTTGTATTAATTAAATTCAAATCCCACCAGCAGCTGTGGTGGGATTCGAACCCGTGTCCCCAGAACATTAACGTGGCTCTCTGGATTATTAGTCCAGTGACATTGCCATTACATCACCACCTCCCTCACTATGCTATTGGCGGATTCCTCTGCTCCAGATATTTTCACTGACTTGTTTTATCAAAAACTCTTTGGAAATGCTGAGTACTAACCCTCTGGTATCAAAGATTTCTTCAGTAAATAAAGAGTGAATCTCCCACCTGTTGAGTTGCCTCCTCCTTTGTTTGTCTAATGGAACTGGGGGCAAATACAGGGCAGATTTGGTAGCTGATCAGAATCAACCCAATACATGAAGATCCATTTTGTGCAGTCCCTGTTGTTGTATATTTAACATCTCGGAGCTACGCAGAGATGACACTCGTTACACAGGTTTTATTCACGAGGCTTTCAAATGTCTGCTCCATGCTTCAGCTCTGGATTCCACGAATTCGATTAATGATTCCACGTCAAACATGGGCAGCTTTTTCATTCACTCATGGATGTAGGGGGTCACTGGTAAGGCTAGCATTTATCTCGAGAAGGTGGTGGGGAGCCATCTCCTTGATTGCAACTGAGTAGCTTGCTAGACCATTTCAAAACACAGTTAAGAGTCAACCACATTGTTGTAAATTGAGCTTTTGTTTCTTATAGAATCCCTACAGTGCAGGGGGCCATCTTTCATTCAGCCCATCGAGTCTGCACCGACCACAATCCCACCCAGACCCTATCCTCATAACCCCACATATTAGTTCCCCTGACACTAAGGGTCAATTTATCATAGCCAGTCAACCTAACCTGCACATCTTTGGGAGTGTGGGAGGAAACCGGAGCAACGGGAGGAAACCCATGGAGACACCGGGAAAATATGCACAGCCACCCAAGGCAGGAACTGAATCAGGTCCCTAGCGCTGTGAGGCAACAGTACTAACCACTGTGCTGCCATGTCAGTCCTGGATCAGGTAACCTAGCCCCTGGATTACTAGTCCCGTAACATAACCACAATGCTATTACATGTGTTAAGGTTCTTTTAACAGGATATGGGTGAAAGCCCATTCCTAATTGGCCTTGAGAAGGTGGTGGTGAGATGCCTTCTTGAACTGCTGCAGTCCCTGTGGTGTAGGTACACCCACAGTGCTGTTAGGGGCTAACAGAAGCCAGCTCCTTTTGACCAGTGTAAACCCCTTCTATCTTTCATCATATTCCTCATATCTTTGCTTATTTGACTCGAAACGTTAACTCTGTTTATCTCTCTCCACAGATACTGCCAGACCTGCTGAGATTTTCCAGCATTTTCTGTTTTTATTTCCTTGGCTGTCCACTTCCACGACAACTTGGGGCAGCACGGTGGCACAGTGGGTTAGCACTGCTGCCTCACAGCACCAGGGACCTGGGCTCAATTCCCGGCTCGGGTCACTGCCTATGTCGAGTTCACACATTCTCCTCGTGTCTGCGTGGGTTTCCTCTGGGTGCTCCGGTTTCCTCCCATGCTCCAAAGATGTGCAGGTTAGGTTGATTAGCCATGCTAAATTGTTACTTAGTGTCAGGGGGACTACGTAGAAGATAGGGGCAGGATTAGACCGTTTAGCCCTTCGAGCCTGCTCCGCCATTCATTATGATCATGGCTGATCATTCAACTCAATAGCCTCATCCTGCTTTCTCATTTACCATTTATATAGATGATCTGGAGGAGGGAACCGAGTGCAGGGTGTCGAAATTTGCTGATGACACCAAGATTGGGGGAAAGGCAAATTGTGCAGAGGGTGTGGAGAGTCTGCAGAAGGATCTAGATAGGCTGGGCGAATGGGCCAGGAAATGGCAAATGGAATTTAATGTTGGCAAGTGTGAGGTGGTCCACTTTGGTAGGAAGAATGGTAGGAAGGACTATTACTTACGTGGCGAAAAACTGCAGCAGGCGACGGTGCAGAGGGACCTCGGGGTCCTTGTCCATGAGTCGCAAAAACCCAGCCTGCAGGTGCAGCAGGTGGTCAGGAAGGCGAATGGGATGCTGGCCTTCATAGCGAGGGGGATTGAATATAAAAGTAGGGAGGTCTTGCTGCAGCTGTATAGGGCATTGGTGAGGCCGCAGCTGGAGTACTGTGTGCAGTTTTGGGCGCCGCACCTGCGCAAGGATATTTTGGCCCTGGAGGGAGTGCAGAGGAGGTTTACTAGGCTGATACCGGAGTTGAGGGGATTGAGCTATGAGGAGAGGCTGAATAAACTAGGCTTGTACTCGTTAGAGTTTAGAAGAATGAGGGGAGATCTCATTGAGACGTATAAGATGATGAATGGGATGGATAGGATAGAGGTGGAGAGACTCTTCCCGCTCAAAAAAGACAGTAGGACTAGGGGGCACAGCCTCAAGATAAAGGGGAGGCGGTTTAGAACGGAGTTGAGGAGGAACTTCTTCACTCAAAGGGTGGTGAATCTCTGGAATTCTCTGCCCGTTGAAGTGGTGGAGGCTGCCTCGCTAAATATTTTTAAGAAGCGGGTTGATGGGTTCTTGATAAGAGAGGGGATTAAGGGTTATGGGGAGAGGGCGGGAAAGTGGAACTGAGCCACAACAGATCAGCCATGATCTTATTGAATGGCGGGGCAGGCTCGAAGGGCTAGATGGCCTACTCCTGCTCCTATTTCTTATGTTCGTATGTTTATGTTCTTATCCCATTTGCCCCAATATCCAGCCGCCTCTTGAATACATTCAATGTTTTGGCATCAACTCCTTCCTGTGGGTAATGAATCCCACAGGCTCACCGGGGTAAGAAATGTCTCCTCATCTCCGTCCTAAATGGTCTACCCCGAATCCTCAGTCTGTGACCCCTGGTTCTGGACTCCCCCACCCTCGGGAACATCCTCCCTGCATCTACCCCGTCCAGTCCTGTTAGAATTTTATAAGTCCCACTGAGATCCCCCCTCGTTCTAGCAGGGTAAATATGTGGGGCTATGGGATAGGGGCTGGGTGGGATTGTGGTCGGTGCAGACTAGATGGGCTGAGTGGCCTCTTTCTGCACTGTAGGGATTATATGAATTCTATCAACCTGGTGTTAAAAAAAGGCTGCATCTTATTTCCCTTCTAACCTCCTAAATTAGAGCATGTGAAGGATTTGAAGACTCATCAAAATAAAACCAGTGAGAAATCTCACAACATCAGGTTAAAGTCCAACAGGGTTCTTTGGAATCACAAACTTTCCGAGTGCTGCTCCTTCCTCAGGTGAAGAATAGAGATGCAATAATTGGGTATATTAATACTCAGGAGGTTCAGGTAAGGTTGCCTAACTATGTTCCTGAGGGTCTGATCACATGTGCCTTGCTCCAGTCAGCCAAGGCACTCACTCTTGTGACAATCTGCCTTCTACACCAAATTGATAGACAGAGAGATTCATTACACAATTCAATAATACTCAACCATCAGCCAAACTGCCCTTTTACCCCCTCCCCCACCCATTTTTAATTTTTTGGTAAATAGAAATGTTCCAATGAAAGGCTATTTAAAAAAATAATGTCCTGGTGATTTTTCTCCAGGGTGGTTGGACTTTGACCTCCAGAGACTCCAGGCCAAGCCTGGAGGGTAGGCAAACCTCAGTGTAGGATTTTGAGGCTGGACTGGAGGGAAGGACAGAGAGCCTGGGCTCAGTGAGAGCGCCGCCAAGGGGCTGGAGGAGGGAAGGACAGAGAGCCTGGGCTCAGTGAGAGCGCCGCCAAGGGGCTGGAGGAGGGAAGGACAGAGAGCCTGGGCTCAGTGACAGCGCTGCCAAGGGGCTGGGGGAGGGAAGGACAGAGAGCCTGGGCTCAGTGACAGCGCCGCCGAGGGGCTGGAGGAGGGAAGGACAGAGAGCCTGGGCTCAGTGACAGCGCCGCCAAGGGGCTGGAGGAGGGAAGGACAGAGAGCCTGGGCTCAGTGACAGCGCCGCCAAGGGACTGGAGGAGGGAAGGATAGAGAGCCTGGGCTCAGTGACAGTGCCACCATGGGACTGGAGGAGGGAAGGACAGAGAGCCTGGGCTCAGTGACAGCGCCACCATGGGGCTGGAGGAGGGAAGGACAGAGAGCCTGGGCTCAGTGACAGCACCACCATGGGGCTGGAGGAGGGAAGTTCACAGAGCCTGGGTTCAGTGACAGCGCCACCATGGGACTGGAGGAGGGAAGAACAGAGAGCCTGGCTCAATGACAGCACCACAACTGGGCTGGAACTGTCACTGAGCCTGGTCTCTCTGCCCTTCCTCCTCCAGATGTGGAGATGCTGGTGTTGGACTGAGGTAAACACAGTAAGAGGTCTCACAACACCAGGTTAAAGGCCAACCAAGTTTATCTGATAGTATGACACATCTGACGAAGGAACAGCGTTTCCGAAAGCTTGTGGGTTTACTACCAAATAAACTGGTTGGATTTTAACTTAGTGTTGTGAGACTTCTTACTGTGCTTCCTCCTCCAGCCCAGTGGTGGAGCTGTCACTGAGACCAGTCTCAAGCCTACCTTTCAAGAGAAAAGAGACTCAACATTCTCATTCTTTACCAATTGAATAATTTTACAGTTCTGATAGCATCTTTGTAAAACAATTCACACTCTGACTAATGCTTCTATCTTATAAATCCACCTCTTCACCATAAGTTCCTTGCCGTGATCCATGAACAAATCAGCAAACACACGATTAGTTCACTTTCTGTCAATATTTATTTCTAGCGAGGGTGGCACAATGGCACAGTGGTTAGCACTGCTGCCCTCATAGTGGCAGGTACCTGGGTTTGATTCCCGGCTTGTCTGATTGGAGTCCACACGTTCTCCGCGTGTCTGCGAGGATTTTCCCTGGGTGCTTCAGTTTCGTCCCACAATCCAAAAGACATGCTAAATTCTCCCTCAGTGAACCTGAACAAGCGCCAGAGTGTGGCAACTAGGGGATTTTCACAGTAACTTCATTGCAATGTTAATGTGAGCCTACTTGTGACACTAATAAATAGTCTTTATCTTTGGCAACATGTTCTACAGGGTGACCAACTGTTCTGAAATGAAATTAGGCTCAATGTGTTTTTACAATTGATGGTTTCAGGATTTTCATCATTGATACAAAGTGTTCAATTCCAGATTTTTAAAAAATTAATTCTATTTATTAATTGAATTTAAAATTCACCAGTTACCATGGCGGGATTCAAACTCCTGTTCATGGATATTTGAGTTGATTTGATTTAATTTAATTTGATTTATTATTGTCACATGTATTAACATACAGTGAAAAGCATTGTTTCTTGCGTGCTATACACATAATCATTGTGAAAAAAGGAGAGAGTGCAGAATGTAGTGTTACAGTCACAGCTAGGGTGTAGAGAAAGATCAACTTAATGCAAGGTAGGTCCATTCAAAAGTCTGACAGCAGCAGGGAAGAAACTGTTCTTGCATCGGTTGGTACGTGATCTCAGACTTTTGTATCTTTTTCTCGAAGGAAGAAGGCGGAAGAGAGAATGTCTGGGGTGTGTGGGGTCCTTAATTATCCTGGCTGCTTTGCTGAGGCAGCGGGAAGTGTAGACAGAGTCAATGGATGGGAGGCTGGTTTGTGTGATGGACTGGGCTACATTCATGATATCACCATTAAGCCATAGTCTTGCCTGTGAATGAATCATCAACTTTCCACTGACATTGAGAGCTCAGGGTTAAGGCTTGAAGAATGGGGGTGGGTAAATATTTAACAACAGTGGCTGGAGACGGAAAGAAGAAAGTGGTTATCGATTGTCCAACTCCAGAAACAATAAAACCTTCTGCCTTTCTTCTTCTTAGGCAGTCTCTTGCGATTGAGGATGACTTGCTTTCAACTCCAGTTCAATGTGTTTTGATTTCAATTGCCAGTAGTGAGCTTCCTCTACACCCTAGCTATGACTGTAACACTACATTCTGCACACTCTCCTTTCCTTCTCTATAAGTGGTAGGTTTTGTTTATATAGCACGCAAGAAACAATACTTTTCACTGTATACTAATTGTCATGTGACAATAATAAATCAAATCAAAGAAAAACCATCAAGACAAAGAAATCCTAATGAGGTTGGTGCAAAACTTGGAGTGGATTCACCGGTAAAAGTGGAGCAGAAGCTTTGTTTAAAGAGTCCTTTGGAAAATATGGAGTGGATTTACAGAATGCAATTCACTAAATGGAAGTATTACTCAGTAAGAAGTCTCACAACACCAGACTAAAGTCCAACAGGTTTATTTAGTAGCACAAGCTTTTGGCGTGCTGCTCCTTCATCAGATGAGCAACACTCTGAAAGCTCATGCTACCAAATAAACCTGTTGGACTTTGTTGTGAGACTACTTACTGTGCCTACTCCAGTCCAACACCAGCAACTCCACATCAAAAGTATTATGATGAGAGGAAGATTTAAAGTGTATTTTTGGGAGCGGAATTTGGAAGTTCTCATGTAATAATCATCTGCGGGGGGGGGGGATCAGTTTTGCACCCAGAATCTATATTCAGTATCTATGGAGTAAATGGATTTACTATATGAGGGAACCTATAAAATGCCTCATGTTGTACTTATTGCAATCCAGTGTTCTGTGTGTCCAATTTCTTCGTCTGTCACAGGTACACAACTGATGCACATGAGGAAATGGGTTGTGGGGAGAGGGCGGGAATGTGGAACTGAGCCACGACAGATCAGCCATGATCTTATTGAATGGCGGGGCAGGCTCAAGGGACTAGATGGCCTACTCCTGCACCTGTTTCTTGTGTTCTTATTGTCAAACTACCCACAGACTTAAGTCATGAGAGGCTCAACAACCAAGGCAAGTGGGCCTAACACAAAAGAGAGCGAATTCTGACCAAAAACTGCCGGTCGAGCGAGCGCGAGGTCAGGCTTTTTATATTTTGAGTGTCACATTATTTCAATGACTTAAAATGTGAGAAGTTTAACATCTGGAAATAAATACTGATGGAAAGTGAACTGTGTGTTTGCTGATTTGTTCATGGATCACAGTAAGGAATAGATGGTGAAGCGATGAATTTATCAGTGGGGGAGTGAGACTGAGGATTGTCTGGGATCAGTCGAGTATCTCCTGTTGGGCAGAATTCTATGGCACCATTGCTGTGGAGAGTCAGCATGAATTCGATGGGCCAAATGGCTTCCCTACCAGGAAGTTTGAAGTTGGGGACACTTGTATAAACCAGCTATTGAGCCTCTAATGGCAGTGCTGTCTCCCTTCCCCGCACCCCCAACTCCATCCCAATCCCAGATTAAATCAGCCACCTTGTTGCAGTTCAGCCTCCCTCCAGCAGTAGCACTGTCTCTCCCCTTCTCCCAGATTACATCAGCCATCTTGCTGCAGTTCAGCCTCCCTCCAGTGGTAGCGCTGTCTCTCCCCCACATGTACACAGAAGTCAGTGGTGATAGAGGCGAAACTCAATGGGGTTTTTTAAGAGACTTCTGGATGAGTACGTGGGATTGAGAGTTATAGATAGACCTGGTGGGTATGGATATGATCGGCGCAACTTGTGGGCTGAAGGGCCTGTTTGTGTTGTAGTGTTCTATTTTCTATTGTTCTTTACCTTTTATTTCTTTACCGTCTTTCTTCATTTTTCTTCCCCCTGTTCTTTCCCTCTTTGGCCCTGGAGGGAGTGCAGAGGAGGTTTACTAGGCTGATACCGGAGTTGAGGGGATTGAGCTATGAGGAGAGGCTGAATAAACTAGGCTTGTACTCGTTAGAGTTTAGAAGAATGAGGGGAGATCTCATTGAGACGTATAAGATGATGAATGGGATGGATAGGATAGAGGTGGAGAGACTTTTCCCGCTCAAAAAAGACAGTAGGACTAGGGGGCACAGCCTCAAGATAAAGGGGAGGCGGTTTAGAACGGAGTTGAGGAGGAACTTCTTCACTCAAAGGGTGGTGAATCTCTGGAATTCTCTGCCCGTTGAAGTGGTGGAGGCTGCCTCGCTAAATATTTTTAAGAAGCGGGTTGATGGGTTTTTGATAAGAGAAGGGATTAAGGGTTATGGGGAGAGGGCGGGAAAGTGGAACTGAGCCACGACAGATCAGCCATGATCTTATTGAATGGCGGGGCAGGCTCGAAGGGCTAGATGGCCTACTCCTGCTCCTATTTCTTATGTTCTTATGTTCTAATTCATACCTCTTTCCTTACCTTTCCTCCCCCCTGTTTCCCCTTTTCTACATTCTATCTCTGTCCCATTTTCCCCTCCCCCAGCATTTTCACCTGTCAGTTTACAGCTTCTCTGCCCTTTGGCCATTCACACCCTTTATTCTCTCTCTGGGCTGCCATTAGCAGCCTTTCCCCTAGTTTCTACGGCTATGACTCATCTTTCATTCCCTCCCCCTGTAGTATAAATATCTTCCACTTTCTCTGCCTTTTAGCTTTGACAAAGGGTTAACTGGACTCGAAACATCAGCTCTTTTCCCTCCTTACAGAGGCTCCCAGACCTGCTGAGATTTTCCAGCGTTTTCTCTTTTGGTTACTTGAGCCACCTTGCTACAGTTCAGCCTCCCTCCATCGGGAGCGCTGTCTCCCCCTCCCAGATTACATCAACCACCTTGCTGCAGTTTAGCTTCCCTCCAGCAGCAGCGCTGTCACCCCACCTCGGTCCCAGATTACATCAGCCACCTTGTTGCAGTTGAGCTTCCCTCCAGCGGCAGCGCTGTCACCCCACCTCGATCCCAGATTACATCAGCCACCTTGTTGCAGTTGAGCCTCCCTCCAGCGGCAGCGCTACCTCCCCCCCCCCAGATTACATCAGCCTCCCTCCAGCGGGAGCGCTGTCTCCCCCTCTCCCAGATTACATCAGCCACTTTGCTGCAGTTCAACCTCCCTCCAGTGGTAGCGCTGTCTCCCCCCTCTCCCAGATTACATCAGCCACCGTGCTGCAGTTCAGCTTCCCTCCAGCAGTGGCGCTGTCTCTGCCCTCTCCCCCGATTACATCAGCCACCTTGCTGCAGTTCAGCCTCCGTCCAGCGGCAGCGCTGTCTCTGCCCTCGCCCAGATTACATCAGCCACCTTGCTGCAGTTCAGCCTCCCCCCAGCGGCAGCGCTGTCTCTGACCCTCTCCCGTTCCCCGGCTCATGCTCCTCCGGTTTGCTGCCCGCAGTCGCGCTGTTGCCGCCGCCGCCGCTTGGTCCTCGGTGTTGCCGGGAGCGTGGTGCCGGTGCCGGGCGGTGTGTGTGTCAGCCCCGGGTCTCCAGAAACAGAAAAAGAAGCCGCTGTGGCAGCGCATGGCCGCCGGGATGGAAGGAGACGCGGGCAGGGAGGAGCAGGTCCTGGCGCCGCTGAGGCAGGCGGTGCGGGAGCAGGTGAGAGAGGCCGGGGATGGGGGGGTGGGCACTGGGCTTGGGGGGTTGGCATGGGGAATAAGGTATGGACACTGGGCCAGAAGGTGAGCACTGGAGATAGTACAGGATTAGAGGGTTGGGCACTGGAGGGGTGGGCACTGGAAGAGCTGGGCACTGGAGGGGTGGGCACTGGAGGGGGTGGGCACTGGAGGAGCTGGGCACTGGAGGGGTGGGCACTGGGAGAGGTGCCCAGGGATGGAGGAATTCAGAGGGTTAATAAGATTTAGCAAAGCTTTGTTCTGCTAAGAACATAGTGAGATTTGAGAGAAGTGGACAAGATTGT
This sequence comes from Carcharhinus amblyrhynchos, assembly GCF_965287045.1. NCBI lineage: Eukaryota > Metazoa > Chordata > Chondrichthyes > Carcharhiniformes > Carcharhinidae > Carcharhinus > Carcharhinus amblyrhynchos. Next base: position 144,006,885 of record NC_137325.1, on the reverse strand, counting down.
GACAGATCTGGAGAAGGAAGCTCTGCTCCCATCAGCTGGTAATACAAAGCCAGAGGCACAGATTTAAGATTTTGGGGAAGCGATGCTTGGTGGACATGAGGAAGAACTATTTTGACATGGTAACAGCAAGCTAAAGTCCAACAGATTTATTTGGTAGCGCGAGCTTTCGGAGCGCTGCTCCTTCATCAGATGAGTCTCAGGGTGGAAGCTGGAGAGTGGAGCACCGTGAGGTTATCTGTGGGCTTGTGGAACAGTGAGGTGCTGAGTCACTCACCTGATGAAGGAGCAGCGCTCTGAAAGCTTGTGCTACCAAATAAACCTGGTGTTGTGAGACCTGTTACTGTACCCACCCCTGTCAAACACTGGCATCGCCACATCATATTTTGACATGAGTGATAATAGGTGGGGATCAATAATTTGAGAAGGGAATTGGGCGAGCGCTTGAAACAGGGCAGAATGTATGCAGAATAGGATGTGAGACTGATTGGTTTTTCCCAAAGAGTGCAGGTAGGGATGTGAAGGGCTGAATGGCTTCCAGTGCTGTGGGTGACTCTGTGACAACGTACATCCAGCCCAGTCATCAGTTAATCTAATTATGATAATTGCTAAGTGTGATGATATAAAAACCAATCTAGTAAAATGAACCTATCAGCCATTTATTCTTTAATCATTTGATACTGGATTGCTGAATCATTAATACACAATCTGTGCATTAATAACTGCTTAGGTATGTTTTGCACTATTAAATTGGTAATCAGATGCAAATGCTTCAGTTTTATGTAAAGGAATCATGAAACACTTGCATTTATTTGTTCAGTGTCTTTGACAGCCTCAGGACTTATAAAGCTTAACAGGCAATGAAGTATTTTTGAAGTGTGGTCCCATTGTAATGTTGGGAATGTGGCAGCCACTTTGTGCATAGCAAACTCCCACAGACAGGTATACGATAACCCATTCACCTGTTAAATGAAGGATAAATATTGGCTCTCGCCTGCCCTCTGCATAGTGTCGTGATATCACTGAACCGTTTCACGTCCACTTGAGAAGGCAAATTGAATGTCTCATCTGAAAATTTTTAAAGTTTATTTATTAGGATCACTTGTAGGGTTACATTAACACTGCAATGAAGTCACTGTGAAATTCCCCTAGTCGCCACACTCCAACGCCTGTTTGGGTCAATGCACCTAACCTGCACGTCTTTCAGACTGTGGGAGGAAACCAGAGAACCCGGAGGAGACCCACGCAGACACGGGGAGAACTTGCAAACTTCACACAGACAGTGGCCCAAGCCGGGACTCAAACTCCGGGTCCCTGGCGCTGTGAAGCAGAAGTGCTAACCACTGTGCTGCCCCAAAAGCTGGCAGTTGCGACATTGCTGCAGTCACTCAGCACTGCCTGAACTTTGTGCTCATGCCTCTGGAATGGGACTGAAATCCTCAGCCTGCTGACTCAGACAGGAGTGTACTGCTTGCAGTGTCTATTACCCATTGTAAACTTGTCCAGAAATATATCTCCCTTAGCATAAAGAAAGGTCTGGCAGCATCTAGAAGGAGAGAAGAGAGCTGATGTTTCGAGTCCAGATTATCCTTTATCAAAGCCTCACCTTCCCACAAGTGATTTGATAAAGGGTCACCTGGACTCGAAGCGTCAGCTCTTTTCTCTCCTTACAGATGCTGCCTGACCTGCTGAGACTTTCCAGCATTTTCTGTCTTGGTTTCAGATTCCAGCATCCGCGGTCATTTTCTTTTATAAAGAAAGTGTCATCTGCTTACAGTCAAAGTCTAAGGGGCGGCACGGTGGTTAGCACAGCTGCCTCACAGTGCCAGGGACCCGGGTTTGATTCCTAGCTTGGGTCACTGTCTGTGCGGCGTCTGCATGTTCTCCCCGTGTCTGCATGGGTTTTCTCCAAATGCTCTGGTTTCCTCCCACAGTCCAAAGATATGTGCGTTAGATTGATTGGCCAGGCTGAATTGTCAGGGGGACTAGCTAGGGTAAATGCATGGCGTTACAGGGGTAGGGCCTGGGTGGGATTGTTGGTACATGCTTGTGGGCCGAATGGCCTCCTGCACTGTTGGAATTCTATTCTATGAACATTAAATAGCAGTGGTTATACACATTCTGATTTTGAGGTATTATTTGGAATCAACCAGTTCAGCGAATTATGACAGAGTAAATTGTCTCAGATTGCTCGAGGTAATAGTTTAAATTTCAGCTGTATTGAAGCCCTGTCAAGTAGTTATCTCCTTACCCATATTTTAAATGAGAAGCTGAGAGATTTTTTGTTTAAAATCAGACTCTGCTCCACCCTCTTCTCCTTCATTGCTGAGATTGAGCTGTGCAGAGCTAGCTGTATGTGGTTCTGCAGAGCTGCCACATGTGTTCCTCAGTGCATTGTGAACTCAGACAGTGTAGAATATCAGCACATCCTGCCTGCTGCAATCTGCGTTTGCAGATTCCTCCCTCCCCTTGCCACGTTTCCCTCTCTTCAGCAGAGAGCTATGGTCTCACCCTGCCCACTGACTGCATTTTGCTGTTTCTGTATTTCCTGCTCAGATATCACACGCTTTGTGGTTGGATATTTTCAGTGGTGTGTCTTCTAAAGTTTCACTTTCTCTTCCTGTAGAATATTTACAGCTTTTGCGATGGATTTTAATTCAAAAACAAAGCCTGCAATTGATGTGGAGCTTTTCCTGTCCACCTAAAGTCTTTTACAGCAATAAAGTATGTTTGAAGTGTGGTCAGAGGGATAGGACCTGGGTGGGATTGGAGTCATATTGGAAACCTAGCAGTATGGACACAGCAAACTCCCACTTAGCAACGTGGTAATGATCAGAGAATTTGCTTTTTGTGATGCTGTAACACCATCTCCACTGTGTTCCTGGTTACAGTGGTGCTGTAATACCTCTTGTGTTCCTGGTTACAGCGTACTGTAATATTTCCTCTGTGTTCCTGGTTACAGTGATGCTGTAATATTGCCTGTGTGTTCCCGGTTACAGTGATGCTGTAATATCTCCTGTGTTCCTGGTTACACTGTACTGTGATATCTCATCTGCATTCTCAATGCTGAAGAATTACGTACAACATTCACAATCGAGCGTCAATCGTCAGTTAACGGGCAGTGTGGGGAGGCCACGCGTGCTGGGGCAGTGCGGGGAGGCCACACAATGTTGCGTGCGATGTTTCAAGTGCACACGCAGATTTGCAGGCTTGTTAAGTGGTCTCAGGAGTATTCTATCCAGTTCTTGACCAGTAATTCATTAGCTGAAATTGCTATAAACATAGAAATTTAGAACAGTACAGGACCTTCGGCCCTTGATGTTGTGCCGAGCTATGTCCAAACCCAAGATCAAGCTATCCCACTCCCTATCGTTCTGATGTGCTCCATGTGCCTATCCAATAACCGCTTGAAAGTTCCTAAAGTGTCCGACTCCACTATCACAGCAGGCAGTCCATTCCACATATCAACCACTCTCAGTAAAGAATCTACCTTGGATATCCCCCCTATATCTCCCACCATGAACCTTATAGTTATAGAACATAGAACATTACAGCGCAGAACAGGCCCTTCGGCCCACGATGTTGCGCCGACCAGTTAAAAAAACAATGACCCTCTAACCTAAACCAATCCCTTTTCATCCATAAACCTATCCACGGATCTCTTAAACGCCCCCAAACTAGGCGCATTTACAACGGCAGCAGGCAGGGCATTCCAATCCCTCACCACCCTCTGGGTAAAGAACCTACCCCTGACATCCGTCCTATAACTACCCCCCCTTAATTTAAAGCCATGCCCCCTCGTGCTAGCTTTCTCCATCTGAGGAAAAAGGCTATCACTATCTACCCTATCTAAACCTCTAATCATCTTATACGTTTCAATAAGATCCCCTCTTAGCTGCCTTCTTTCTAGCGAAAACAACCCCAAATCCCTCAGTCTCTCCTCATAGGACCTCCCCTCCATACCAGGCAACATCCTGGTAAACCTCCTCTGCACCCTCTCCAAAGCCTCCACATCCTTCCTATAATGTGGGGACCAGAACTGCACACAATACTCCAAGTGCGGCCGCACCAGAGTTGTGTACAGTTGCAACATGACGCTGCGACTCCTAAATTCAATCCCCCTACCAATAAACGCCAAGACACCGTATGCCTTCTTAACAACCTTATCTACTTGATTCCCAACTTTCAGGGATCTATGTACACATACACCTAGATCCCTCTGTTCATCCACACTATTCAGAGTCCTCCCGTTAGCCCTATACTCGACACATCTGTTATTCCCACCAAAGTGAATTACCTCACACTTTTCCGCATTAAACTCCATCCGCCACCTCTCGGCCCAGCTCTGCAACCTGTCTAAGTCTCCCTGCAAACTATGACACCCTTCCTCACAATCTACCACACCTCCGACTTTGGTGTCATCAGCAAATTTACTAATCCATGCCCCCTGGTAACAGCTACATCCACCCGAGGAAATAGTCTCTGCACATCTGCTCTATCAATCCCACTCATCATCTTATAAACCTCTATTGAGTCGCCTCTCATCCTCCTCTGCTGTAAAGAGAAAAGTCCAGCTCCCTCAACCTTTCCTCATAAGACCCACCCTCCAAACCAGGCAGCATTCTGGTAAATCTCCTCTGCACTCTCTCCAATGCTTCCACATCCTCCTTAGGGAGGTGACCAGAACTGAACACAATATTCCAAATATGGTCTCACCAAGGTCTGATATAGTTGCAGCATAACCCTACGGCTCTTAAACTCAAACCCCCTGTTAATAAACGTTAACACACTAGAGGCCTTCTTCACAGCTCTATCCACTTGAGTGGCAACCTTCAGAGATATGAACCCCAAGATCTCTCTGTTCCTCCACATTCCTCAGAATCCTGCCGTTGACTCTGTAATCCGCGTTCAAGTTTGTCCTACCAAAATGAATCACCTCGCGTTTAAAACTCCATCTGCCACTTTTTGGCCCAGCTCTGCATCCTTTCAATGTCTCTTTGCAGCCTGCAAGAGCCCTGCATCTCATCCATTACTTCACCAATCTTGGTGTCATCAACAAATTTACTAACCCACCCTTCAGCCCCCTCTTCCAAGTCATTGATAAAAATCACAAATAGCAGAGGACCCAGCACTGATCCCTGTGTTAACTGGCCTCTAGTCTGAAAATTTTTCCTCCACCACCACCCTCTGTCTTCTACGAGACAGCCAATTACTTATCCAATTGGCCAAATTTCCTTCTATCCCACACCTCCTTACTTTCTTCATGAGCCTACCAAGGGGAACCTTATCAAATGCCTTACTAAAATCCACGTAAACGACATCAACTGCTCTACCTTTGTCCACACACTTAGTTACCCCCTCAAAGAATTCAATCGAATTTGTGAGGCAGGACTTACCCCTCACGAAACCGTGCTGACTATCCCGGATTAAATTGCATCTTTCCAAATGGTCACAAATCCTATCTCTCAAGACCCTTTCCATTAACTTACCGACCACTGAAGTAAGACTAACTGGCCTATAATTACCAAGGTCATTCCTATTTCCTTTCTTGAAAAGAGGAACAACATTTGTCACTCTCCAGTCCTCTGGCACAATCCCTGCAGACAGTGAGGACCCAAAGATCAAAGCTAAAGGCTCCGCAATCTCATCCCTTGCCTCCCAAAGTATCCTAGGATGTATACCACCTGGCCCAGGGGACTTATCCACCCTCAGGTTTTTCAAAATTGCTAACACATCTTCCCTCAGAGCATCTACATCCTACATCCTCCATCCTATCAGCCTGTATCACACTCTCATCCTCAAATCCATGGCCCCTCTCCTTAGTGAACACTGAAGAAAATTATTCATTCAATGCCTCACCTATCTCTTCTGACTCCATGCACAAGTTCCCGCTACTATCCTTAACTGGCCTAACCTCACCCTGGTCATTCTTTTATTTCTCACATAAGAGTAAAAAGCCTTGGGGTCTTCCTTTATCCGACTCGCCAAGGTCAACCTTGTTAACAGTCAACCTCGTTATTTAATTGTTGGTTGTGGGAGCTTGCAATGTGTAAATCTACTGCTGAATTCCCTGTATTTCAGTACTTCAAAAATGAAATACTTAACTCAGCTGTGAGATGTGCTGAGATTGCCAAAGCTGTCACAGAAAAGCCAGTTTTGTTTTTCTCCATGGCAAACTCAGGGTAGAGTACCAGGTGCTGTGTGAATGCAAAACTTCACAAAGCTGGACGGAATTAATCCCAAATGATGTACTTACTGTAAAGAATCAGAGAAAGGCTACAAGCGCAGGAGGAGGCCATTCGGCCTGTCATATCTTCCTGGCCCTCTAAAGTGCCCTTCCCCACACCCTGCAAATATTTCCAGATCAGACGGTGATCCAAATTCCCTTAGAAGAACTGAGATGGTGCACTCAGGCAGTGCATTCCTGATCTGTGTAACAACACTCACTGTTTAATGAAACGTTTCCCTCATGCATCTGTGCTTTTCTTGGCAATTACCTTAAATCCGGTGATAGAGAGTAGAGAGATTCCTTGGTAGTTCCCACAGTCCACCTTTCTTGAAGATGGTGGTGATGACAACATTCCTGAGATCAGCAAGAATTTCTTCTCTGTCCCAGATTTTCAGGAACAGCTGATGGAGATGATGGGTAATTTCTTCTCCAAGTTTGAAAATCTTCACTGGAATCCCATCTGCTCCTGTGACTTTTCCATTCTTCACCAATGGAGTGATTCTTCGCTATCCTGTTCCCCTGGTATGGAGCTGCAAAAGTGGCAAGGGAGCCCATCAACGTGGCGTCAGTCCTGGAAAAGGTGGCCAATGACACTGCTGAAGTCCTAGGTGAAATGAACGCTGAAATGGTAGCCCTGCAAAACAGGATGGCACTTAACTACATCCTGGCTGAACAAGGAGGCACTTGTGCCTTAATTGGGACTGAGTGCTGCACATATATACCCTACAGCGCAGAAAATATCACTAATTTGGCTGGACACATTAAAAAGGAAGCCGAAAAGCTTAAACAGCCCCCAGCCCCCACCCTCCACCTTGTGGAGCTGGGTGACTGGTTGGCTAGGCTCAGTTGGAAGCTCCATGTACAATGACTAGCGTTACTCTTTATCATTATTGTAATGATGCAAAATCTCACTTCCTAAATGCAAGTGTAACCATTTAATGTCGATAGAGAAGGGTAAATCAGTCATGATGCAAACACAAAAGGAACAGGAAGCCAACCATTCCTGCACCTGAAGGAGGTTTCATTTTTTATGATTCAGAATGGTCATATAGAATCAAAGGAAGGATTTGAGGGATGCTGTATGTGTGATTAGCTCTCCTTGTTTCATTAATGCAAAGAGATCATTTTAAGATATTTCTGCCCATGCAATTACATTTAAATGCTAAGCTTTTCAAACTAACTTGACCACATTCTCAATCTCAGCAGGCATGCTGGGATTAGCTAGGAAAATTGACTGCTTTCTTTGAAATTACAATGCAAGCAAAAACAGGTCTTTTCAGAAGCCAAGACGAAGTTTTTCATAGACAAAATCTGCAAGTTGTTTTTGCAGCATGTGCCAAGGGATTTCATAACATGTATTGAATCTCATATATTATAGTCAGAACTCTAGTTAGTTCGGTGTAGAGTCTGTTTTGAGTGTTGCTTTAATCAGTACAATACTGGGTTTTGCCTCTATCTCTATCTATCTCCATTTTTTTTGCTTTCTGTAATGGGTTAATTTTAAAACCTGTTCAATAAAAGTAGTTCAGCTTCGTATCTGTCTATTCAGAGGAATGAATAAACTCAACAAGTGTTAACCAGTGTGCCACCATATCAGTCAGAGCAATGATAACTGTCCTGTAAATGTTCCCCTGACACTTGATCCACTTGGCTCTCCTCATTCCCAAGATTAACTGGAAATTTTCAGAACCTCCTCTCCAAAAACAGTTGTAAACTTGCTCAGCACCTTAAGCAGTCACTGTTTTCAATAACTGCACAGTGTGTACCAGTCTTAGCTCTCTGTAAAGTGACATTGTTCCTCTAGTCAGGTGGGAGAATTGTTGTTGAGATCCGCAGCCTCTAGCTGTGGGTCTATGCTGATCTCACATGTTCTCATTCAGCTCTTTACTGTTCATTTCCAGGGAGAACTTGTTCGGAAGTTGAAAGCGGAGAATTCTCCACAGGTGGACATCGATAAAGCTGTGGCAGAGCTTAAAGCTCGGAAAAGGATCCTGGAGGCTAAGGTTTGAACTGCGGTCTACCTGGATGGCAGGAGTTCCGTTCTTACATACCTGTCCATAGTGATTCAATCCCTTGTAATAAATCACTCCCACGTCATGTTACCCTCCACCTCTCTTGCTGCCCTTTGACAGCTTCATCTGAAGACACCATTGGGTCCCATTTTCTGCATGGACCATATCCAGCTTTATCTTGCCACGTCCTCTTGACTGTTCATCATCTTTGATGAATTTCCAATCCAATATCCTCCTCTTCACTGCAACCATCTACTTCCACCTTCTCCATGTCACCTGTCTTTGACCCTGCCTTGGCTGATAGGCTGCTGAAGCCTTCATCCGTACTTCTGTAATTTTGCTGCTAACTAATTGAAAGTACCCACTTGCCACCTCGCACCCTGTGGAACATTCAGCACACCTAAAACTCTGCAGCCTATGTTCTAACTGCATAATGACTTGAGAGACTTCCCAGTGTTAAAGACAAGTTGTTATGTTATATGGCAGTGCGCTAAATCAGAGGTGTCAATGATGATGACGATGTCCTGTGATGCACCTACTTGTTTGAGAATCACTGAGTATAGATTCTCACTGCCATGTGGTATGTGCGAATCACTGAGTGTATACTGTCACTGCCATTTGGTTTATGAGGTCCACTGCCATTTGGTATATGCAAATTACTGGGTGTACGTACTCACTGGCATTTGCTATATTCAAAATCGCTGGGTGTACATACTGACTGGCATTTGGTATATGAGAATCACTGGCTGTACACTCACTGCCGTTTGGTATATGAGAGTCACTAGTGTACGCACTCGCTGCCATTTGGTACATGAGAATCACTGAGTGTACACTCTCATTGCAGTTTGGTATAGGAGAATCATGGAGTGTACACTCTCAGTGCTGTTTAGCATATGAGAATTACTGGGTGTACGCGCTCACTGGCATCTAGTATATGAGAATCAATGAGTGTACACACTGGCATGTGGTATATGTAAATCACAACATGTACACTTTCACCGTGGTGTAGTTTTCACTTGTATCAGTTCTCTGAAGGGTCTGTGTGTTTGATGCTCATTCACTACAGATTGCTCTCCACTATCCTTTTCCCCACAGGAGCTGGCTCTGCAGCCCAAGGATGACATAGTTGACAGATCAAAGATGGAGGACACATTAAAGAGGAGGTTCTTCTACGACCAGGCTTTTGCAATCTATGGAGGTAGGAGGATCAGGCTTGGGGCAAATGGACATTAGTATAAACATACACAATTGATAAGCAGGGAAAGGCCACCTCCATCAGTCTTTGGTGACTAGACATCCCTTTCCCCCACTACAGTGCTGCTTCCTGGGAGAGGGAGACTGGAGGGCCAACAGGGGGAAAGACTGTTAAATATTGGTCTGCGCAGCGCCCCCCCCCCCCCCACCTCCCCTTCTCTCTCCCCCCCCCCCCCTTTCCCCCCCAAACCTTCAGGCAACCAAAACAAGTCCAGGAGATCACATTGACCAAGCGTTCTTGATAAAGCCACTTCCCTTCTCTGTAATGTCATCTGTGCCACAGCCAGGAACCAGTCCAGCCCCCTCTTGAAGATAATGCAGGGAATCAGCATTCATTGTAGCATTGTCAGCGAGGCGATGGCCTAGTGGTATTATCGCTAGATTATCAATCCAGAAACTCAGCTAATGTTCTGGGGACCAGGGTTCGAATCCCACCACGGCAGATGGCGGAGTTTGAATTCAATAAAAAATATCTGTAATTAAGAATCTACTGATGACTATGAAACCATTGTCAATTGTCGGAAAAACCCATCTGGGTTCACTAATGTCCTTTAGGGAAGGAAATCTGCCCTCCTTAACCCAGTCTGACCTACATGTGAATCTAGAGCCATAGCAATGTGGTTGACTCCCAACTGCCCTCCAAGGGCAACTAGAGATGGGCAATAAATGCTGGCCAGTCAGTGATGCCCATGTCTCACAAAAGAATATAAAAAATTGGGCATTGTATTCTAGAGTTTTGTTACTTGGGAAAAAGACGCACCCAACATCCAGTATACCTTTACGTAACTTGAAATCATGTCCATGGTCCAATACTTGGTCCAGTGGCACCATCATTCCTGCAGTTGTCCCGTAGCAATGCTGATACTCCGTGGGGCTGAGATATCAGAGCCCCAGCTGTGGGGAGTGTGTGGGAGGAAACAGGGTGTGTGGTGAGAGGGGAATTTGCACCCAGTGGAATAAATGGGATCTAATTGTACTTTGATCAGGTGTGAGTGGACTGTACGACTTTGGCCCTGTCGGCTGTGCTCTGAAGAACAACATCCTCCAGATCTGGAGGCAGCACTTTATCCAGGAGGAGCAGATCCTGGAGATTGACTGCACGATGCTGACTCCTGAACCTGTCCTGAAGTAAGTAGGATCATAGACTGATTAGAAAGCAGAAGGAGGCCTTTAACCCATTGTGTCTGCACCGACCAAGCGCAACTCCACTAATCCCACTTCCCTCTCCCGGTGGACCTGCAGGATCTCTCTTTGTATAATTATCCAGTGACTTTTTGTAAGTCCGAAATAAAGCCGCATCTACCACGTTATCAGGCAGCACCGTACAGATCCCAACCACTTGCTGAGTAAAAATGTTTTTCCTTATGTTGCCATTGCTTCTTTTGCCTTGTTCCCTCGATCTCCATCCTTCACCAGTGAGAACAGTTTCTCCCTATCTACTCTGTCCAGATGCCCAATTATTTGGAATAGCCGTCAAATCTCTTCTCAAACTTCTCAAAGGAAACAGTTCTACAATCTTAATTAGATTGCTGAATAAACTAGGCTTGTACTCGTTCGAGTTTAGAAGAATGAGGGGAGATCTCATTGAGACATATAAGATGATGGATGGATAGGATAGAGGTGGAGAGGCTCTTCCTGCTCAGAAATGACAGTAGGACTAGAGGGCACAACTTCAAGATAAAGGGGGGGCGGTTTAGAACGGAGTTGAGGAGGAAGTTCTTCACTCAAAGGGTGGTGAATATCTGGAATTCTCTGCCTGTTGAAGTGGTGGAGGCTGCCTCGCTCAATATTTTTAAGACGTGGGTTGATAGGTTTTTGATAGGCAAGGGGATTAAGAGTTATGGGGAGAGGGCGGGAATGTGGAACTGAGCCACGACAGATCAGACATGATCTTATTGAATGGCAGGGCAGGCTCGAAGGGCTAGATGGTCTACTTCTGCTCCTATTTCTTATGTTCTTATTGGACAGCAGAAGGAATGATGTTGCAAGGGAGGGGGAGGAATGGTGGTCATAGAATCTTTACAGTGCAAAAAGAGGCCATTTGGCCCATCCAGTATACACTGGCTCTCTGAAGGAGCATTCTACCCAGTCCCATTCCCCTGCCTTATTCTTTTGTACGTTCTCTCTTTTCAGATAGCAATCCAATTTCCTTTTGAGTATCCTCAATCCAACCTGTCTCGCAGCACACTCTCAGGAAGCCCATTGCAGTCTCCAATTATCCGCTGGGTGGAAAAATGTTTCCTTATTTCCTCACATTTTACTCCTTTTGGCCATTATTCTGAATCTGTGCCCTCTATTTCCTGGTGCTCTCTTGAGTGGGAACAATTTCTCACCATTTGCCCTTTCTGTATCCGTCAGGATCTTGAATCCCTGTATGAAATCTCCTCTCAGCCTTCATTTCTCCAAGGAAAACAGTCCCAATCTCTCCAGTCCATCGTCACAGCTACAGTACTTTATCTCTGGAATCATTCTTGTGAATCTCCTCTCCAATGCCTTCACAACCTTTCTCAAGTTAGAACTCCAGTGAAGGGTCATCTGGACACGAAACATTGGCTCTATTCTCTCTTCACAGATGCTGTCAGACTTGCTGAAATTTGCCAGCGTTTTTCTGTTTTTGCATCAATATAACTATGTCTTTTGGTAGTTCAAGACTATTCTCATCACAGATGACAATATTTCCAACCTTCATATCATCCGCAAATTTTGAAACCGTGCCCTGACCACCACAGTCTGTCCCAAATACAGGGGTGGTATGGTAACACAGTGGTTAGCACTGCTGCCTCACAGTGCCAGGGATCCGGGTTCAATTCCTGGCTTGGATCACTGTCTGTGCGGTGTTTCTCTTTCCCCAGGTTTCCTTCGGGTACTCTGGTTTCCTTCCACAGTCTAAAGGTGTGTGGGTTAGATTGATTGGCCATGCTAAATTGACCCTAGTATCAGTGGGATTAGCAGGATAAATGTGGAGTTGCGACAATAGGACCTGAGTGGAATTGTGGTCAGTACCGAATTGATGGGCCAAATGGCCTCCTTCTGCACTGTAGGGATTCTATGAAATAGAGAAAGAAGTTCCCAGAAAAAAAGCTAAAGCAGAGGGTATGGAGAGCTGCACTATACCAATCATTGCAGGTTTATGGATACTGTCACTGATTCAGCAAGAAAGGGCATTTAGCGAGAAAAGGCAGAGGAAAAGACAAGACTGAACAATAAAATTTAAAGAAGCCTCAATCAGTTCTGCACCACGTGATAAGCTCAGAGCAGACCTTCAACATGGTTAATGTTAGTGAGGCGTGAGCAGAGCCTGTTGTTGCTACAGTTGTAATTGATGGTGAGCAGATTAAGTTGGAGGTGGGCACAGGATCCTCCATGTCTGCTTCTCTTCAATATGCTCCAAGGCATCTTTTGCATCCACCTGAGATGGCAGGTGGGATCCTCAGTTTAACATCTTGTCCAAAAGGATAGTGCTTTGGACAATGCAGCACTCCATCAGTACTGCACTGGAGTGTCAAATTAAATTCTGGGCATGGTTCCGGAATGAGACTTGAACCCACAGACTCGGAGGCTAGAGTGCTTGCGACCCACTGAGTCATGGCTGGCATCCTGGTCCATGGTGTCAGCGGTGACCTGTCAAAAAAATCTCTGCTCGAGCATTTTAAATCTGACTCACAAAGACAATTTAAATAGATTCTTCTGTGTGTATTGATAGCGTTAGGATGGGGGTTGCATGGAACTCATTGCTTTTTAGAGGGGCTATTTTTACAGAGTCAGGGGATTTTAAAATGGGAAGTACGGGGTGGGATTTTGTGACCCTTCCTGCTATCAGGATTGTCAGGTGACCCCTGTCGCAGGTTCTCTGGCTGCAAAGGGTGCAAACAAAAGCAGTAGGAAACCCCGCTGACGTTGGTGGAATGGGAAGATCCCATGTCCAGTCAGTGATGGGATACCTCTGCTACCACAATACATGGGGGGCGGGGTGGGGGGAATTCCCACCTGTAATTTCGCAAGCTTTTGGTGCTGAGCTTTTGTGACTTGTGTTACAGAACATCGGGACATGTGGATAAGTTTGCTGACTACATGGTGAAAGACCTGAAGAATGGTGAATGTTTCCGTGCTGACCATCTGTTAAAAGGTAATGGTTTTCCATTTTGTTTGTGGGCTGCATGTGGTTATGATTGCTCTGTTTGTCTAATGTCAGTGGGTATATTCTGAACTCCTTTACATAAGGACATAAGAACTAGGAACAGGAGTAGGCCATCTGGCCCCTCGAGACTGCTCCACCATTCAATAAGATCATGGCTGATCTTTTCATGGACTCAGTTCCACTTACTCTCCTGCTCACCATAATTCTTAGATCCTTTACTGTTCAAAAATTTATTATTCTTGCCTTAAAAACATTCAATGAGGTAGTCTCAACTGGGCAGGGAATTCCACAGGTTCACAACCCCTTGTGTGAAGAAGTTCCTCCTCAACTCAGTCCTAAATTTGCTTCTCCTTATTTTGAGGCCATGCCCCCTAGTTCTAGTTTCACCCACCAGTGGAAACAACTTCATGCTTCTATCTTTATTCCTTTCGTAATCTTATATGTTTCTAAAAGATCTCCCCTTGTTCTTTTGAATTCCAATGGTACGATAGACTGAATTGGCCTCCTTCTGGTCCATAATATCGATAAATTCATTGGGATAGGGTGAATGCCACCAACAATTGTTGGTGCCTCACCAGAGTCAAGGAGGCAGCACCAGAAAGGTGGATTGTGGAGATTAGGCAACCAGGTGATCAGGACTTTTGAAACATAGAAACATAGAACATAACAGCACAGTACAAGCCCTTCGGCCCTCAATGTTGTGCCAAGCTATGTCCAAACCCAGGATCAAGCTATTCCATTCCCTATCATTCTGGTGTACTCCATGTGCCTATCCAATAACTGCTTGAAAGTTCCTAAGGTTTTGGTTATAAGGAATCATTTTAAACCAAAGTGGTCCAGTTTCTTGGGTTGTGAGACTGAGATGAGGGGGTTGCCATATGAAGAGAGATTGAATAGTTTAGGCCTATACTCTGTGGAATCTAGAAGAATGAGGGGAGATCATGTTGGGGTATACAAGATGGTAAAAGGTGTGGATAAAGTAGACGTGGAGTCGATGCTTCCTGTTGTGGGGAATTCTAGGATGAGAGGCCTTAGTCTTAGGATAAGGGGTAGCAAATTTAAAACAGTTGAGGGGGAACTACTCCTCGCAAAGGGTTGTGAATCTGGAATTTGCTGCCCCAAGGTGCAGTGGATGCTGGGACAGTGAGTAAATTTAAGGAGAAGTTAGACAGATTTTTAATTGGTAATGGGTTGAAGGGTTATGGGGAGAAGGCAGGAAAATGGGGATGAGGAGCATATCAGCCATGATCGAATGGCGGAGTGGACTCGATGGCCTTATTCTGCTCCTATATCTGATGAACTTGTGAGAAATGGCAGAGTTGTTCGCAGACAGCAAAACCACATTTGCTTCCTGTACAACCCAGAGTCAGAAAAAAGCTTCAGTTAAGGTGGCAGAAGGTAATGGTGCCGTGGACGGTCACTGGGAAGTTGCTGCTGACGTTAGAGGTTTGCCGGTTGCCTCGGCTGTGGGATGAGGTGAATGATTTTTATCTCAGAGGGTTGTTAGTCTGTGGAATCCTCTTCCTCACAGCAGTGAAGACTGGGCCTTCAAATTTATTCAAGGCTGAGTTAGACTGTTGAGAGACAAGGGAGTCGAGGGTTATGGGGGCAGACAGGAAAGTGGAGTTGAGACCAGGTTAGTTATAACCTGGCAGAGCAGGCTAGAAGGGCTGAATGGTATTCTCCTAAGTCAGATTCCTAAATGTGAACAGCATAACGCTTTGTGTTGGCATAAGAACATAAGAAATAGGAGCAGGAGTAGGCCATCTAGCCCTTCGAGCCTGCCCCGCCATTCAATAAGATCATGGCTGATCTGTCGTGGATCAGTTCCACGTTCCCGCTCTCTCCCCATAACCCTTAATCCCCTCGCTTATCAAAAACCCATCAACCCGCGTCTTAAATATACTTAGCGAGGCAGCCTCCACCACTTCAACGGGCAGAGAATTCCAGAGATTCACCACTCTGAGTGAAGAAGTTCCTCCTCAACTCCGTTCTAAACCGCCCCCCCTTTATCTTGAGGCTGTGCCCCCTAGTCCTACTGTCCTTTCTGAGCGGGAAGAGTCTCTCCACCTCTATCCTATGCATCCCATTCATCATCTTATATGTCTCAATGAGATCTCCCCTCATTCTTCTAAACTCTAACGAGTACAAGCCTAGTTTATTCAACCTCTCCTCATAGCTCAACCCCCTCAACTCTGGTATCAGCCTAGTAAACCTCCTCTGCACTCCCTCCAAGGCCAAAATATCCTTGCGTACGTGCGGCGACCAAAACTGCACACAGTACTCCAGCTGCGGCCTCACCAATGCCCTATACAGCCGCAGCAAGACCTCCCTACTTTTATATTCAATCCCCCTCGCTATGAAGGCCAGCATCCCATTCGCCTTCCTGACCACCTGCTGCACCTGCAGGCTGGGTTTTTGCGACTCATGCACAAGGACCCCCAGGTCCCTCTGCACCGTCGCCTGCTGCAGTTTTTTGCCACGTAAGTAATAATCCTTCCTACCATTATTCCTACCAAAGTGGACCACCTCACACTTGCCAACATTAAATTCCATTTGCCATTTCCTGGCCCATTCGCCCAGCCTATCTAGATCCTTCTGCAGACTCTCCACACCCTCCGCGCAATTTGCCGTTCCAGCAATCTTGGTGTCATCAGCAAATTTCGACACCATACACTCGGTTCCCTCCTCCAGATCATCTATATAAATGGTAAATAGCTGAGGCCCCAGCACCAACCCCTGGGGCACTCCACTAGTCACCAACTGCCAATCTGAATAGCGCCCATTAACCCCCACTCTCTGCCTCCTATTTGACAACCAATCCTCTATCCACACTAACACCCTACCCCCAACTCCATGCCCCCTTACCTTCTGCAATAACCTCTTGGCACCTTGTGTATCTTGGCACCTAGTGTACAGACAATCCAAGTGGGACATGCTACTGATGCGCCTGTGAGAGCAGGTATAGAGACATTTGCACCACCCTCTGGTGGCAGGTTTCTGTTGTGTGGTTTGTTGAATGTTTATGTGTAAAAGCAAAGTTGCCAGCACAAGTTTGACTTTCCCTAATCACCTTCCATTGTAGCTCATTTGCAGAAACTGATGTCTGATAAGAAATGCTCAGCAGAGAAGAAAGCAGAGATGGAAAACATCATCACTCAGGTACAAGGGACTGCTTCTCTCACCTTACCCTCTCACGTTTGTTTGAGGCACTCCTCAGCCTATTATTTTACTCCTACGTCACTCCGCGCTGTCCGCTCCCGCTTGTCTATCTTGTGAACCATCTCAGTCAAATGCGCAGAGTGTCACGTGCCATGATCGAGTGTCAGCGCAGCACGGTTTGGATGTGTGAATGTACAAATTAGAAGCAGCAGATGGCCACTTGGCCCCTCGAGCATCATAGAGGTTTACAGCATGGAAACGGGCCCTTCGGCCCAACTTGTCCATGCTGCTCAATTTTAACCACTAAACTAGTCCCAATTTCCTGCATTGGCTCCTATCCCTCAATACCTATCTTAATCATGTAACTGTCTAAATGCATTTTAAAAGACAAAATTGTACCCACCTCTACTACTACATCTGGCAGCTTGTTCCCGACACTCATCACCCTCTATGTGAAAAAATTGCCCCTCTGGGCACTTTTGTGTCTCCCCCTTCTCACCTTAAACCTGTGCCTGCTTTTCCATCCATTAAGATCATGGCTGATTGAAAGATGTATTGTTGGATTGTAGGTTTCCCAAATTTCCTTTGTTCCTTACCTTGAGGGGGTACACTTGCATTGGGGTGCAACTCAACCCTGCTCTGTTGTTTACCTGGACACTACAGGTGCCAGGGTACTGTGAAGAAGAACAGGGTGTATGTTCCCATACCTTAGGAACAGATAGAAACCTTGTAGCATCTTCAGATTTGTTGTACCGTTCAATTAGATCATGACCAATCTGTTAATGTCAATTCTGTTGACCTACTTTACTCCATATCCCTTATACCCTTACCCAGCCAAAATGCACCAATCTCAATATTGAAGCTTCAGTTATCACAGCAACCAGTCTTTCGGGGAAATTAGTTCCACACTTCCACTAGCCATAGTGCTTTCTGGACATGATTACTCCCTTAGTCAAATGGGTATCATGGAGAAATGGTAATTAATTTTGTTTATTGTCCTTTTTAGCTGGATAATTACAGCCAACAGGAGTTAGCGGATTTGTTTGTGAGCTACAGTGTCAAGTCCCCAGTCACCGGGAATGATCTGTCTCCGCCCATTTCCTTCAATCTGATGTTCCAGACGTCCATTGGACCAGGAGGCAACATGCCAGGGTAAGAATAGATGGCAGTAGAACAGATATAGTTAAGGGAAGGCTAATCAAACACGAGGGATAAGGAATTGATGGTTAAGTGGATAGATTTGGAGGAGGCTGTACTGGAGCATTCGTGGGCTGAATGGCCTGTCTCTGCTGTGTATAGTATGTAATATGTAATACTCATTGTATAGTGTAAGTACTGTACAATAAAATATACCCACTGTATACCAACTGTGTACAGTGTAAGGACTGTACATTCTGCTATACCCACTGTACAATGTAAGCACTGTACATTCAAATATACCCACTGTGTACAGTGTAGGCACTGTAGATTCCAATATACCCACTGTGTACACTGTAAGTACTGTACATTCCAATGTACCCACTGTGTACAGTGTAATGACTGTGCCAATATCCCCACTGTGTACAGTGTAAGCACTGTACATTCCAGTATACCCACTGTGTACAGTGTAAGCACTGTATATTCCAATATACCCACTGTGTACAGTGTAAGCACTGTATATTCCAATATACCCACTGTGTACAGTGTAAGCACTGTACGTTCCAGTATACCCACTGTGTACAGTGTAAGGACTGTATATTCCAATATACCCACTGTGTACAGTGTAAGCACTGTACGTTCTAGTATACCCACTGTGTACAGTGTAAGGATTGTACATTTATCGAGCCTCTCTTGCAGATGATTGGATGTTGAATATATTCACAGGCAAAGCTTGGAAAGATGGATCAGAAGCTAGAGGCGTGTTAATGTTGGTCTAGCTGCTGCCAACACAATGAGTTTCTTTTGGTAGCGATGCCATGTGGAGTCTGATGTTAAAATCACCTGCTTTATATTCCCAGATACCTCAGACCGGAAACAGCTCAGGGAATTTTCCTCAACTTTAAACGGTTGCTGGAATTTAATCAGGGAAAGCTTCCCTTTGCTGCTGCTCAAATAGGAAATTCATTTCGGAATGAAATCTCCCCACGGTCAGGACTCATCCGTGTCCGGTAAGGGGCTCCTTCTCATCATCGGTTGTTGGCTTTTTACCCCCAAATCCATCTCTCAGTCCCCCCACCTCCTTGCCCCACCTCCTCTATTGCCTGCCCCCATTGCCCTCCCTGCCCCCTCCTCCACTTCCTGAATAATGACTAAGTATCTCTCTTGCTATTTAGGGAATTCACAATGGCGGAAATTGAGCATTTTGTGGACCCCAATGAGAAGGTTCATCCCAAGTTCAACACCGTAGCTGATGTGGAGATAATGCTGTACTCCGGCCAAGCCCAGACCAGTGGGCAATCAGCACGAAAGCAGCGACTTGGTGATGCTGTGGCACAGGTAGCGTTTGTACCTGTGTATACACGTGCGTTCAGGTCTGGGTGGAAGAGTCCATTATTAGAGGTTTGAGGTGCGAGGGGCAATGTTTAAAGGAAATGTACGAGGCAAGTTTTTTTACACAGAGGGGGGTGCGTGCCTGGAACTCGCTGCCGGGGCAGGTAGTGGAAGCAGATACAATAGTGACTTATAAGGGGCGTCTGGACAAATACACAAATAGGCTGGGAATAAAGGGATACGGTACCCGGAAGGGGGTTTTAGTTCAATGGGGCAGCATTGTCGGTGCAGGCTTGGAGAGCTGAAGGGCCTGTTCCTGTGCTGTAATTTTCTTTGTCCTTTGCTCTGACCTGGATGAATGCCCGGCTGAACCATCCCCTGAAGCAGGGACATTATAGACTTAGATTGAAAAATGATGAATTCTCCTTCCTTCAACCGCACAATGTTGAAGAGAGAGAAAAGATCTGAGATTCTTAAGAGGGGCGATGAACTGAATCCCAGTCCAAATTTGCGACTGTCACCAGCCCTGGATCCCAGGGACGTGGGAATGTGCGGAAAGCTATGGTTTAGTTAATTCACAAGTAGGATAAGAAGGATGGGGAATGTGGTACAGATTAGCCACAAACTAACTGAATGGCAGAATAGGCTCGAGGAGCTGGAAGACCTTCAGAAGATATCCTGGAGTGCGCTGAGAATGTCGTGGTGCAGGGTAGGAGAGTGCGAGGGCGAATGTGCTGGGAGGATTGTATAGGATTTGGGAAGGAGTGGGATTTGTTTTGAAATGATCCTGTTGGATTCCTTCACACACTCATGTTAACCAGAGGTGGTTCCATGTCTCCCCTGCTGCAGGGAATCATCAATAACTCTGTGCTGGGGTATTTCATCGGAAGGATTTACCTCTTCCTGGTGAAGGTGGGCGTGTCACCCGAGAAGCTGCGCTTTCGGCAGCACATGGAAAATGAGATGGCGCACTATGCCTGCGACTGCTGGGACGCTGAGGCCAAAACCTCTTACGTAAGCACATTCCTGTTAGTGCAGCAAGCTGGACCTTCGAGGGAGAGGCTGGAGGGTGGGCAGCGGGGGATTTTAATTTGTGTTGACATCTCTTTAAACAACTCCCCTGTAACCATCTCACTTCCTGCAAACTAAACGGTTCTATTTGTTGTTTTTTTTTTAACCTCACCACCTCCTCCTCCTGAAGTTTTAACCCTTTGTTGATTGGGGACAGTTGATGTCCAGCAATCGGTCTGTTTACCCCAATTGTCAATATTGAAGTGTTGAAAGGAAATGGATGGAGAAGGGTGAAGAAACCTTTTTATTCCACTTGTCCCCTCCATGCTGTGCCCTGAGCTTTCCCAGAGTGTGTAACGTTACCACAGTAACGGTGACTAACTGCCGCATTCCCCAGTCCGGGATGGAATCCTGCAATCGGTGATATTCGGGATGAGTTTCCGGACTGAGAGCTATCGATTCCTCTTTAGGTGAAACTGTTGAGGGCTGGAGAACACAGCAGATGACAGATCTGCATCTTATTTCAGGTTATCCTGAATGAATCAAGGGATAGACTCGAGGGGCTGAACAGCCTTCCCTCACCCCCAATGACTGTCAGTGCATTTCGTCCAGCAAGCTGTTTCTTTGAGGAGATGGTAGTGCGCTATCTTCTTGAACTGTTGCTGTCCCAGTGGTGTAGGTACTCCCACAGTGCTGTCATTCACTCTCTGCCTCTCTTTCTCTCTCCCCACTGTCTGCAGGGCTGGATCGAGATAGTTGGCTGTGCTGATCGATCGTGCTATGACCTCGCCTGTCATTCCAGAGCAACCAAAGTACCTCTAGTGGCAGAAAAGGCTTTGAAGGAGCCCATATCCTTTACACAGCAGTGCTCCCAGACTGAGGATTCAGTTTAGTTGCAGTGACTGTACCCGTCTCCTCATTACAGTATGAGTGTGAGTGTGCAGTACGTGTAGTGTGTGTGTGAGAGAGAGAGAGAAATCGCGGTGATTGGATGACACAATGGTTGGCACTGCTGCCTCACAGTGCCAAGGACTCAGGTTCAATTCCAGCCTCGGGTGTGTAGAGTTTGCACGTTCTCCTCGGGTCTGCGTGTGTTTCCTTCAGGGGCTCCAGTTTCCTCCCACACTCCAAAGATGTGCCAGTTAGGTTGATTGGCCATGCAAAATTGACCCTGGTGTCAGGATAAATACATGGGGTTATGGGGATAGGGCCTGGGTGGGATTGTGGGATGTGATGGGCCGAATGGTCTCCTTCTGCCCTACGGCTCCTATGATTCTACATCCTCGAGTTTCCCAAAATGCTTTACTGTCAGTGAAGTAATTTTTAAAGAATTGTCACTGCAGCAGGAAATTCAGCAACTAATCTGCATACAGCAAGCTTCCAACAATAGCAATGAAATAAATGAGCAGCTAATTTCGAGCAGTTGTTTGAGGAATAAATATTATTCAGGAAACTGAAGAGAATTCCTCTCAAATAGTGGAGTTTCACATCGCTTGAGATGGTAGTATATTGCAACATCTGAAAGGTGGCATCTCTGCCAGTGCAGCACTCCCTCAGTACAGTACTGTCAGCCTGGACTTTGCGCTCAAGCGTCTGGGATGGGATGAGAGCCAACGATCTTCTAACACCCGAGGAGACGGTGCCGTCACCGAACCCCTGCTGATCCTGTGAGGAACAATTCAGCTTTACGCTTTCCTCCAAGTATTCAGTGTCACGTACACAAAAGGTGAAAATGCAGATAGGTGCATGCGGCTATAATCCTCCTCACCACCTAAATTAGCCATCTTCCAATCTCCCTCTCAATCCCTCATCCCAACTGGTCCCAACTGGGTTGAGCTATGAGGAGAGGCTGAATAAACTAGGCTTGTACTCGTTAGAGTTTAGAAGAATGAGGGGAGATCTCATTGAGACGTATAAGATGATGAATGGGATGGATAGGATAGAGGTGGAAAGACTCTTCCCGCTCAAAAAAGACAGTAGGACTAGGGGGCACAGCCTCAAGATAAAGGGGGGGCGGTTCAGAACGGAGTTGAGGAGGAACTTCTTCACTCAAAGGGTGGTGAATCTCTGGAATTCTCTGCCCGTTGAAGTGGTGGAGGCTGCCTCGCTAAATATTTTTAAGAAGCGGGTTGATGGGTTTTTGATAAGAGAAGGGATTAAGGGTTATGGGGAGAGGGCGGGAAAGTGGAACTGAGCCACGACAGATCAGCCATGATCTTATTGAATGGCGGGGCAGGCTCGAAGGGCCAGATGGCCTACTTCTGCTCCTATTTCTTATGTTCTTATGTTTCTTATTACTTTCCACATCAGAGTCAGCAGTGAACATGATTGAGATGTCCTGTATTCTGGTGGATGAACATCTGCTCTCCAGTGCTTGATGCTGCCATTCTGAGCTGCAGTCTGTGAGTGTGCATGCATGTGATTGGTCAGATGCTCATTCATTGCTTCACCCTCTTGCTGTGCCAGTCTGGCAATGATTGCCGATGGTGAGCCCCTTTCATTGAATCGGTGTGTCTGTCCGGCTCCTAATGGGCATTGCCCACTGTAAACCGTCTCTGGGTAGGGATTAAATCAGCAATCTCACTCGGAGGAACCATGTGGCTGAATTTGGGGAAATTGTGTGATATTGCGTAGGGGGTGCTCCCGAATGCTTACATAGAACATACATAGAAACTAGAAGCAGGAGTAGGCCATTTAGCCCTTCGAGCCTGTTCTGCTATTCATTTTGATTGTTGACTGATCATCGCATTCATATCCTAATGTCATCTTTCCCCCATATCCCTTGATCCCTTTATCATCAAGAGCTATATCTAATTATGTAATGTGAGCAGTTGGATCCTAGCACGGATCCCTGCAGAACCCCACTTGCCACTGCCTGTCAGTCGGAAAAAGACCTATTTATTTGAACTCTTTGTTTCCTATCTGCTAACCAGCTTTCTATCCATCTCTTGACAATATTGCAACCCCATGTGCTATAACTTTACATAGTAGTCTGCTATGTAAGACCTTGTCAAAAGCCTTCTGAAAGTTTAAATAAACCACATCCACAGGTTCTCCCTGGTCAACTCTACTCGTTACATCCTCAAAGAATTCCAGTAGATTTGTGAAGTATTATTTCCCTTTTGTAAATCCACGTTGATTTTGTTTGATTACACCACTGCCTTTCAAATGCTGTTATGAAAACCCTTGATAACGGACTCTACAACTTCCCCGGTAGTGACATTAGGCTTACTGGTCTGTTTTCTCTCTCTCCCTTCTTGAATTGTGGTTTGACTGGAGCAGTGTAGAGGGAATCTTCGTTCTGTAGCTGACCAAACTGCACCTCACTCAGTGCGTGCTCGATACCTGAGTTGGAAACGACTCAGCTCTCCAGCACAGAATTCCTCTCAATGTTCGTTGTTTTAAAAAGCTCTCTCAATTTCAGAAGTGAGATTTGACGAAAGGTGAAGGAACCGGCTAAATATTTCAGCAAAATGGACAGACTTTCAGAATTCCTACTGCCTCATAGAGGGAGTAGGGGGCGTGAGTATAGTTGGTGGCATTGCGGCAAATAGGGTCCAGGTGAAGGCTGGGATGAAAGCACTTTATCTGAATGCACGAAGCATTCGGAATAAAGTGGATGAGCTGATGGCGCAGATCGACACAAATGGATACGATCTGGTGGCCATTACAGAGACGTGGCTGCAGGGTGACAGGGACTGGGAGCTGAATGTACAGGGCTATCAAGTGTTTAGGAAGGATAGGCCGGAGGGAAAAGGGGGGGGGCGTAGCTCTGCTGATTAAGGATAGCATCACGGTGGTAGCAAGGGATGATATTGGAGCCAAGGAGCAGAGGGTGGAATCGTTGTGGGTGGAGATTAGGAACAGCAAAGGGAGGAAGACGCTGGTGGGTGGATGGCCTACTCCTGCTCCTATTTCTTATGTTCTTATGTTCATCCTTAACTTCAGTACACAAAACTGTCAACATTGTTCAGTTTGAACCCAACAAGGGGGCCATCGGCAAGGAGTTCAAGAAGGAGGCCAAGATTGTGATGGAGTACTTGAATGTCTGTGACGAATGTTACATCGTCGATATGGAGAAGGAGCTGAGTGAAAAGGGGTAAGTTTCCCAAATCCATTCAGTTAACTATCATGGCCAGGACTCGGTTAGTTTGGGGACACATCACCTGGTTTCTTGGCAGATTTGGGTTAGAACATAAGAACATAAGAACATAAGAAATAGGAGCAGGAGTAGGCCATCTGGCCCTTCGAGCCTGCCCCGCCATTCAATAAGATCATGGCTGATCTGTCGTGGCTCAGTTCCACTTTCCCGCCCTCTCCCCATAACCCTTAATCCCCTCTCTTATCAAAAACCCATCAACCCGCTTCTTAAAAATATTTAGCGAGGCAGCCTCCACCACTTCAACGGGCAGAGAATTCCAGAGATTCACCACCCTTTGAGTGAAGAAGTCTCTGTGGAATGAGTGGATGTGAGAAACCAGTAATCCTACCGCTCGCTCCCAGAGTTTAAGGATAGAGAGAAGGGAAAGGAGTTGATTAGCTGAGGGTCTCAGCCCAGCCCACTAGGTGGAACACCATACTGTTCTTTCATTACAGTTCCATGCTGAATGATTTTAGTCTTGGCATCACAGATGTTGAAAAAGAAAATTGCCATTGCCTCCCCAAGTAGCACAGCTGTTAATGTGACAGGATGAGTAATCCAGAACCCGACTGCTGAGCTGAAGGCAAGAATTCAAATCCAACCCATGGCAGCTCGAGGATTTAAATTCAGTTAATTAAATAAATTTGCAATAAGAAGCTAGCCTCTGTAATGATGGCCACTAAACTACCAGATTGTTACAAGTACCCATCTGGGTCATTGATGCCTTTAGGGAAGGTTTTACTGCTGTTCTTGGTCCATGTGACTCCAGACCCACTGCAATGCGGCTGACTGTTAACTCACACCAAGTCCTGTTTGTCCATCAACTCATGTTCGCTGACTTACATTGGTTCATGTTTAAGCACTGTCTCTATTTTAACATTCTCTAGGGCTTTGTCCCTCCCTACCTTTGTAATCTCCTTCAGCCCCACAGCTCTGAGCGATCTGTTCTCCTGATTGTAATGGCTCTGGCATTGGTATCGAGCTGCAGCTACCTAAGCTCTGGAATTCCATTGCTACATCTCTCATCTCTCACTCCTTTAAGAAGTTTTTTTCTAAACCAAAGTTTGGTCATCTATCCTAATATCCCTTTATATGCTGTGTGAATTTTAATTTTAAAGGTGCTACATAAATACAAGTTGTTACTGGACTGGTTAAACAAGCTACTCAGTTACAGAATCACAGAATCCTACAGTGCAGAAGAGCCTATTGCGTCTGCACACACACAGGAAAGTCCTGACCTGATCTGATCCTACTTGCCAGGGCCCATAACCTTGAATGTTATGGTGTTGTCAAGTGCTCATCCAGGTACTTGTTAAAGGATGTGAGGTAACTCGCTTCCACCACCCTCCCAAGCAGCACATTCCAGACTGTCACCATCGGCTGAGTAAAAATATTTTTCCTCAAATCCCCCACTAAACCTTCCACTCCTCACTTATAACTTGTGTCCCCTCGTAACTGACCCTTCAGCTGCTCTCTATCCACCCTGTTCATGCCCCTCATAATCTTGAACACCCCAATCAGGTCGCCACTCGGTCTTCTCTGTTCCAGAGAAAATGACCCAAGCCTATCCAACCCCTCCTTATAACTTAAACGTTCCATCCCAGGCAACGTCCTGGTGAATCTCCTCTGTACCACCTCCAGTGCAATCACATCCGTTCTATAATGTGGTGACCAGAACTGCACACAGTACTCCAGCTGTGGCCTCACCAAAGTTCTATAGAACATTCCAGCGCAGTACAGGCCCTTCGGCCCTCGATGTTGCGCCGACCAGTGGAACCAATCTAATGACCCTCTAACCTAAACTACTTCAATGTTATCCATATGCCTATCCACTGACCATTTGAACGCCCTTAAAGTTGGCGAGATAGAACATAGAACATTTATATAACTATACAATTCCGTCATGATCTCTCTGCTTTTGTGATTTTTACCCTGATTGATAAAGACGAGTGTGCCATTCTTTCACCACCTTATTACTCTGCTTTTCCGCCTTCAGAGATCTATGGACAAACACGCCAATGTCCCTTTATTTTTCCGAACTTCCCAGTGTCAGACTTTTCATAGTACACTTCCTTCACAAATCACTCCTTCCAAAGTGCATCACCTCACACTTTTCAGGCTTCAATTCCATCTGCCACTTATCTGCCCATTTGACAATCTTGTCTATATCTTCCTGTAACCCAAGACATTCCACCTCACTGCTAACCACCCGGCCAATCTTTGTCATCGGCAAACTTAACTGATCCTACTTCCCACATAGTCATCTATGTTATTTATATACACGATGAACAATAGGGGGCCAGCACAGATCCGTGTGTTAGGGGTGGACAATAAATGCTGGTCTTGCCAGCGCCACCCATTTCCCAGGAATGAATTCAACAAATAAACCCTTCCATTAGTTTTGATCTCTGGTACCTGTCCCAGATCTTCTCTGAAAATGACCATTGTAATCAGGCTGTGCGTTCCAGACATCTGCCACTCTCTGCGATAACTTACCCCCAAAGCTCTATATCTATGCCCAGCATGGAGCAGGGGAAGTTATAACTGTGTACAGCCCCCGTATCTCTGGCGCTTGAACCCCAAATTCAACACAGCTCACACTACTAAATTCTCCCTCAGTGTACCCGAACAGGTGCCAGAGTGTGGCGACGAGGGGATTTTCACAGTAACTTCATTGCAGTGTTAATGTAAGCCTACTTGTGACACTAATAGATAAACTAAACTAAACTTAAACTAGTTGTAGCAGTGGGCATTATTCCTCACCCTGGGATGGAAAGTTTGTTGAAGTTATTTGCGAGTGTGTGAGACTGATGTTGGTTTATCTCCCTTAATCCCTCTTTCTAGAGAGTTCACCTTTGAGTCGGAAGGGAAGAGTTTCACTTTGAACAAGAACATGGTTGGAGTGAAAAGGTTTCAGAAGACTTTACACGGTCAGTGGCTTTGGCTTGAACTGTTGGTGTTGCTGTTTCTGAATTAGCCCTCACGCTGTTCTACACTTCACCCTCACCATCTCTGCCTTCACAGGCAATAGTGTAAATTCCTTTGATTGTAAATAGAGTCCATGAACACAGCATCACGTCGTTCATCGTCCTTTTAGTAGCTCTGTAAATATCTGAAACCATTCTCTGCTTCACAAACCCATCAGTTATATCCTAAGTACAGAATAACATTCCAGTAGACGTCAGTCTTGGGGTGTCAGCTCCAGGTATAACACCATGTTAATGTCGATAATGAGACCGTCATTTACAAATACTCTGGAACACAGAAGCTTGAAGGGAGAATTTTTACTCTGGATTGTCTTACTGTAGATTTAAATTTATATTCACTATCTGTCTATCTTATCAGCCTGTCCTATTTATGTATGTACACCTCCATCTTATATATAGATGGGGAGATGACAAAATGCTGCTTCCCAGCATTAAGATCAGTGATGACTTTGTTCTTGATAAATAACATGTATAAAATGATTCATTGTTGTGTTGTCACTTAGCTTTCGTATATTTGTAAAAACTTCATACAAAAGGCTGGCAGATTGAGAAACTCACACTTGTGTTAGGAATTTTGTGCACAATTAGTTTGAAAGTGTAGAGGCTTACTCAGACAAATAAGAACATAAGAACATAAGAAATAGGAGCAGGAGTAGGCCATCTAGCCCTTCGAGCCTGCCCCGCCATTCAATAAGATCATGGCTGATCTGTCGTGGCTCAGTTCCACTTTCCCGCCCTCTCCCCATAACCCTTAATCCCCTCTCTTATCAAAAACCCATCAACCTGCTTCTTAAAAATATTTAGCGAGGCAGCCTCCACCACTTCAACGGGCAGAGAATTCCAGAGATTCACCACCCTTTGAGTGAAGAAGTTCCTCCTCAACTCCGTTCTAAACCGCCTCCCCTTTATCTTGAGGCTGTGCCCCCTAGTCCTACTGTCTTTTTTGAGCGGGAAGAGTCTCTCCACCTCTATCCTATCCATCCCATTCATCATCTTATACGTCTCAATGAGATCTCCCCTCATTCTTCTAAACTCTAACGAGTACAAGCCTAGTTTATTCAGCCTCTCCTCATAGCTCAATCCCCTCAACTCCGGTATCAGCCTAGTAAACCTCCTCTGCACTATTATGTGCAGAGCAAGATTCCACAAATAATATAGAATCTTACAGTACAGAGGGAGGCCATTCTGCCCATCGAGTTTACACCAACCACAATCCTACCTAGGTCCTATCCCCGTGCATTTACCCAGTGAGGCCCCCGACACTAAAAGGCAATTTAGCATGGCCATTCATCTAAGCTGCACACCTTTAGACTGTGGGAGGAAACTGGAGTACCGGACGAAACCCCTACAGTCATGGGGAGAATGTGCAGACAGTAATCCAAGCCGGGAATCGAACCCGGATCCCTGGAGCTGTGAGACAGCAGTGCTAACCACTGTGCCACCGTGCCGGGAATGTGATGAATGGACTGTGTTCAGAGACAGCATCACGAGTGGGACTTACTCTGAAGCTGAATCTAAAATGAGTGGTGAGGCTCTGGGACAGTGGGGAATGTTTTAAGAGCTTCTGTGTGAAGGAGTTTGTGGGAAGCAGGGTTTACCCGGCCTCCCTGAGCTCTCTCAGTTATCTGCCTTCTTGCACTAATGAATCTTATTTTTTTGTTCCTGGTGCTTCAGTGGAGGAAATTACTCCCAGTGTGATTGAGCCGTCCTTTGGAATCGGAAGAATCATGTATTCAGTTTTTGAGCACACCTTTCACATCCGGGAAGGGGACGAGCAGAGAACAGTAAGTCCACACATTCTTCCTGCGCAATCTTGAGTCTGCCAGGGTCAGAGAGCAAGGGGCAGAGGCGGGCAGAGCAGGAGAGGCAGACAGAGTGGGAGAAGTGGGCGGAGTAGAGTGATGAGAGGAGGGAGGAAGAAAGAGATGAGTGAGTGAACAAGGTTGAGAATTTTAAATAGTTGCGTGGGGGGTGGGTGGGAAACAGGAGGCTGTGTTGGGTAAGAGGAGGGGGTGATAGGTGAACAGCAGCCACTGGGATAGGATGAGAATAATAGGAAGCTGTCGAGGTAAGGATATTGAGTGATCGCTATTGGTTTACTGCTGACTGTGGGAGTGAGGGACGTGGATTGGTTAAGGTGTTTTGGATAATCTCCTATCCAGGATAAGGAAATCCACCTGTTTCTGTCCTTCCACATAATCCACAGTGCAGCACTGCATTGTTATCAGGGATCCCATGTTTAGCTGTTTAATATCCAGAAACAAAGCTGTTCTCAGCTCTCGCTGTAGGTTATTGATTGCAGTCTGTTACCCTGACGTAAGGTGTGGGGAGACTCTCACACGGAACCATACACTGCCTGTAACGGAAATGAGTGACTGTAACAAGTAATGTGTTCACACAACAGTTTTATCGAATATTGAGTAATGATTATGATCTAAAAAGAGATAAATAAGTAAAAAGAAAGATAGCTTATCAGAAGAAGAAAAAAGATTTTTTTTAAAGCACAAACAATAGTGCCAAATTGGACTGTCCCGTGACAGCCCCAGGCTGGTACATGTGTTACCAACTCGCTGAGATATTTGTGGAAGATCACTAAGGTCAGTCACTCCGTTCTTGACCCTTCTGCTGTATTCAGCAGCGAGTCCTCAAAGCACAGTCCCTTTAAGCCAAATTTCTGGCTGCATTCCAGCCTTCCCAGTCCGAGTATAGTCCTTTCCCAAAGCAAACCATTCCTTCTCAAGCCTCCTCACGAGAATATAGAAACATAGGAGCAGGAGGAGGCCATTTGGCCCATTGTGCCAATGCTGGCTTTTTGAAAGAGCTGTTCAATCCGTCCCACACTTTTCATTCCCTTCCAAATACTTCCACAAGTTCACATCCAGGTTTTATTTTTGTTTGGATGGGTTCACTGGTGGTGTCATTTACTCAGAGAACCCAGACTGCTCTTTCATAGATCCTCAACGATTGTTTGTTGCCTGGGTCCAGCACAGGGTCTGCTTTGAAACTGCTTAAATGAATCGAAGGGTGGGGGGTGAGATGAGGAGACAAAGGATCCAGCAAGAGTCTGAGAATGAAATATAGTAGAATGTGGTAGGTGTAAAAGAGAGATTGGGAAGATAGGAGCAACTCAAAATGAACAGCTTCATCTCACCGGTAGAAGAATCGAGCTGATGAAATATCCTTACGCAGTGAGGCATTAAGATGCAGTGCCAGAAAGGACAGTGGAGACAGATTCAATAATAACTTTCAAAAGGAAATATGACCAGTTGAAGTGAATAAACTGCAAGGATAAAGCAGGGAGTGGGCTTAACTGGATAGTTGTTTCGAAGAGCCAGCAAGGATATGATGGACAGAATGGTTTCCTTCTAAGCTGCATGACCCTATGCTTTGATATCCGTACTACAATGTGTAAATATTAACTCTGACATTTCACATATGTAGTATTTTAACCAAAAAATAGAGGGATTGGGAGGGGAATCTGTGTCAGAGAAATGTGATGGCAATGTGGGGTTGCTGAAGTATCACAGGACGCCACTGAATTCCGATTCCCGTCCCTGTCTTCACATCTCTTCTGTTCCTCCCAAACAGTACTTCAGCTTTCCGGCGACAGTGGCTCCCTATAAATGTTCAGTTCTGCCCCTCAGTCAGAACCAGGAGTTTGCTCCGTTTGTGAAGGAGCTCGGTGAGTAGCTGATGATTCAAAAGCTCACTGAGATAAACTAGTGAGTGACTAGATTTGAATCAGTTTGATCATTGGCTGATTTTTTTTTTGTGTCTGTCATGTTGACTGAAGTCATTGTAAACATTGGACCTGTTAAGTGATGGGAACAGATGTCAGTCGATCAATCCCTGTTCTCTGTGTACTCCTTTGGTCGTTTCATTTAACGAGGATCTATCTGCATTGGAAACAGTTCAGAGAAGGTTCACTAGGCTGATTCCTGGGATGAAAGGGATTGTCTTCTGGGGAGAGGTCAAGCCTTTGCTCTCTGGCATTTAGAAGAATGAGAGAGGATCTTATTGAGACATCCAAGATTCTGTAGAGAGTGGACAGGATGGAAGCTGATTGGGGAATCCAGAACTGGAGGGGCACAGTTTCACAATAAGACGTCCTCTGTTTGAAGAGGAGGAGTTCCGTGTCTCTCTGGGTGATTTAGTGTTTGGATTTCTCTTCCCCGGAGAGCAATGGAGGCTGGGACACTGAGTATATTTAAGGCTGAGTCAGTCAGAGTCTTAATTGACCAAGGAGCCCAGGGTTATGGGAGAGACAGATAGGAGAGTGGAGTTGAGGTCACCATCAGATCAGCAATAATCTTGTTGAGTGGTGAAGTGGGCTTGAGGGGACCGTCCTCCAATTTTTCATGTGATGGTAGACCTCACTCTGGATCCCAAGATTTCTGTTGTTACTACAATACATATGAACCTTTATTACTTTAAAAAAAAGGGTGCTGGCAGTATCAGTTCCCGAGGGAGGTTATCACGGAGGTCTTTCCTGAGGGGGAGACCACGGGGATCTTTCCCAAGAAGATCGCGGGGACGGTCCCCGAGGGGGAGACGGTGGGGACGGTCCCCGAGGGGGAGACGGTGGGGACCTGTTGTGTTTGTTGTCTGTCTGTTACCCTCCCTGATGACACTGCCTGTCCTCTCTGCAGCTGAAGCACTCACCAAGTATGGCGTTTCCCACAAAGTGGATGATTCCTCTGGCTCCATTGGTAGGCGGTACGCCAGGACAGATGAGATCGGTGTGGCTTTTGGCATAACCATCGACTTTGACACGGTGAACAAAGTGCCTCACACAGCCACACTGAGGGACCGTGACTCGATGAGGCAGATCCGTGCTGAGGTAGGTTCAAAGAGCAGGTTCTCTGATCACGTTCCCTCCCTCCATTGCTGGGCGTACACCTACTTTAATAAAACAGCCAGGATGTCCAGATATCAGGAAACTCTGACTGCAGAGCCTGGGAAGCAGCTTTGCTGAGGAGGAGACGGCTTGCTCATTACTGGTGACTACACAAGCTCTACAAGATAATGAGGGACACAGATAGAGTGGGTAGGAAAACATCCTCCCCTTAGTGGAGGGGTTAATAATCAGGGGGAATAGATATAGGCGAAGGGGCAGGGGATTTGAGGAAAAGTTTCTTAACTCAGAGGCTGGTGGGAATCTGGAACTCGCTGCCTGAGAGGGTGGTAGAGGTGGGAACAAAAAAAGAAAGAAAATTACAGCACAGGAATAGACCCTTCAGCCCTCCAAACCTGCATTGACCATGCTGCCTGACTGAACTAAAACCCCCTACCCTTCCGGGGACCATATCTCTCTATTCCCATCCTATTCATGTGCTTGTCAAGACACCCCTTAAAAGTCAGTACCGTATCTGCTTCCACTCCTCCCCCAGCCACGAGTACCAGGCATCCATGACTCTGTGTAAAAAATCTACCTTGTACTTCTCCCTTAAATCTTGCCCCTCGCACCTTAACCCTGTGCCCCCTAGTAATTGACTCTTCCACCCTGGGAAAAAGCTTCTGACTATCCACTCTGTCCATGCCTCTCATAATCTTGTAGACTTCTGTCAGGTCACCCCTCAATCTCCGTCATTCCAGTGAGAACAAACCAAGTTTCTCCAACCTCTCCTCAGAGCTAATGCCCTCCATACCAGGCAACATTCTGGTAAGTCTTTTCTGTACCTTCTCCAAAGCCTCCACATCCTTCTGGTAGCATGGCGACCAGAATTGAACACTGTATTCCAAGTGTGGACTAACTAAGGTCCTATAAAGCTGCAACATGACTTGCCAATTTTTAAACTCAATGTCCTGTATGCCTTCTTGACTACCTTCTCCACCTACATTGCCACTTTCAGTGACCTGTGTACCTGTACACCTAGATCCCTTTGCCAATCAATACACTTAAGGGTTCTGCCATTTACTGTATATTTCCTATCTGTATTAGACATTCCAAAATGAATTACTTCACATTTGTCCGGATTAAACTCCATCTACCATCTCTCTCTCCCAAGTCTCCAACTGATCTATGTCCTTCTGTATCCTCTGATGGTCCTCATTGCAACCACAAATCCACCAATCTTTGTTGTCCACAAATTTACTAATCAAACCAGTTACATTTTCTTCCAAATCATTTTTATATATATTACAAATGGCAAAGATCCCAGCACTGATCCCTGAGGAACACCCTCCATTCAGAAACACACCCTTCCACTGCTACCCTCTGTCTTTGAGCCAGTCTTGTATCCACCTTGCCAGCTCACCTTTGATTCCATGCGACTTCACCTTCTGCACCAGTCTGCCATGGCGGGCCTTGTCAAAGGCTTTACTGAGTCCATGTAGACAACATCCACTGCCCTACCCTCATCAACCATCTTCGTCATTCCCTCAATCAAGTTCGTGAGACATGACCTCCCCTTCACAAAACCATGTTGCCTCTCACTAATTCATCCACCCTCGCAACATTTAAGCGTTTAGATGAGCACTAGAAATGCCTCAGCATGCAAAACAACAGACCAAGTGCTGAAAAGTAGGAGTGGAAAGATAGGTGTTCAGTGGCTGGCGTAGGCAGGATGGGCTGAAGGGCCTCTTTCTGTGTGGTAAAACTCTGTGATACTCTGCACAGTGAGAAGTCTCACAACATCAGGTTAAAGTCCAACAGGTTTATTTGAATCATGAGCTTTCGGAGCGCTGCTCCTTCATCGGGTGAGAGAAACCTGAGGATTTTGCAGCACTTCGAAACCTCGTGATTCCAAATAAACCTGTTGGACTTTAACCTGGTGTTGTGAGACTTCTTACTGTGTTTACCCCAGTCCAACACCAGCATCTGCACATTTTCTATACTTGTTCTTGTTTATTTGTTCTTTAATGACGAATGTTCTTTAAGAGACTTCTGGATGAGTACATGGGATTTAATGGGATTGAGGGTTATAGATAGGCCTGGTAGGTATGGATATGATCAGCGTAACTTGTGGGCCGAAGGGCCTGTTTGTGCTGTAGTTTTTCTATGTTCTATGACCCTGCTCTCTGTTCCTTTCTCACTCAGATATGTATCATTGCCTTAGCTGGGCATTATTAAAGATTGGAAACTACGCTCTGGTCTAGTTTCCTATAAACTGAGGCAGTCAATATTGTCAGAATCAGCAGTTGTAATGGTGATAAAAGTGTAATACATAGTGTAGCAAGTACGTAAACTGGATATTTCCCCATGGTGAGTGGGTGGCCAGCTCACCTTTACTCTGCTGCTTCTTTCTCAGATCAATCTTTATATCGACTCCTCTCGCTGCCTCACCTCTCCCTCAGCCTCATACAGAAACACAAGATCATGGAGCTGAGTTTTACACTCTGCTGCAGGTGGCTTTGTGGAGCGGGGTGCGTGTCTGTAAAATTCTGCAGTGTTACAACGTGGCAGAGGAGGCACAGGCCCACCCACTTGCCCTTGGCCCAATTGCGACCCTGAAATGGGTATTTAATAATCAGTAAAAAGCCATTTCCAGCCCAACCTCCATTTCTGGAGCTGTTGGGAGGCCTGGTGAGTCACCCTGCTCAGTACTCTGTGAGGGGGGGCTCTCCATCAACAAGCCATTCCTTTCCTCGCCTCCACCTTCCCCCTGCCCTCACCCCCCCCACTGTCTCCCTGACCGTTTCCCCTTACACCCTTTTCCCTCTCCCTGCCCCTTCCCCTCCTGTCCCCTCCCCTCCTGTCCCCTCCCCTCCTGTCCCCTCCCCTCCTGTCCCCTCCCCTCCTGTCCCCTCCCCTCCTGTCCCCTCCCCTCCTGTCCCCTCCCCTCCTGTCCCCTCCCCTCCTGTCCCCTCCCCTCCTGTTCCCTCCCCTCACACACTTGCCCCTCCTGTCCCCTTCCCTCAGGGAGACTCTCCCTGCACTTACCTGGTCCTGGATTCTGGGACTTTGAACCTGGTCACTGCCCTGCTGGAACGGCTGGGACTGAGAGGCAGGGCTTCTTCCTGAGTGAGGGATAGGAGTCCCGTCTACAATCAGTTTGTGCTCTGTAGAGAGCGCGATAGCTGCCGGGCAGCCAGTACCGGTGGGAATGCATTCCTTGCACGATGGTGTGGGAAACTTTGTCATCCCATTCACACAATCGTTCTCAGCCATTCAGTCCCACTGCAGCTGGTGTAGACATGCTTCTGTTTTGATGCTGAGGGGGAAATTGTGGTAAGGTCGCGGGATGGGTAATCCAGAAACCCAAGCTAATACACTGAGGATGTGAGTTCATATCCCCACCCCCACCCCCCCAAAGTGAAATTAAAATTAAATTAATAAATCTGGAATTGAAAGCTAGTCTTGAACGTGAAACTTACCAATTGTCGGAAAAACCCATCTGGTTCACTGACGACATTTGGGGAGAGAAATCTGCTGTCCTTACCTGGTCTGGCCTACATGTGACCCTGGAGCCACAGTAATGTGGTTGACTCTCAACTGCCCTCTGAAATGGGGACTGAGAGATGGAAACAAATGCTGTACTATCCCTATGCTGCCCATATCCCCAGAATGTATAAAAGACCCACCCTGATTCTCAGCAGTTCTGATTTTAGGCAGCTTGTTCTGTTTAACATCACCTTCCCTGAGTGTGGAAGGAGGCCATTCAGCCCATCAAGTCTGCACTGACTCTCCAAAAGAGTATCTTACTCAGGACCTCCTCTCTACCCTATTCCATAACCGGGTACATTTAACATGGCCAATCAACCTAACACATATCTTCAGACTGGGAGAAGAGACCGAGCACCTGGAGGAAGCCAGGTTCTTACCTGGTCCTGGATTCTGGGACTTTGAACCTGGTCACTGCGCTGCTGGAATGGCCAGGACTGAGAGGCAGGGCTTCTTCCTGAGTGAGGGATAGGAGTCCCATCTACGATCAGTTAATCTCCGTGGAGAGCGAGATAGCTGCCAGGCAACCAGTACCGGCGGGAACGCTTTCCTTGCTGACTCCTCGCATGATGGTGTGGGAAACTTCGTCGTCCCATTCACACAATCGTTCTCAGCCGCTCAGTCCCACTGCAGCTGGTGTAGACACGGGGAGAACATGCAAACTCCACGTAGACAGTGACCCGAGGCAGGAATTGAACCCAGGTCCCTGGCGCTGTGAGGCAGCAGTGTTAACCACTGTGCCACTGATGTTCCTGGAGGTGAGTTGGGTTGTTGGTGTCTGAGTTCTCCTGAGTTAATTTAGCCATCCTGGTATCTGTGAAATCTTTCCCGCGTTGTTTCCCATCGCCCTGTTGCTTTCCTGTCATTGTCCAGTTTTTTTGGCTGCTGGATGGTTGTGAGTTTTGGTGGGGAGGGGGGATGGGAGAGGTTTTTATGCTGGATTTTCTCTTCCTTCCCTTCACACCCACTCACTCCCCAATCTCCGGATTGCTGAGAGAGGAACATTGCATGAAGTATTCTGCTGATCCTGTATTTGGAGTAGGAGCTGCCTTTACCCAGTGAGTGGCTGAACCACTTTGGACCAGGATGTTTGTGGGTTTGATCCTCTGTCTAAGCAGCTTGGTGATTAGCAGCAAGAGCTCTGGTGGTTTCAGACCCACTCAGCACCTCCCACATCTCTCATTATGGCTTAAGCTTCCCAGGACCTGGGCTGTCAGATGTACCCCCCAAGCCCTGCAAAAGTGACTATCAGAATCTGGTGCTGGGGCTCTAACCCTGACCGGGAGTTTGAGTCCATGTTCGGGAATTTATAGCCTCACTCGGGTGAGATCATACAATCCTGCCCGAGGCCAACAGAGATTTCCCTCTGTGAGCCTCACCCTCCCCAGAATCAGGGCTGGGGAGGTGGTAAAATTCCATCACATGTCTCTATTACATCAGCTGTCAGCTCTAATTATAGCTCTCGTTCAATATTTCTCTCCATTTCCTTTATCTTCAATTTTGATTTGATTTATTATTGTCACCTGTATTAGCATACAGTGAAAAGTACTGTTTCTTGCGCACTATACAGACAAAACATACCATCTAAAGGTGTAAGATCTCCTTCCCTAAAGGGCATTAGTGTTTAGACATTTTCTAAAGGTATTCATTGTTTAACATTTTCTGTGCAGGTTTCGGAACTGCCGCAGGTTGTGCGAGATCTAGCCAACGGTTCCCTCACCTGGGCTGATATCGAGGCCAAGTACCCTCTGTTCGAAGGGCAGGAAACAAGCAAGAAAGAAAATTGATGTTGCCTCTCTATACTTCCTCCTCCTGTCCTCTGTACAGCCGGGCACTGTGAACCGTGCTGTGAATGTTGGTCATACAGGTCTGATTGAAAGCACGTTCACAAACCAGTGACTGTCCCTCCCGTGGAAAGCAAGCCCCTCCCTGCAGGATCATGCAAGAATTTAATCAGATTCTGTACAGTAAATCACAATGGTGAACTGGCTGGTTGTGGTTTTTCTGCTCTGCTAACCCTCAACTCCAACTGTTTTTACAACTGAACATCTCGATTATAATGTGATGGTGCACTCTGTAGGAACACTAATCAGTTTAATTACTCTGCTAACAGGCACTGAGCAATTTACTGTCTCTCTTGTAAATGACTGGGGAGGAGGTTTCCATAGAATGGGAGACAAGGTCACCAGTCAACTGAGGAAAAATTTTCCCATTCAACCTTAACTCCACGTAACCCTCCACAGGTGAAGGGTTATCTCACAGCAATAACCCTTCGTAAATGGAACTAATAATTTAAAACTGGTACATATGAGTATAGAATGAGAGAAAATTGAATAATTGAGGGGTTTGGGTGGTTTATATATAGAATAACGGATACCCGGGAGTGAGTTACAGACTGGAATCTAATCGAGGGGTTTGGGGTGGTTTATATATAGAATAACAGATACCCGGGAGTGAGTTACAGACTGGAATCTAATCGAGGGGTTTGGGTGGTTTATATATAGAATAACAGATACCCGGGAGTGAGTTACAGACTGGAATCTAATCGAGGGGTTTGGGGTGGTTTATATATAGAATAATGGATACCCGGGAGTGAGTTACAGATTGGAATCTAATCGAGGGGTTTGGGATGGTTTATATATAGAATAATAGATACCCGGGAGTGAGTTACAGACTGGAATCTAATCGAGGATTTCGGGGTGGTTTATATATAGAATAATGGATACCCGGGAGTGAGTTACAGATTGGAATCTAATCGAGGGGTTTGGGGTGGTTTATATATAGAATACCAGATACCCGGGAGTGAGTTACAGACTGGAATCTAATCGAGGGCTTTGGGTGGTTTATATATAGAATAATGGATACCCAGGAGTGAGTTACAGACTGGAATCTATCACCATTTAACTAATACTCTGCCATTCTGTTCCTCTTTCCGAAGAGGATAACTTCACATTTATCGACATTATACTGCATCTGCCATGTATTTGCCCACTCATTCAACTTGTCTAAATCACATTGAAGCAACTTAACATCCTCCTCACCTCTCATTCCCACAACGTTCTGTGTCATCAACAAACATGGGATTATTACATTTAGAACCCTTTTCCAAATCCTGGGAGACCTAAGCACTGATATCTGTGGAACCTACTCGTCACCACTTGCCACTTTGAAAAAACCCCACTTATTTCCACTCTTTGTTTCCTGTCTGCTAACCCCAATCCCACATGCTTTAATTTTGCACACCAACCTGTCATGTGGGATTTTGAGGGGCTGAAGAGTCTTTTTTGCATTGTATGATTCTATATGAGGAGAGGCTGAATAAACTAGGCTTGTACTCGTTAGAGTTTAGAAGAATGAGGGGAGATCTCATTGAGACGTATAAGATGATGAATGGGATGGATAGGATAGAGGTGGAGAGACTCTTCCCGCTCAAAAAAGACAGTAGGACTAGGGGGCACAGCCTCAAGATAAAGGGGAGGCGGTTTAGAACGGAGTTGAGGAGGAACTTCTTCACTCAAAGGGTGGTGAATCTCTGGAATTCTCTGCCCGTTGAAGTGGTGGAGGCTGCCTCGCTAAATATTTTTAAGAAGCGGGTTGATGGGTTCTTGATAAGAGAGGGGATTAAGGGTTATGGGGAGAGGGCGGGAAAGTGGAACTGAGCCACAACAGATCAGCCATGATCTTATTGAATGGCGGGGCAGGCTCGAAGGGCTAGATGGCCTACTCCTGCTCCTATTTCTTATGTTCTTATGTTCTTATGAAGCTTTCTGAAAGTCCAAAAATGACGCTGAGAGACCCAGGAGTCTTAGATCCAATGTTCAAAGATGTTCAGCCAAGGCAGAGCAGCAATTAGTAAAACCAATAGAATGAGTGGAATGCAGATCAAGAGTCAGAAATGTTCAAAGGTTGTTTGCACTGTGTTCTGTTCTGGTGGTCAAGAAGCAAGCATGGGAGATAGTAAAAAGACCACAGATATGACCACCAGGTTGAGGTGAAGAGATTGGCTTTTTAATCTGTTTGCCGTCAATTCAATAACTTTGCTCTCTCGTGTTGGTTTAGAGAGGTCCTGGAATGACTCCATTGCAGAGTCCATTACATCAGTTATAGATCTGGAGGGCTTGCTTTGGACAAGTGTAAACTTCAGGGAGATTCAGTTGAAGGGTCGTGATTGTTTCTGTCTGGACAGACTTTTAACTTCACAGGTTGAGCCCTTGTGTATAAGCTAAGGACCAGGTCGGGTTTCAGTAGGTATTTTTGAGCAGCAGCTTGTTGTTGGTGGGAAGCATTCCTGGTTCTTGTGGCGAGTTTGGATTTCGCTGAAACGATGCAGAAGTTGTAGAAGCTTCTTACTGATGCTGATACCACAATGTAGGGAAGGTAGCTGGGACATTGGGTACATGTTTCACAATTAATCATTTTGATTAATGTTTGGGAGTTGTAGAGAGGAATTCCCCAGGCTTTATCGAGCACAAGAGCAAAGAGGCAATATTGAGTTTGTATAGATCAGTATTTTTTAATGTTTAGGTTAGTTTATTTATTAGTCACAAGTAGGCTTATATTAATACTGGAATGAAGTTACTGTGAAAATCCCCCAGCTGCCACACTCCAGCACCTGTTCGAGCACTGAGGGAGAATTTAGCATGGACAGTGCACCTAAGCAGCACGTCTTACAGCCTGTGGGAGGAAACCAGAGCACTTGAGGAAATCCACACAGACACGGGGAGAACGTACAAGCTGCACACACAGAGTGAGCCAAGCCAGGAATTGATACTGCTGAGGCAGCAATGTTAACCACTGTGCCGTCTACGGGTGTCATTGTGGGTGCCGCACTTTAGGAAGGATGGGAAGGCGTTGGAAAGAGTGCAGAAAAATTTCACAAGAATGATGGGGTATGAGGAACTTCAGTCACTGGAATTTAATTCAGATAAATGCAAGGTGATGCATTTTGGTAGATTGAACCAGGGTGAGACTTAATCAATTGTAAGATGGTAAGGCATTGGGAAGAGTTATAGAACAATGACATCTAGGGGTACGTGTTCATAGCTCCTTGAAAGTGCAGTCACAGGTGGACAGCATGGTAAGGCATTCGGCACGCTTGGTTTAATTGGTCAGAACATTGAACACAGGAGTTGGTATGTCTTGTTGAAGTTGTGCTAGACATTGGTAAGGCCACATTTGGAATACTGTGTTTAAATCCAGTCCCCTATTATAGAAAGCGTATTATTAAACTAGTATGTACAGAAAAGATTTACTAGGATGCTACTGGGACTTAATGGTTTGAGTTATAAGGAGAGGCTGGATAGAGATTTGGACTTTTTTCTCGAGTGTAAAAGGCTGAATGGTGATCTTATAGAAATCTATAAAATAATGAGGGGCATAGATAAGGTAGATAGTTAACATATTTTCCCAAAGGTAGGGGAGTCTAAAACTAAAGGGCATAGGTTTAAGGGGAGAGATATAAAAGTTTTTTTCATGCAGAGGGTGGTGAGAGTCTGGAATGAGTGCCAGAGGTAGTAATAGAGTGGGTACAATTTTAAAAAGCGTTTAGACAGTTTTGTGGGTATAGACAGACATGGGTCAAATGCGGGCAATTAGTGATAAAAACTGGGTGGCATGGACAAGCTGGGCTGCAGGGCCTGTTTCCATGCTGTAAACCTCTATGACTCTATAATGAAATTGGATTGAAGAAGTTAATTTTGTTTTCCTTGATGTAAAGAAGACAGAGGATAGATGTGATAATGTTCAAAATCGTAAGGGTGTTCACAGCAGTTT
Organism: Carcharhinus amblyrhynchos; assembly: GCF_965287045.1. Lineage (NCBI taxonomy): Eukaryota > Metazoa > Chordata > Chondrichthyes > Carcharhiniformes > Carcharhinidae > Carcharhinus > Carcharhinus amblyrhynchos. The sequence goes on along the minus strand of NC_137325.1, from coordinate 143,965,330 downwards.
GGGAGAATCTCTTTCCAGACATGAAAAGATTGAGAACCAGAGGGCACAGATTGAAATATTTGGCAACAAAAGCAGCAGAGACATCAGGAAAAGCTTTTTCACACCGAGTGGTTATGGTCTGGAACACTCTAAATGTGTGATGGAGGCAGATTCATTGAAAAAGGAATTGGACGGGTTATCTGAAAGTAGAGAATGTGCAGGATTGTGGGGCAAAGGTAGGGGAGTGGTAGCGGCTGACTTGCTTATTTTGAGAGCCAGTGTAGATATGATGGGCTGAATGGCCTCCTCCTGTGCCATGACAAGAGATTGGATAATTTATTGTCCCTGGATAAGTTGAAAGTTTTTTTTGTCTGTTCCTGAAGATTGCCAGTCTCCAAGTAGAACATTGGGGCTCTCAAACTTTGCCTCATGATTGGAAGAAGGCTGATGTACCATAGATTGTATGAACCTCTCTCATATTGGAAGTTGGGAACTGCTTCACATAAAAACTGGTAGAAGTGTAAAATTCTCTTCTACATTCCATGTTCCTATGGAGGAGGAGGCAGCCATTCACACCTGTTAATCAGGGAATCCCTACAGAGTTGAAAGAGGCCATTTGGTTCATTGAGTCTGCACTGAAATGTATCTTAGTCAGGCCCTTCCCTTCACTGTATCCCATAACTCTGCACATTTAGCATAGCCGATCCACTTAACCTGCATGTCTTTGGATTGGGAGGAAACTGGAGCACCTGGAGGAAACCCACACAGACATGGGGAGAGCATGCAAACTCCACACACAGTTACCTAAGCCTGGAATCAAATTTGAATCCCTGGCACTGAGAGGCAGCAGTGCTAGCCACTGAAGCAATGAATAAGAACTTTAGTGATCTCTGTTCTGCAGTGAGTACAGACACAGAGTCCTGGTGCATTCAATTACTCAGTTTATTTACTAAAGAAAATCTTGATGTCAGAAGTCTATTACAGAACATTTCAGCACATAATACAGAGATTACTTGACGAAACCATCAGTAAAAATATCGAGCAGATGAATCTGCTAATCACACAATCAGTTACAGGGCCAGTGACGGAGGTGAACAAGAACTCACTTCACCCAGGCAGGACACTGACATGGTGAAGAAATCAACTTGAATCAAGTTCTTCACATCTTCTGGGTATTAAAGATTTCTCCTCCATCAAAGTTAGAGATAACTATTATCAACATATCACTGCATTATCAACAACAGATTCTTCCAGAATTTAAACCCCTTCCAACTACCCAACTTATATATTACTAGGAATGATAACCTCTGACCCCAGTGTGAACTATTTTACCCACAGCTCTTAGTTGAACCAGGTTGAGATGAAGTAACGTTTTCTTGTCAGAGAGTCTGGGAATGTAAGAATGTTGGCAGGTATTTAATGGTGTGGAATTTATACAGGACAATGCATTCAGTGTGAGGACTAGTTATTGATATTATGAAGTATAATTTAGGTGGGGAGGGGGGGAGTCTGAGATTTTTAATCCGTTTGAAAAGGAACCCTTCAACTAATCTCCAAGTGCCAGATCTTCAAGCTCTCCTGGAGGTTTATAAGCGTTTGTGACAAAATGGTGCCAGCTCGCTGCCATTTGTTGCACACATCGTCCTGGCCCTATTGGACACAGTCTGCACCACTCCCCCTAGACCCCAAACATTCCCATACACCTCCTGGCTCTCAAATCTTCCTTCAGGAATTGCACTTTCTGGCTTCCTGCTGATGACTGGAGAAGCAGGAGAGGGCAGGGTGGGCAATCTGTCCCATGCCCATCTCATTAGATCTGTCCATCCCTAGGGATATCTGTGGTTCAGAGGTCAAACTGCTCATCAAACGTTGATCACTGACATGTGCAAGTCGGAGATCATTCTCTAGATTTGGCTAATCCAGCTCCACAACCCTCTGAGAAATCGCAATCCTGGACTCAGGAGCATCCCTGGTTTTCATTACTGCATCACAGTGTCCCTGCCTTCAGTGGCCAAGTCCCTAATGCTCTGGAATTCTCTTCCTAAACCTCTTGTAAGCTGCACCTTAAAACCACCACTTTGGCCATCTGACCTCGTGGCACCATACGTGGGTCAGATTTTAGCCTGTGAAGTTCACTGGGACTCCAAAGGTGTTATTAGCAATATCAGTTTTTTATCATTGCAGCCACCGTAATGTGACTTGATAAGAATTCATTCAGACAGAAAGTCATAGAGATTTGATTGGTGTCTTGAATGTTCCAAGATCAAAGCTGTTGGTGAGATCATTTTGGAGGCTATCTTAATAAAGCTTGCCCATCAGCTCCCCAATGGGACGATTCTGGATTCGTGCTCCCTCCCTCCCCCCACCCCCACAGGTTATATTGAATTAACTGGAGACTATTATCAGGAGGATGTGAAAAGTCTTTCCCTCCAGGTGAGTTTGGGTTGAAGTTAACACTGGGGCCCGTTATTTAATATCTCACTCTAACACAGTTTTATGGAGGAATTGCCCGAACAGGAGAACGCTGGAAACACTGCTTCAGTAAAGGTGGTTTTAAATGTGTGTAAGTGTCTCTGATTCTCACTGACCTGGTAAAAGGACACTGTCCCGGCCTCATAATCCAACTGGATGCGCATCCTGCTGATGGCAGGGTACTTCATTAAGTAAGTCTGCTGGTTCTTATGACAGGCTGTCAGCGAACCCCGATAGAAATATAAACACCACGACTTAGTGCTGTTGGTGAAGTAAGACTCCAGCCCTCCCCGGTCTATGCTCCCATAGGCAATACCCACCCCCCAGGCAATGCCACCAGTCTTCACATCCCAGGAGTGGCAGCCAGCGGTGAAGCTCTGAGCGCACAGGATCTGGTGCATGTTCTCGAACATTTTGGAGTTGTGCCAGGAATTCTCTCCCATGTACCCAAACATGACCGTCTTCTCATCATCGGAGACATTCAGGAGCCAGTAGGCTGAGTCTGTGTCCAGCGTCAGTATCGACCACTGATCTACGGGAGGGAGGGAGATACAAAGTGGTCAGAAGTAAGTTCACCCTACTGATGGGGAGCTCAAAGGTAAAGGCCACCAGCGAGTCCATCAATCTCATTGATTCCAATCCCTCCCTCCTACCAGACATACACTAATAATAGGAGCAATGTAGACAAATTCTATTTGGAGGAAGGAACTGAAGACAGTGTTGCTAAGTTTGCAGATAATACAAAGATATGTAGAGGGACAGGTAGTATTGAGGAAGCAGGAGGGGCTGCAGAAGGACTTGGACAGGTTAGGAGAGTGGACAAAGAAGTGACAGATGGAATACATTGGAAAAGTGTGAGGTTATGCACATTGAAGGAAGGAATGGGGGCATAGATTATTTTCTAAATGGGGAAATGCTTAGAAAATCAGAAACACAAAGGGACTTGGGAATCATTGTTCAAGATTCTCTTAAGGTTAACGTGCAAGTTCAGTCGGGAATTAGGAAGGCAAATGCAGTGTTAGCATTCATATCGAGCGGGCTAGAATACAAGAGCAGGTACTTCTCATGCTGTATAAAGCTTTGGTTGGACCCCATTTGGAGTATTGTGGGCAGTTTTGAACCCCATAATCTAAGGAAGGATGTGCTGGCCTTGGAAAGGGTCCAGGGAGGTTCAGAAGAATTATTCCCGGAATGAAGAGTTTGTTGTATGAGGGACAGTTGAGGTCACTGGGTCTGTACTCGTTGGAGTTTAAAAGGCTATGGGGGGCCGGGGGGGGGGGGGGGTGCGGAATCTTATTGAAACTTAGGACGCTGCGAGACCTGGATAGAGTGGAAATGGAGAGGATCTTCCCACTGGTAGGAAAAACTAGAACCAGAGGGGCACAACCTCAGGCTGAAGGGACGATTCTTTAAAACAGAGATGAGGAGGAATTTCTTCAGCCAGAGAGTGGGGAATCTTTGCCACAGAAGGCTGTGGAGGCCGGGTCAATGAGCATCTTTAAGACAGAGATAGATAGGTTCCTGATTAATAAGGGGATCAGGGGTTATGGGGAAAAGGCAGGAGAATGGGGATGAGAAAAATATCAGCCATGATTGAATGGCGGAGCAGACTTGATGGGCCGAGTGGTCTAATTTGCTCCTATGTCTTATGGTCTTAAATAGTGGAAGGAATTGCAGGAAGGAACATGAAGGGAAAACTGGGTTACACATCGGCATAGAATAATAAAAGACAATTTCAACGCCCCCAAATAGGCAGTAAATGTTCTGGAAAGAGAAAAAGGAACAGAGTTACTACGGTGAATGTAGGATTCCTTTCTCACTCAGCAGGGAGAAAGCCCAAAAGGAAATGAATAATTGCTCCATATTTTAATGAGGGATGAACTAAAACTGAAAGAAGTAAGTGCTGGGGAGCATTTCAGTAGTAGTGATCACAATATAATAAAAGGATGGTGAGTAAAATAAATAGTATATGGATTTAGGTAATGGATTAGATAGAAAACTGCAAAATAAAGGAGGGTGGCACTCAAGAAAGTAAACTGCAAAAAGTCTTTAAAAAACAGACAGAAAATACAGAAGTTACTTCGAAAAGATAAATCAACAGCGTTCAGGGGTCACTCCACTGAAGCCAAAAACAAACAAAGTAGTTATGGAGCACCAGGAACAAAAAAAGAACTGAAGGGAAAATTGAATCTAAACGGAAGGCATACAAGAATCACATTAATAAGTTATAAAATCTTTTTCGCAGAGCGTGATTAAAATGTGGCACTCACTGCCAATGTGAAATAGTGAGGAAGCTTAGATGATTCCAAAGGGAATCTAGACAAGTATACAGTGGAAAAGCGAGTAGAAAGTTAAGTAGAAAAGCTATGTGTTAGATAGAATAAGAACATAAGAACTAGGAGCAGGAGTAGGCCATCTGGCCCCGCGAGTCTGCGCCATTATTCAATAAGATCATGGCTGCTGTTTTTGTTGACTCAGCTCCACTTACCCGCCCCCTCACCATAATCCTTAATTCCTTTACTGTTCAAACATTTATCTATCCTTGCCTTAAAAACATTCAGTGAGGTAGCCTCAACTGCTTCACTGGGCAGGGAATTCCACAGATTCACAACCCTTTGTGTGAAGAAATTTCTCCTCAGCTCAGTCCTAAATCTGCTCCCCCTTATTTTGAGGCCATGTCCCTAGTTCTAGTTTCACCTGCCAGTGGAAACAACTTCCCTGCTTCTATCTTATCTATTCCCTTCATAATCATATAGGTTTCTATAAGATCTCCCCTCATTCTTCTGAATGCCAATGAGTATAGCCCCAGTCTACTCAGTCTCACTCATAATCCAAACCTCTCGACTCCGGAATCAACCCAGTGAATCTCCTCTGCACCCACTCCAGTGCCAGTATATCCTTTCTCAAGTAAGGAGACCAAAACTGTACACAGTACTCTAGGTGTAGCCACACCAGCACCCTATACAGCTGCAATATAAACTCGCTGTTTTTAAACGCCATCCCTCTAGCAATGAAGGACAAAATTCCATTTGCCTTCTTAATTACCTGCTGTACCTGCGAACCAACTCCTTGAGATTCCTGCACAAGGACACCCAGGTCCCTCTGCACAGCAGCATGCTGCAATTTTTTTGCCATTTAAATAATGGGCCATTTTACTGTTATTCCTACCAAAATGGATGACCTGACATTTACCAGCATTGTACTCCATCTGCCAGACCCTTGCCCACTTTGAATGGGAGGGGACATGTGGGATAAGCCTGAGCATAGACAAGTTGGTCCATGTGACCTGTCTCTGTACTGCATAATCCAGGTTTAAAAAAATACAGGCTAGCGATCTGAGTGTTTGCATTCTGTATGAGGACTAAGATCTTAGCCTCTGTATTTTTTTAATGATGTGGAGATGCCGGTGTTGGACTGGGGTAAATACACTATGGAGTCTCACAACACCAGGTTAAAGTCCAACAGGTTTATTGGGTAGCAAATGCAACTAGCCTTTGGAGCGCTGCTCCTTCGTCAGGTGAGCGGGAGTTGTGTTCACAAACAGGGCGTATAAGTATACAAATTCAATTTACAAGATAATGGTTGGAATGTGAGTTTTTACAGGTAATCAAGTCTTAGGTGTACAATGTGAGTGGAGAGAGGGTTAAGCACAGGTTAAAGAGATGTGTATTGTCTCCAGACAGGACAGTTAGTGAGATTTTACAAGCCCAGGCAAGTCACGGGGGTTACAGATAGTGCGACATGAACCCAAGATCCCTGTTGAGACCGTCCTCATGTGTGCGGAACTTGGCTATCAGTCTCTGCTCAGCGACTCTGCGCTGTCGTGTGTTGTGAAGGCCGCCTTGGAGAATGCTTACCCGAAGGTCAGAGGCTGAATACCCGTGACCACTGAAGTGTTCGCCAACTGGAAGGGAACAGTCTTGCCTGGTGATTGTCGAGCGATGTTCATTCATCCATTGTCGTAGCGTCTGCATGGTCTCCCCAATGTACCATGCTTCGGGACATCCTTTCCTGCAGCGTATCAGGTAGACAACGTTGGCCGAGGTGTAAGAGTATTTACCATGTACTTGGTGAGATAATGCCATCCAGGTTGATGATCCAGCATGTTTTGCAGAGGTTGCTGTGGCAGGGTTGTGTGGTGTCGTGGTCTCTGTTCTCCTGAAGGTTGGGTAGTTTGCTGTGAACAATGGTCTGTTTGAGGTTGTGCAGTTGTTTGAAGGTAATAGCTGGAACAGCCAGCAGAGAGATCCACGGTATAGCAACCGAAGAGGAAAGAGTCCAATTGGACTCCTCCGGAAGGCCGCTGCCCTCGACTGGGCTTGTATGTCCAAACCATCAGGAGGTGCATCAACACCAGATTCATCAACCGCACTCACCAGACAGCCCCGAACGTTACCCAAGCACAACGCAACACATCCGCGGCCTTTTGGCCTTGGAGGGAGTGCAGAGGAGGTTTACTAGGCTGATATCGGAGTTGAGGGGGTTGAGCTATGAGGACAGGCTGAATAAACTAGGCTTGTACTCGTTAGAGTTTAGAAGAATGAGGGGAGATCTCATTGAGACATATAAGATGATGAATGGGATGGATAGGATAGAGGTGGAGAGACTCTTCCCGCTCAGAAAGGACAGTAGGATTAGGGGGCACAGCCTCAAGATAAAGGGGGGTGCGGTTTAGAACGGAGTTGAGGAGGAACTTCTTCACTCAAAAGGTGGTGAATCTCTGGAATTCTCTGCCTGTTGAAGTGGTGGAGGCTGCCTCGCTAAATATTTTTAAGACGCAGGTTGATGGGTTTTTGATAAGCAAGGGGATTAAGGGTTATGGGGAGAGGGCGGGAATGTGGAACTGATCCACTTCAGATCAGCCATGATCTTATTGAATGGCGGGGCAGGCTCAAAGGGCTAGATGGCCTACTCCTGCTCCTATTTCTTATGTTCTTATGTTCTTATGTAAGACGAACCACAACATTGTCATCAAACCAGCAAAGGAAGGGCCATCGTCATACTGAACAGAATGGATTACTGTAAAGAAGTGTACCGACAACTAAACAATGAGGAACACTACAGACAGTTACCCACAGATCCAACCAAAGAACACACTCGTCAACTCAACAATCTGATCAAGACCTTTGATCCGGACCTTCAGAGCACCCTCCGTGCTCTCATTCCACGTACTCCCCGCATTGGAGATCTCTACTGCCTCCCAAAGATACACAAGGCAAACACACCTGGCCATCCCATCGTATCGGGCAATGGGACTCTGTGTAAGAACCTCTCCGGCTACGTCGAGGACATCCTGAAACCCATTGTACAAAGAACCCCCAGCTTTTGTTGCGACACTACGGACTTCCTACTGAAACTCAGCACACACGGAGCAGTTGAACCAGGGACACTCCTCGTCACAATGGATGTCTCGGCGCTCTACACCAACATCCCCCACAACGATGGCATTGCTGTGACCGCCTCAGTACTCAATGCTGACAACTGCCAGTTTCCAGATGTAATTTTACAACTCATCCGCTTTATCCTGGACCACAATGTCTTCACCTTCAACAACCAGTTTTTCATCCAGACACACGGAACAGCCATGGGGACCAAATTCATACCTCAATATGCCAACATCTTCATGCACAGGTTCAAACAAGACTTCTTCACTGCACAGAATCTTCAACTGATGCTGTACACTAGATACATCGATGACATTTTCTTCCTTTGGACTCATGGCGAACAATCACTGAAACAACTATATGATAATATCAACAAGTTCCACCCCACCATCAGACTCACCATGGACTACTCCCCAGAATCAGTTGCATTCTTGGACACACACATCTCCATCAAAGACCTCAGCACTTCACTGTACCGTAAGCCCATGGATAACCTCTCAATGCTCCACCTCTCCAGCTTCCACCCTAAACACGTTAAAGAAGCCCTCCCCTACGGACAAGCCCTCCGTATACACAGGATCTGCTCAGATGAGGATGATCGTGACAGACAGCTCCAGACGCTGAAAGATGCCCTCATAAGAACAGGATATGGCACTCAACTCAATGATCAACAATTCTGACGTGCCACAGCACAAAACCACACCGACCTCCTCAGAAGACAAACACGGGACACGATGGACAGAGTACCCTTCGTCGTCCAGTACTTCCCCGGAGTGGAGAAGCTACGACATCTTCTCCGGAGTCTTCAACATGTCATTGATGAAGACGAACATCTCGCCAAGGCCATCCCCACACCCCCACTTCTTGCCTTCAAACAACCACACAACCTCAAACAGACCATTGTTCGCAGCAAACTACCCAGCCTTCAGGAGAACAGTGACCACAACACCACACAACCCTGCCACAGCAACCTCTGCAAGACATGCCGGATCATCAATATGGATGGTACCATCTCATGTGAGAACACCATCCACCAGGTACACAGTATATACTCCTGCAAATCAGCCAACTTTGTCTACCTGATACACATCATGATGTGGAGATGTCGGCATTGGACTGGGGTAAACACAATAAGAAGTCTCACAACACCAGGTTAATGACACAACAGCGCAGAGTCGCTGAGCAGAGACTGATAGCCAAGTTCCGCACACATGAGAACGGCCTCAACCAGGATCTTGGGTTCATGTCACACTATCTGTAACCCCCGTGACTTGCCTGGGTTTGCAAAATCTCACTAACTGTCCAGTCTGGAGACAATACACATCTCTTTAACCTGTGCTTAACCCTCTCTCCACTCACATTGTCTGTACCTTTAAGACCTGATTACCTGTAAAGACTCACTTTCCAACCATTATCTTGTAAATTGAGTTTGTGTCTTTATATGCCCTGTTTGTGAACACAACTCCCACTCACCTGACGAAGGAGCAGTTCTCCGAAAGCTAGTGGCTTTTGCAACCAAATAAACCAGTTGGGCTTTAACTTGGTGTTATGAGACTTCTTACTGCGTCCTTTCAATGACATTGATATAAATATCTTCATGGATCTTCAAAAAATTTTAAAACTGGACAATGGTCTTTTAAGATGGCTGAACCTGAACAGAATGAGCTAGCTGGCAGTTTCAAAGAAACTTAATGCCTTGTTATCTCAGAAGAGACACTAACAGCACAATGAGGGGTGGCAGAGACTAAATTCTAAGAGAACTATAGAAAGGGATGTGTCGGGTGGGCCACCCAGAATCTATCTGCTAGGACAAAGGGCCCCACAACCTTCATAGAATCATAGAAACCCTACAGTGCAGAAAGAGGCCATTTGGCCCATCGAGTCTGCACTGACCACAATCCCACCCAGGCCCTACCCCAGACTTCCTCTGAAGTCTCAACGGTTGGAACATTTTACTATCTCTGGAACCCACTCGGGGTGGGGAGGGGGGGAGGTGTTGGGGGTGGGAAGGGTGTTACATCCCCTTTTGCCAAAGACACTATGAGGAGATGGGAGTCAAATAACGTGACTCTCTGATAGAACCTGTTATATTGCTTTGCTGTACTGCAAAGCTCGCTCTGCCATATTACCCATCTCCTATGTAGCAGAACAGCAAAGAGCCTCTGCCTAGACTGAATACCTGGTCTCACTTACACCATTTCTACCCAAACTTCTGTATCATTGTCTACACCACTGATTCATCTCAGTGTGCCAATCTCCTCGTCTGCAGTCAGTGAATTGTACAGCATCAGCTTTCAACCTGCTGAACTCCACAAAGGAATTCCTCACTGGACTTTGATTCTGAACTCTGGACCTGTGTAACACGATATTTATTTTATCTACGTTATTTGCCCTGTAAATCTTTTCTCTGTCCCTCTTTTACTGTATAAGTGAACAGGGGACTATGTTGTGAACCCCTGCCCGCCACCCCACTCCCCATGCTTTGTGTGTGTGAAGATGAGTTTATCCTATCCTGAGTTTGTTGTGGGGCTATTAACAGAAAACTGGATCACACTAAAATAATGGGATTGGTAAATGGTAACACTGCTTATAAAGGGAGAAGGAAATCATATACACCTTTCTGTTTACAGGCGGACAGTAAGAGGAGTAATCATAGAAACATAGGAGCAGGGGGAGGCCATTTGGCCCTTTGAGCCCATTCGTTACGATCATGGCTGATCATCCAACCCAATAGCCTAATCCTGCTTTCTCCCCCTAACCTTTGGTCCCATTTGCCTTCTTTACCGCCTGCTGCACCTGCATGCTTACCTTCAGTGACTGGTTCACAAGGACACCCAGGTCCCTCTGCACACTCCCCTCTTCTAATTTACAGCCATTCAGATAGTACTCTGCTGCCTTTGGTTTTGTTTCCAAAGTGAATAACCTCTCTCTAATCCAAATTACACTGCATCTGCCATTAATTTGCCCACTCACCCAACCTGTCCAGATCATTCTGAAGGATGTCTGCATCCTCATCACAGTTCACCCTCACACCTAACTTGGTATCATCTGCAAACTTTGAGATGTTACATTTTGTTCCCTCATCCAAATCATTAATATATATTGTGAATAGCTGGGGGTCCCAGCACCAATCCCTGTAGTACCCCACTAGTTACTGCCTGCAAATTTAAAAAGCACCCATTAATTCCTAGTCTTTGTTTCCTCACTGCCAACCAGTTTTCTATCCATCTCAATATACTTCCTCCAATCCCATGTGCTTTAATCTTGCATAATAATCTCTTCATCAAACGCTTTCTGAAAGTCCAAATATACTACATTGACTGACTTCCCCTTATCAACTCTATCAGCTACATCTTCAAAGAATGCCAACAGATTTGTCTAGCACGAGTTCCCCTTCATAAATCCATGCTGACTCTGTCTGATCCTGCCACTGCTTTCTAAATGCTCTGCTATAAAGTCCTTGATAATGGATTCGAGAATTTTCCCCACAATTGATGTTAAGCTTACAGGTCTATAATTCCCTGTTTTCTCTCTACCTCCCTTTTTGAATATTGGAGTGACATTTGTTACCCTCCCTGCAGGGACTGTTCCAGAGTCTATAGAATCCTGGAAGATGACCACCAATACATCCACTATTTCTACAGTCACTTCCTTAAGTACTCTGGGATGTAGATTATCAGGCCTGGGGATTTATCCACCTTCAATCCTACCAATTTTCCCAGCATCATCTCTCTACTTATATTGATCTTCCACAGTTCTTTCCTCTCACTAAATCTTGCATTCTCCAACATTTCTGGCATCTGATTTGTGTCCTCTTTTGTGAAGACAGAACCAAAGTATGTATTTAACTGCTTGGCCATTTCTTTGTCCTCTATTATACATTCCCCCCCACCCCCACCCCGTTTCTGCCTGTAGGGGTCCTAACAACCTCTTTCTCTTCACGTATCTTAGTGTCAGTCTTTATGTTCCCTGCAAGCTTACTTTCGTACTGTATTTTCCCCTTCTTAATCAATCCCTTGGTTCTGCTTTGCTGCATTCTAAACTGCTCCCAATCTTCCGTCCTGTTATTTTTCTTGGCCAATCTGTATGCTTCTTCCTCAGGTCGGATTCTCTCTCTAATTTCCATTGTTAGCCAGGGATTGGCCCTCTTACCCATTTTGCTTTCGTACCAGACAGGAACGATCGGTTGTTGCCATTCCCCCATCCGTTCTTTGAATGTTTGCCATTGCCTATCCACTGTCATCCCTTTCAGTAACTCTCCCCAGTCATTGCCAACTCACGCCTCATATCCTCATAGTTTTCTTTATTAAGATTCAGCATCCTAATCTCCGAATCAACTACCTCACTCTCCATCCTGATTAAAAATTCTATCACGTTATGGTCTCTCATCCCCGGGAGGTCTCGTACAGTTAGATTGGCAATGATTCCCTTCTCATTACACAGTACCCAGTCTAAGATGGCCTGCTCTCCAATTGGTTCCTCCACATATTGGTCAAGAAAACTATCCTGTATACACTCCAGGAATTCCTTCTCTCTGGCATTGTGGCTAATTTGATTTGCCCAATCTATGTGCAGATTAAAATCACCCATGATCATTGGTATTCCCTCATCACATGCATCTCTAATTTCATGGTTAATGCCATTTCCAACATCACCACTGCAGTTTGGGATCTATATATGACACTCACTAATGTTTTTTGCCCCTTGCTATTTCTCACCTCTACCCATACAGACTCCACATTGTCAGAGCCAATATCCTTTCTCACTATTGTGTCAATTTGCTCTTTAACCAGCAGTGCCACTCCATCACCTTTTCCTTTATGTCGCTCCTTCCTAAATATGAATATCCTGGGACATTCAACTCCCCCCCCGATCACCCTGCAGGCACGTCTCCATAATCCCAATTATATCATACCCGTTTATATCCACCTGCGCAATTAGTTTATCCACTTTACTGCAAATGCTCTGCATATTAAGACGTAGAGCCTTTAAGCTTGTTTTTTTAACATTGTTTGCCTTGCTCCCAATATTTTTCTCTACAGCCCTGTTTGAACTTTGTCCTTGGTTTCTTTGCCTATCACTTTTCTTATTCCCTTTTCTATCTTTTATTTTTGTCCTTGCTCCCTCCTTCTCTGACTCCTTACATTGATTCCCATCCCCCCGGCATTTTAATTTAAACCCTCCCTAACCGTTCTAGTAAACACTCCCCCTAAGACATCAGTTCCAGTCCTGTCCAGGTGCAACCCATCCAATTTGTACAGGTCCCACCTCCCCCAGAACCAGTTCCAGTGCCCCAGGAATCTGAAACACACCCCCGACACCATCTCTTCAACCACATATTTATTCGATATATCCTGTCATTTCTACTCTGACTAGCACATGGCACCGGTAGTAATCCTGAGATCACTATCTTTGAGGTCCGATATCTTAACCTTTTCCGAGCTCCCTGTATTTCTGCTTTTAGGATCTCATTCCTTTTTTTACCTATGTTGCTTGTACCAACATGTATTACGACCACTGGCTGTTTGCCCTCCCCCTTCAGAATGTCCTGCAGCTGCTCCGAGACATAAGAACATAAGAAATAGGAGCAGGAGTAGGCCATCTAGCCCTTCGAGCCTGCCCCGCCATTCAATAAGATCATGGCTGATCTGTTGTGGCTCAGTTCCACATTCCCACCCTCTCCCCATAACCCTTAATCCCCTCTCTTATCAAAAACCCATCAACCCGCGACTTAAAAATATTTAGCGAGGTAGCCTCCACCACTTCAACGGGCAGAGAATTCCAGAGATTCACCACCCTTTGAGTGAAGAAGTTCCTCCTCAACTCCGTTCTAAACCACCCCCCCTTTATCTTGAGGCTGTGCCCCCTAGTCCTACTGTCCTTTCTGAGCGGGAAGAGTCTCTCCACCTCTATCCTATCCATCCCATTCATCATCTTATACGTCTCAATGAGATCTCCCCTCATTCTTCTAAACTCTAACGAGTACAAGCCTAGTTTATTCAGCCTCTCCTCATAGCTCAACCCCCTCAACTCCGGCATCAGCCTAGTAAACCTCCTCTGCACTCCCTCCAAGGCCAAAATATCCTTGTGTAAGTACGGCGCCCAAAACTGCACACAGTACTCCAGCTGCGGCCTCACCAATGCCCTATACAGCCGCAGTAAGACCTCCCTACTTTTATATTCAATCCCCCTCGCGATGAAGGCCAGCATCCCATTCGCCTTCCTGACCACCTGCTGCACCTGCAAGCTGGGTTTTTGCGACTCATGCACAAGGACCCCGAGGTCCCTCTGCACCGTCGCCTGCTGCAGTTTTTCGCCACGTAAGTCATAGTCCTTCCTACCATTCTTCCTACCAAAGTGGACCACCTCACACTTGCCAACATTAAATTCCATTTGCCATTTTCTGGCCCATTCGCCCAGCCTATCTAGATCCTTCTGCAGACTCTCCACACCCTCCGCACAATTTGCCGTTCCACCAATCTTGGTGTCATCAGCAAATTTCGACACCCTGCACTCGGTTCCCTCCTCCAGATCATCTATATAAATGGTAAATAGCTGAGGCCCCAGCACCGACCCCTGGGGCACTCCACTAGTCACCAACCTGAGCACCAGGGAGGCAACATATCATCCTGGGGTCTCGTTTGCAGCCACAGAAACGCCTGTCTATTCCCCTTTACAACTGAATCCACTATAACTATTGCACTGGCACACTTTTCACCCCTCCCCCCTGCAGTGCTGTTTAAATTACTCCATCCCTGTCCTTAACAATTGGTAAATCAACTTGTCTACATATGTTTTCAGCTACAGTTTCCATGTATGTGTGTACCTGTATTGATATCTCCGTGTCTGTGTTTTAGGGTGTGTGTGTGTGTGTGTGTGTGTGTGTGTGTGTGTGTGTGTGTGTGTGTGTGTGTGTGTGTGTGTGTGTGTGTGTGTGTGTGTGTGTGTATACATTTCTATCTATAATTGGTCTGTGTCTTCATGTGTTTGTGTGTTTACAATAGAACATAGAACATTACAGCGCAGAACAGGCCCTTCGGCCCACGATGTTGCGCCGACCAGTTAAAAAGCAATGACCCTCTAACCTAAACCAAACCCTTTCCATCCATAAACCTATCCACGGATCTCTTAAACGCCCCCAAACTAGGCGCATTTACAACTGCAGCAGGCAGGGCATTCCAATCCCTCACCACCCTCTGGGTAAAGAACCTACCCCTGACATCCGTCCTATAACTACCCCCCCTTAATTTAAAGCCATGCCCCCTCGTGCTAGCTTTCTCCATCTGAGGAAAAAGGCTATCACTATCCACCCTATCTAAACCTCTAATCATCTTATATGTTTCAATAAGATCCCCTCTTAGCCGCCTTCTTTCTAACGAAAACAACCTCAAATCCCTCAGTCTCTCCTCATAGGATCTCCCCTCCATACCAGGCAACATCCTGGTAAACCTCCTCTGCACCCTCTCCAAAGCCTCCACATCCTTCCTGTAATGTGGGGACCAGAACTGCACACAGTACTCCAAGTGCAGCCGCACCAGAGTTGTGTACAGTTGCAACATGACGCTGCGACTCCTAAATTCAATCCCCCTACCAATAAACGCCAAGACACCGTATGATTAGTATGAATAGTATGAATAGTATGAACCGTATGAACCGTATGAATAGTATGATTCTACACAGAGGGAGGCCATTCTTCCTAGCTTCCTGCTTTTAGGACCTCATCCCTTTTACCTATGTCATTTTTCCTGATGTCTACCACGACCACTGGCTGTTCACCCACTGACTGTTCACCTTCAGAATGTCCTGTACCCACTCCAAGGCATCCCTGACCTAGCACCAGGGAGGCAACATACCACTCTGGAGTCTTGCTTGTGACCACAGGGAGTACCTATCCATCCCCCTTACTAGTGAACCCCCTATAATTATTGCATTCCCACACTTTTTACTTCTCTCCTCTGTAGAAGAACCAAACGTGGTACAATAGATTTGGCTGTTGCTTTTTTCCTCTGGGAGGCCATTCCCCTCAACAGGACCCAAAAAGGTATATCTGTTTTGCAAGGGGAATGGCCACAGGAGATTCCTGCACTGTCTGCCTATCTCTCTTGCTCTGCCTGGTAGTCATCTAATCCCTTCCTGTCTGTGGACTCTGAGCCTGCGGTGTGGCCAATTCTCTATATATGCTACCTATGATACCCCCACCTCGCAGATGCCCCACAGTGTCCCCAGCCTCCAGTCCAGCTCTGAAACTCAGGCTTCCAGGAGCTGTAGCTCGGACACTTACTGCACATATGTTGGCCCTGGGCACTCGAAATATTCCCGGCCTCCCACATGGAGCAAGAGGAGCACACCATGGCTTGGAGCTCTCCTGCCATGTCTTACCCCTTTAAACTGAAGCTTTTGGGAGATGCTTGCTATCAGATTATATCCAATTTTCTAGGGCTCTTCTTTCCTGCTGCGGCTGTATAGGGCATTGGTGAGGCCGCAGCTGGAGTACTGTGTGCAGTTTTGGTCGCCGTACTTACGCAAGGATATTTTGGCCTTGGAGGGAGTGCAGAGGAGGTTTAGTAGGCTGATACTGGAGTTGAGGGGGTTGAGCTATGAGGAGAGGCTGAATAAACTAGGCTTGTACTCGTTAGAGTTTAGAAGATTGAGGGGAGATCTCATTGAGACATATAAGATGATGAATGGGATGGATAGGATAGAGGTGGAGAGACTCTTCCCGCTCAGAAAGGACAGTAGGACTAGGGGGCACAGCCTCAAAATAAAGGGGGGGGCGGTTTAGAACGGAGTTGAGGAGGAACTTCTTCACTCAAAGGGTGGTGAATCTCTGGAATTCTCTGCCCGTTGAAGTGGTGGAGGCTGCCTCGCTAAATATTTTTAAGACGCGGGTTGATGGGTTTTTGATAAGAGAGGGGATTAAGGGTTATGGGGAGAGGGCGGGAAAGTGGAACTGAGCCACGACAGATCAGCCATGATCTTATTGAATGGCGGGGCAGGCTCAAAGGGCTAGATGGCCTACTCCTGCTCCTATTTCTTATGTTCTTATGTTCTTATGTTACTACCGAATATAAGATTTACAAAGTATAAACCACAGAAATTACCTCTGAGACAATAAGTGAAAAAGTTATTAAACACTTACCTGACTTTACTACTTTACCAATCAGAGATAGACCTATCAAATTTGTCCCAAGTGCTCGTTCCCCATCTATCTGTAATTATTTCCCATTTATCAATACTTGACTGTGATTCAATCTGCTTCTATTTTCTTCCAGTCTGTGCAGTCCAGATCATAACAACTCAACTGAGTATTAATAACAAGTTACCTCTTCTCTACTCCATTTCTTTTGAAAATAGCTGTGTCCTTTGGCCTTGCTCACGGCGGGGACAATTTCTCCATATTTATTCTATTAAAACTATTCATGATTTTTAACACTCGCATCAAACATCCTTCTCTGCTCTGAGGAGAACTCCAAATTCATGGGAACATTCCAGTAAATCTCAGCCTGAGGTGCGGTGCTCAGAATTGGACACAGGGCTCCAGGTGAGGCCTAACCAGTGTTCTATAAAGATTTAATGTTCCATTTCCTTTTGTATTCAATATTATTTATAAAGTTCAGGAATCCAAATACATTCTCAACCTGTTCTGCCACCAAAGAGTTGTGTTCGTATACACCCAGATGTATCTATAACTCTCTTTAACATTGTGACATTGAGTTTGTTCTGACCCTCTTCATTCTCCCTACTTAATGAATCATTCAATTCTTCACCTGCCAGACACTGAACTGGACTCACCACATAAACACAGGAGCAGGTCAGATCTGGGAATTCTGCGGTGAGAAACCCACCTCCTGACTCTCCAGAGCCTGTCCACCATCTACAAGGTCCAGGTCAGGAGTGTGATGGAACACTCCCCACTGACCTGGATGGGTGCACACTCAAGAAACTTAACATCATCCAGGACAAAGCAGCCCGCTTGATCGGCATCCCTCCCACAAACATTCACTCCTTCCACCACCGATGAACAGTAGCAGTAAGTGTGTTCCATCTACCAGATGCACTGCAGCAACTCACCAAGGTTCCATCAATAGCACTTTCCAAGCCCGTGATTTCTACTACAAGGGCAGCAGACACATGGGAACACCATCAACTGGAGGTTCCCCTCACCAATTACTCACTCACCATCCTGACTTGGAAATATCTCACTGAGTCAAAATCATGGAACGCCCTCCCTAACAGCACTGTGGGTGTACCTACACCGCAGGAACTGCAGCGGGTTCAAGAAGGCAGCTCACCAGTGTCTTCTCAAGGCACAACTAGGGATGGGCAGTAAATGCCAGCCCAGCCAGCGACGCCCATGTCTGTGAACGAATTTAAAAAACTGTTTGCCCGTTTCATCAGTATGCCTCTGTCGTCCTGAAGACTTGTTGCTGTCTCTGCCTACCCGCAAACTTTGCCACCAGCCCCTTGTGTTTCAGAAAGCTGCCCTCTCTTACTTGTTGTTCCCAAAATGGCTGATTGGTAGGTAAAGGAATTATTCATCCGATCTTTGATCAGTTCAGGAGCATTGTACAGGTTCAGGACGAGCTTCGGGATCTCTATGACTGGTTGTTTCTGTGTCTCAGCAACTCTGGAACAAATGAGGAAAAAACTTCCAGTCAGCATTTCAGATCAGCAATCCAAGGGTTAATACATTATTATACTGACACGAATCTTCACACTGACACTAATACTCTTAGTAAAGTGTAACCAGTCTGGAAATCCTCTCAGTGTTCTCCCTATTGCTTTTCTAACTAAGGCAATTCCCTTTTCAATGTTATTATTAAACCTGCTCCCATCACTCCTCTGACAGCTTATTCCAGGGGTAATAACTCACTGACTATTGTTATAGGTGTATAGATTCTAGAAAAATCTGAGGTTAATTCCAAGGATCACAATGAAACTGATACATAGGATCTGATCTGGGACTGATGCCTGTATATAGGATTTTGGAACAGATGCCTGTATGTAGGATCTGGGACTTGCCTATATATAAGGTCTGGATTGACGCTGGTATCTCAGATCTGGGACTGACGCCTGTATATGTGATTGGGGACTGATGCCTGTGTGTAGGATCTGGGACTGATGCCTGTATACAGGATGTAGGACTAATGCCTGTATATAGGAGCTGGGACTGATGTCTGTATGTAGGAGCTGGGACTGATGTCTGTATGTAGGAGCTGGGACTGATGTATGTGTGTAAGATCTGGACCTGATGCCTGTATAAAGGTCCTGCGACTGATGACTGTCTATAGGATCTGGGACTGTTGCTGTATGTAGGATCTGGGGCTGATGCCGATATATAGGATATGGAACTGATGACTGTACATGGGAATGATGTCTGTATATGGAATCCAGGGCTGACATCTGCATATGGGATTGGAGACGGATGCCTGTATATGGGATTGGGGACTGATGCTGTATATGGGATTGGAGATGGATGCCTGTATATGGGATTGGGGACTGATGCTGTATATGGGATTGGAGATGGATGCCTGTATATGGGATTGGGGACTGATGCTGTATATGGGATTGGAGATGGATGCCTGTATATGGGATTGGGGACTGATGCCTGTATATGGGATTGGGGACATGCTGTATTTGGGATTGGGGACTGATGCCTGTATATGGGATTGGGGACTGATGCTATATTTGGGATTGGGGACTGATGCCTGTTTATGGGACTGGGGACTGATGCCTGTATATGGGATTGGCGACTGATGCCTGTATATGGGATTGGGGACTGATGCCTGTATGTGGGATAGGGGACATGCCTGTATACAGGATTGGAGATGGATGCCTGTATATGGGATTGGGGACTGATGCTATATTTGGGATTGGCGACTGATGCCTGTATATGGGATTGGGGACATGCTTGTATATGGGATTGGGGACTGATGCCTGTCTATGGGATTGGGGACTGATCCCTGTATATGGGATTGGGGACTGATGCCCGTATATGGGATAGGGGACTGATGCCTGTATATGGGATTGGGGACCGATGCCTGTATATGGGGTAGGGGACCAATGCCTGTATATGGGACTGGCGACTGATGCCTGTATATGGGATTGGAGACGGATGCCTGTATATGGGATTGGGGACATGCTTGTATATGGGATTGGCGACTGATGCCTGTATATGGGATTGGGGACCGATGCCTGTGTATGGGATTGGGAACTGATGCCTGTTTATGGGATTGAGGACTGATGCCTGTCTATGGGATTGGGAACTGATGCCTGTCTATGGGATTGGCGACTGATGCCTGTATATGGATTGGGGACTGATGCCTGTATATGGGATTGGGGACTGATGCCTGTATATGGGATTGGGGACTGATGCCTGTATATGGGATAGGGGACTGGAGCTGGTAGCCAGGACTGAATCTGTAAATCGAGGCAATTTGCTTTGCTAAATTTAATTACCCACTTAACAAAGAGACAGTTGCCCCAGAAACGACAATTATTTACTGTGCGACTGAATGAAACTTACTGAGAAAGGACTTGGCTTGATTTCTGTTGGGGAGAAAGAGACAGAGAGGGAACATTAGACATCGCATGAATGCACAGTAAAGTAACAGCAGTGTTTGACAGACATTAGAGAATGCAGCCTGTCAGAGTGAGTTGTAGAAACCCAATCAACAAGCCAAAGACAGCATGGGTGAGAGCACAGCAGCAGTGCTGGGTGACACTCACAATACTGAGCACACTCAGAGAAAGACCTTACATGAAATGTGCTGTAGATAAATGTAAGTTATGACGAAATCCCGAAGTCGAATTAGTCTAATCAGTCTAATTAGGTTCCAAAAGCTTAATCAAATAAAATTTGACATCAAGCCATTGAGTAGTGGAATGATAGAGAAGAGAAGGCCATTTGGTCCACAATTTCTGTGCTAGAGGAATGGGTTCGAATTTATGGGGCATTGGCACCAGTATTGGGGTAGGTGGGACTTGTTCGGGCGGGATGGGGTTGGTCTGAATCGTGCTGGGACCAGAGTGCTGGCGAATCGAGTAAAGAGGACTGTAGACAGGGCTTTAAACTAATTAGGGGGGGGGAGGGTGCAAGGGTAGGTGACGTTAGGAGGTCTACAGTTAAGGATAGGGTACAGGTAAGGGAAGAGGCTGAGGATGTCCCAAGTGGTGGCGTTACGGCAAATAGGGTCCAGAAGAAGGCTGGGATGAAAGCGCTTTATCTGAATGCACGAAGCATTCGGAATAAAGTGGATGAGCTGGTGGCGCAGATCGACACAAATGGATACGATCTGGTGGCCATTACAGAGACGTGGCTGCAAGGTGACAGGGACTGGGAGATGAATGTACAGGGCTATCAAGTGTTTAGGAAGGATAGGCAGGAGGAAAGAGGGGGTGGCGTAGCTCTGCTGATTAAGGACAGCATCAAGGTGGTAGCAAGGGATGATATCGGAGCCAAGGAGCAGAACGTGGAATCGTTGTGGGTGGAGATTAGGAACAGCAAAGGGAGGAAGACGCTGGTGGGTGTCGTCTATAGGCCCCCGAATAATGATCTGGAGGTGGGGCGGGCTGTTAACGCGCAAATAAGTGCGGCGTGCAGGAATGGGACGGCAGTAGTTATGGGGGATTTCAATCTGCATATTGATTGGTCGACCCATGTTGGACGAGGTGGGCTCGAGGAGGAGTTCTTGGAATGCTGCCGGGATAGTTTCCTGGAACAGTGTGTGTTGGAGCCGACGAGGGAGCGAGCTATCTTGGATCTGGTGCTATGTAATGAGGCGGGTAGAATTAGGGACCTTGAGGTGAAGGATCCTCTTGGAGAGAGTGATCATTGTATGGTGGAGTTTCTGTTGCAGATGGAGGAGGAGAAAGTGGGTTCCCGGACACGCGTCCTTTGTTTGAATAGAGGGGAGTATGGTAGGATGAGAGAAGAATTGGCGAATGTGGACTGGGGGAGCGCGTTGGAAGGTAGGTCTGCTGAGGAGCAGTTGAGGATCTTTAAGGAGATCTTTCTTGGTGCTCAGCAGAAATTTATTCCAATGGTTAAAAAGGACAGTAGGAAGAGAGGTAATAAGCCGTGGATAACGAAGGAGGTGAAGGAAAGTGTTAAATTAAAAGCGGAGGAATTTAGAGTAGCTAAGAGCAGTGGGCGAGAAGAGGATTGGGAGAGGTTTAAATGTCAACAAAGATTGACAAAAAAGTTGATAAAGGAGGGTAGAAGAAGCTATGAAGCTGGGCTAGCGCTTAATATAAAAAAGGATAGCAAGAGTTTTTATAAATATATAAAAAGGAAGAGGCTGGCTAGGGTGAACGTTGGTCCCTTAGCGGATGAGAAAGGGGACCTAGTGGTAGGGGATGGGGATATGGCTAAGGTCTTGAATAACTTTTTTGTTTCTGTCTTCACGGAGGAGGACGTGAATAATTTGCCGGGTGTTAGCGATGGAAAGGTGGTAGGACTGGAGGGTCTTAATGACATTACTGTTACTAGAGAGGTGGTGCGCAACAGACTGGAGGGGCTGATTGTGGACAAGTCCCCAGGACCGGATGGAATGCATCCGAGGGTTCTGAAAGAAATGGCGGAGGTGATAGTGGATGCCTTGGTGGTTATTTTCCAGACGTCGCTGGATTCCGGGGAAGTGCCGGAGGATTGGAAAACGGCTAATGTTACGCCGTTGTTTAAGAAGGGTGCCAGGCAAAAGGCGGGGAATTATAGGCTGGTTAGTTTAACGTCTGTGGTAGGTAAAATGTTAGAATCCGTCATTAAGGAGGAAATTGCGAGGCATCTTGAAGGGAATTGCTTGATAGGGCAGACGCAACACGGTTTCATTAAAGGGAAGTCGTGTCTGACAAATTTACTGGAGTTCTATGAGGATGTGTCTAGGGCGGTGGATAGAGGAGAGACGGTGGATGTGGTCTTTCTGGATTTTCAGAAGGCGTTTGATAAGGTACCTCACAAGAGGTTACTGCAGAAGGTCAGGGGACATGGAGTTGGGGGTAGGGTGTTAGCGTGGATAGAGGATTGGTTGTCAAATAGGAGGCAGAGAGTGGGGGTCAATGGGTGCTATTCGGATTGGCGGTTGGTGACTAGTGGGGTGCCCCAGGGGTCGGTGCTGGGGCCTCAGCTATTTACCATTTATATAGATGATCTGGAGGAGGGAACCGAGTGTAGGGTGTCGAAATTTGCTGATGACACCAAGATTGGGGGAAAGGCAAATTGTGCGGAGGGTGTGGAGAGTCTGCAGAAGGATCTAGATAGGCTGGGCGAATGGGCCAGGAAATGGCAAATGGAATTTAATGTTGGCAAGTGTGAGGTGGTCCACTTTGGTAGGAAGAATGGTAGGAAGGACTATTACTTACGTGGCGAAAAACTGCAGCAGGCGACGGTGCAGAGGGACCTCGGGGTCCTTGTGCATGAGTCGCAAAAACCCAGCCTGCAGGTGCAGCAGGTGGTCAGGAAGGCGAATGGGATGCTGGCCTTCATAGCGAGGGGGATTGAATATAAAAGTAGGGAGGTCTTGCTGCAGCTGTATAGGGCATTGGTGAGGCCGCAGCTGGAGTACTGTGTGCAGTTTTGGGCGCCGCACCTGCGCAAGGATATTTTGGCCTTGGAGGGAGTGCAGAGGAGGTTTACTAGGCTGATACCGGAGTTGAGGGGGTTGAGCTATGAGGAGAGGCTGAATAAACTAGGCTTGTACTCGTTAGAGTTTAGAAGAATGAGGGGAGATCTCATTGAGACGTATAAGATGATGAATGGGATGGATAGGATAGAGGTGGAAAGACTCTTCCCGCTCAAAAAAGACAGTAGGACTAGGGGGCACAGCCTCAAGATAAAGGGGGGGCGGTTCAGAACGGAGTTGAGGAGGAACTTCTTCACTCAAAGGGTGGTGAATCTCTGGAATTCTCTGCCCGTTGAAGTGGTGGAGGCTGCCTCGCTAAATATTTTTAAGAAGCGGGTTGATGGGTTTTTGATAAGAGAAGGGATTAAGGGTTATGGGGAGAGGGCGGGAAAGTGGAACTGAGCCACGACAGATCAGCCATGATCTTATTGAATGGCGGGGCAGGCTCGAAGGGCCAGATGGCCTACTTCTGCTCCTATTTCTTATGTTCTTATGTTCTTAGCCCTTTGAAAGAACTATCCAAGTTACCCGATGTCCCAAAATCTTGTGAAATTTCCTCCTTCAGGTAGTTATCCAAATTTGGAAATTATAAATGAATCTGCCTCCATTGCCTTTTCAGGGATAATAGCATCCAGAACAGTGAGCTGGATAACATCTTTAAAACCTGGCATTTTGTTGATGATCTTTAACCTGGGGCATCCAGCCAATAGAAAGACTTCCTTCTAATTTACTTCTTCACAGTCATTCAGAGTTTTGAACAGTGCTGCTGGGGTGGTTTGGCAGCTCACCGAGACAGAACCTTCTCCCCAGGTAGGGGCAGAGTTTCCACCTTCAGCTATTTAACACAGTTTACAGTTTAATTAGCGGTGGGACTGCCTTCGAGAGAGGAAGTGGCCTCCCACAACCTTTTAGATGGGGCTGATTAGAGAACAGAGCCCCATTGAATCCAGCCCGGTGACCCCCATCCAGCACCTTAAGCATTCACTCCCTCCACCACTGATGCCCAGTGACAGCCATGAGTAACATCTACAAGATTCTCTGCACCAACTCACCAAAGATCCTTGGACAGCACCTTCCAAACACATGATCGCTACCATCTAGAAGGACAAGGGCAACAGATACCTGGGAACACCCCCAGCTGGAGGTTCCCCTCCAAACCACTCATCGTTCCTTAACTGTCGTTGGGTCAAAATCCTGCAACTCCCTCCCTAACAGCACAGTGGGTGTACCTACACCTCGGGAATTGTGGCAGTTTAAGAAGGCAGCTCACCACCACCTTCTCAAGGGTCAATTACGGATGGGCAACAAATGCTGGCCTAGCCAACAGCACCCACACCCCGTAAATAAAGGAAGATTACTCTAAGCAAGAGGCCGGAGTGGAGGGCAGAGCGGTTTTGGAAGATTTGCGGGCAGGTGGAGTTGTAGAGAGGGAGGGTTGAATCCATGGAGGGAACGACGGAGATTGAGGGATGACCTGATAGAAGTCTACAAGATTATGAGAGGCATGGACAGAGTGGATAGTCAGAAGCTTTTCCCCAGGGTGGGAGAGTCAGTTACTAGGGGGCACAGGGTTAAGGTGCGAGGGGCAAGGTTTAAAGGAGATGTACGAGGCAGATTTTTACACAGAGAGTAGTGGGTACCTGGAACTCACTGCCGGAGGAGGTAGTGGAAGCAGATACAATGGTGAGTTTTAAGGGGCGTCTGGACAAATATATGAATAGGATGGGAATAGAGGGATATGGTCCCCAGAAGGGTAGGGGGTTTTAGTTCAGTCGGGCAGCACGGTCGGTGCAGGCTTGGCGGGCTGAAGGGCCTGTTCCTGTGCTGTACATAAGAACATAAGAAATAGGAGCAGGAGTAGGCCATCTAGCCCTTCGAGCCTGCCCCACCATTCAATAAGATCATGGCTGATCTGAAGTGGATCAGTTCCACTTTCCCACTTTCTCCCCATAATCCTTAATTCCCTTGTCTATCAGAAACCTGTAATTTTCTTTGTTTTTTTGTTCTTTGTTCTAAACATAAAGATGATCATTTTAAAACGGAGGCAGTAGATTAGCTTTTGTAGAAGTACCTGGATAAGTGAGAGAGGGTCCATATGTACCAGCTTCTGGGTTTCATCATCTATCAGTCGAATTAGGTGCATCCTCTTGTTCAATTCATTGGTATATTCGGCACTCTTTGTCAGCACCTTCAACCCTTCATCTTCAATCATTTTCAGGGCATAGTCTTCATCTTCCTCCAGGCTCTTCCTCCACTCACAGAACTTCTTCGATAGATTTTCTTTCAGCTGATCGATCTGTGTCTGAAATTCCAAACCGTGTTCTGGTTACACACTGCTCAGTTACCCCCTGGGCAGAGGACCCGTTACTGGGCCATTCACACCAATCACCATTCGATGGAGCGCGCTGAAATTTTCACAGCTTTCTGTTTGGAGAAAGCGTGAGGGTTGCGCTCTTGGCACGAGGGGGTGGTAGCAGATAGAGACCAGAACACTGCCTCATATCCGGGTGGTGTGCGCACTCACAGGACACGCAGATACAGAGCTGAGCTCCCTCTACGCTCTCCACACAACACCCATCCGTCCTGCCTTCAGTACAGAATCTCTGTGCTGTATCGGAGTGATAGTTCCCACTCGGACAAAGAATCATTAGACACACCTTTGCATTCAGGTTAATGTCGATCAGATCATAGAACCCTACAGTGCAGAAAGAGGTCCTTCAGCCCATCGAGTCTGCACCGAACACAATCCCACCCAGGTCCTACCCCCACATCCCTACATATTATACCCACTAATCCCTCTAATCTCCGCTACCCTCGACACTAAGGGGCAATTTCTTAGCATGGCCAATCAACCTAACCTGCACATCTTTGGATTGTGGGAGGAAACCGGAGTACCTGGAGGAAACCCACGCAGACACGAGGAGAATGTGCAAACTCCACACAGACAGTGACCCGAGCCGGAAATTGAACCCAGGACCCTGGAGCTGTGAAGCCACAGTGCTAACCACTGTGCTACCGTGCTGCCCTGTGTTACCATGCCGTCCACGGAATGTGTCACTGGGTTGATTGAAACTTAAATTCAATTAACAAATTTGGCATTGAAAGCCAGTCTCAGTAATGGTGGCCACCAAACCATTGTCAATTGTCATAAAACTCATCTGTTTTATAATGTTCTTTAGGGAAGGAAATCTGCCATCCTTACCCGGTCTGGCCTACATGTGACTCCAGAGCCACAGCAACGTGGTTGACTCTTAACTATCCTCTCAAATGATCGAGCGAGACACTCAGTTCAAGGGGCAATTAGAGATGGGCAGTAAATGCTGGCCTTGCCAGCGATGCCCATGAAAGCATAGAGAGAAAACCCAGGCACAGGATTCAAATCAGTGTCGCTGAAAGCAAATTTTATTCACAACTGTGATCTCCCTGAGTTAGACCATAAGATGGATGAGCAGAAGTAGGCCATTCAGCCCATCGATTCTGCCCCGCCATTCAACGAGATCATGACAGATCTGATATGAAAATCCTCAACTCCATTTTCCACCTTATCCCAATAATCCTTGATTCCCTTACTGATTAAAAATCAGCTTGAACACACTTAATGATCCAGCCTCTACAGCCCTCTGAATTCCACAGATTTACTACCCTCCGAGAGAAGAAATTCCTCCCCATCGCTGTCTGAAACGGGAGCTGGGATTATGCCGTCCGGTCCTGGACTCTCACAGGGGGAAGTAGTGTCTCAGTATCTAGGTGGACAAGTTACCAGGTATTCACTCGTGCTCAGGATGTGAGCATGGCTGGTACGGCCAGTGTTTGTTATTCCGACCCAGTTGCCCCTAAGAAGGTGGTGCTGGGCCTTCCTCTTCAATCAGTGGTACCTCACTTCAGAAGGCCATTAAGTGTTGACCGTGGTGTGTGGGCCTGGAGTCACCCATAGGCCCAGATAGGGTAAGGACATCGGTCAGGATTTTATGACCTTACTCGGATGAGGCTCGTAAATTCCTGCCCGAGACCAATAGAAAATTCCATTCCGTGAGCCTTTCCTGTCCCAATTCCAGGGCAGGCATGGCGGTAAAATTCCAGCCATCAAGTTTCCTTTCCTAGAGGACATTAGTTTATCAACCAGTTGAGTTTTTTATGTCAATCTAACAGAGTTTGGGTCTCTGATACCTGCTTTTTATTTCCAGATTTCAGAAATTTTGAATTCTCAAGCCACCCATTTTCTGTTGTTCCTGGATGTGGACATCACTGACTGGGCCAGCATTTATTGCCCATCCCTAATTGCCCTTGAACTGAATGACTTGCTTCATAGAAGCTAGAAGCAGGAGTAGGCCGTTCGGCCCTTCGAGCCTGCTCCACCATTCATTTTGATCACGGCTGATCATTGAATTCAATATCCTGATTCCCCCCTTTCTTCATATTCTTTGATCCCTTTAGCTCCAAGAGTTATATCTAATTTCTTCATGAAATCAGACAACGTTTTGGCCTCAACTCCATTCTGTGGGAGTGAATTCCACACATTCCCCACCCTCTGGGTGAAGAAATTTCTCCTCACCCTCAGTTCTAAAAGGTTTACCCCCTTATCCTCAAACTATGACCCCCTAGTTCTGGGCTCCCCCCACCATTGGAAACATTCTTTCTGAATCTACCCTGTCTAACCCTGTCAGAATTTTATAAGTTTCTATGAGATCCCCTTTCACTCTTCTAAACTCCAGTGAATATAATCCTAACCGACTCAGTCTCTCCTCATATGACAGACCTGCCATCCCAGGAATCAGCCTGGTAAACCTTCACTGTACTCCCTCTATAGCAAGGACATCCTTCCTCAGATAAGGACACCAAAACTGCACACAATATTCCAGGTGTGACCTCACCAATGCCCTGTACAATTGCAGTAAAACATCCCTATCCCTATTCTCAAATCCTCTCGCTATGGAGGCCAACATATCATTTGCCTCCTTCACTGCCTGCTGTACCTGCACACTTACTTTCAGTGACTGATGCATGAGGACTCCAATATCTTGTTGAATATTTACTTGTCTTAATTTTACGCCCATTCAAGTAATAATGTCTTCCTATTATTGCTACCAAAGTGGATGACCTCACATTTATCCACATTATACTGCATCTACCATGCAGATACCCACACACTCAGCCTGTCCAAATCACACTGAAGTATCTCTGTATCCTCCTCACAGCTCACCCTCCCATCCAACTTTGTATCATCTGCAAATTTGGAGATGATACATTCAATTCCCTCTTCCAAATCATCAATATATAATGTGAACAGTTGGGGTGAACAGTTCAGAAGGAATTTAAAAGTCAATCACTCTGATTTATTGATTATTACCAAGTAACACATCGATAATATAAATGCAGACATATATAGATAGTAAGACGGTGGTAATATCACAGGAGTAGCAATCTAGATGCCCAGTTTCTGTGTTGTAGATGTGGATTCAAAACCCATCGCAGCAGTGGGTGAAATTTGGATTCATGCCCTAAATCTGTGATGGAAAAGCACGCTTAGTAATGGTGCTCATGAACTGTCCTTGGTTGTGGATTATTGGGGCAGCACAGTAGCACAGTGGTTAGTACATTTGCCTCATAGCGCCAGGGACCCGGGTTTGATTCCCGTCTTGGGTCACTATCTGTGTGGACTCTGTACATTCTCCCCATGTCTATGTGGGTTTCCTCCGGGTGCTCTGGCTTCCCCCCACAGTCTGAAAGATGTGGATTAGGTTGATTGGCTGTGCTAAACTTCCCCTTAGTGTCCCGGAATGCGTAGGTTAGTCGGTCCGCCTTGTTGTCCAACGAGGGGCATACACGCGATGGGTCGTACTTGGGCTGCTTTTGAATGTTCGACAGTAGCCTAGTGCTTCATGTCGTTAGTGTGTGCCTAAACTGGACCAGATGCTGGGCAAGACGACAGCTCAGTGACTATCACCATTTGCTGTGCAGACACATGGATTTGGGCCGGTGTCTGTGGGAGTTTGCACATTCTCCCCGTGCTTGCGTGGGTTTTCTCCGGGTGCTCCGGTTTCCTCCCACATCCCAAAGATGTGCTATTAGGCTGATTGGAGGCAATAAATTGTCCCTGAATTAGTTTCCTTCAATGTGGATGGCCATAAACAATAGATAAGGGTCATGGGTGGAGGGGGTACTGGTGATGTTAAAATGGCAGCACGGGCTAGTTGGGCTGAAGGGCCTGTTTCCCAGGCTGTTTTTGGTCTTTGTTCTTTGATTAGTGGGGTTACAGGGATAGGGTCTGGGTGGGATATGTCATTGCAAACTTGATGGGCCGAATGGCCTTCTTCTGCACTGTAGGTTTTCTATATTCTATATTCCAGTGCTGCCTCACAGCGTCAGGGACCCAGGGTTGAGTCACTGACTGTGCGGAGTTTGCATGTTCTCCCAGCGGGTTTCCTCCGGGTGCTCCGGTTTCCTCCCACCAGTCTGAAAGACATGCTGGTTAGGGCGCATTGGCTGTGCTAAATTCTCCCTCAGTGTACCTGAACAGGGGCCGGAGTGTGGCAACTAAGGGATTTTTCACACTGCATTGCAGTGTTAATGTAAGCCTTACTTGTGACACTAACAAACAAACTTTAGATTAAAAGAAAACATTTTAAATAAGCATCTTGTTCTCGTGTCAAAACATTCAGCTCAGACAAGGTCCCATGGTAAAGCTGCTCCCAGGGGGTGGTACTTTACCTTAATTTCTGATTCTGAGACGGTCATATCCTGGTGTCTGAAATGACAGTCCTGCTGAATTATCCGGAGGCTGTCAATTTCCTTCATCAATTTCTCCTATGGAGACAGTTTAAATAGTGCAAAGGAAAAAAAAAACGTGACATATGAATTAAAAGGCATTTCAGAAAGGTAGGTAGTGGCTCAGGGACTAAACGGAAATCAATGCAAAATGCAGCAGATGCTGGAAATCGCATTTGGAAATGAGAACAGAAAATGCTGGAAAACCTCAGCAGGCCTGGCAGCATCTGTGGAGAGAGAAACAGGGTTAATATTTCCAGTCTAGTGTGACACTCCTTCATGTCTCACTCTGCTTACTAACAAAGAACAAAAAGAACAAAAACACCCTGGGAAACAGGCCCTTCGGCCCAACGAGAACTTACTGGGGCAAGACAATTTGATTCTCAGGAAGGGAGCTTACTATGGGCAGCACAGTGGTTAGCACTGCTGCCTCAGAGCGCCAGGGATCTGGGTTCGATTCCAGCCTCGGTCTGTGTGGAGTCTTCTCGTTGTGTCTGTGTGGGTTTCCTCCGGGTGCTCCAGTTTCGTCCCACAGTTTGGAAGGTGTGCTAATTGGATGGATTGGTCATGCTAAGTTGACCCTAGTGTCAGGGGGATTAGCAGGGTAAATGTGTGGGGTTACGGGAATACGGCCTGTGTGGGATTGTGGTTCAATCATAGAATTCCCACAGTGCGGAAGGAGACCATTCAGCCCATCGAGCCTGAACCCACAGCAATCCCACTACCAGGCCCTATCCCTACAACCCCACACAATTACCCCGCTAATCCCTCTAACCTACACATCCCAGGACACTTAGGAGCAATTTAGCACAGCCAATCAACCTAACCCGCACATCTTTGGAGTGTGGGAGGAAACTGGAGCACCCGGAGGAAACCCATGCAGATATGGGGAAGATGTGCAAATTCCACATAGACGTTGACCTGAGGCCGGGAATCGAACCCGGGTCCCTGGAGCTGTGAGGCAGTAGTGCTAACCACTGTGCCACCATGCTGCCCATACAGACTTGGTGGGTCAAATGGCCTCCTTCTGTGCTGCAGGGATTCTATGATTCTCAGCTAAGGGACAGATTTCGGAAGCACTTTTAGAGAATCATAGAACCCTACAGTGCAGAAGGAGGCCATTTGGCCCATCGAGTCTGCATCGCAACAATCCCACCCAGGCCCTATCCCCGTTACACCACATATTTACCCTGCTGATCCCCCTGACACTAAGGGGCAATTTAGCACGGCCAATCCAAATAACCTGCACATCCTTGGAGTGTGGGAGGAAATGTCCTGCTGAATGGGGGGCAATGGGGCGGGGGGGGTGGGGTCGGGGCTAAAATGAGATTCCCAATGAGGATTAATCCCATTCTCCCAGCCCACCTCACTGATCTCAATGAAACTCCCACCCAGAGAGGACACAAACCCAATAAAAACTACTGATTATAATATCATTAGCCGGTTGCACGGTCCATTCGGTGGCCCCGCGCTATTCGCCCAGCTCCCCAGTGGGAACTACATCAGACCAACGTGGACTGGGTGTGTTGGCCTCCGAGCAGCTGAAGGCAACTCCAAAACAGTTCCGTGCTTCTCAGTTCCTCTTTTTGAGTCAATATTGCAGTTAGGAACAATGGGAATACTTGAGATGCATTCAAGTGGACGGCACGGTGGCACGGTGGATAGCACTGCTGCCTCACAGCGCCAGGGACCTGGGTTCAATTCCCGGCTCAGGTCACTGTCTGTGTGGAGACTGCACATTCTCCCCGTGTCTGCGTGGGTTTCCTCTGGGTGTCCCGGTTTCCTCCCATAGTCCTCGAATGTGAGGGTTAGGTGGATTGGCCCTTTGCATCAGGAGTAGCTCGGATAAACGCACGGGGGGTTGGGAATTGGGTCTGGATGGGATTGTGGTCAGTGCAGACTTGGTCAGCCAAATGCACTGTAGGGATTCTGTCAGCGTGAAGGGAAAGGTAAATAAACACAGCTGGCTGGAGGCTGAGTAGAAATCATTCAGGGGAATGAGAAACAAAGTATTTTTGGGGATGTTTCCCATGATATATTCAATTACATTGACCAGGTGTAAGAAACCCATCTCACAGTCGCTGCTATCACCAGTGAGAAACACTTTGCCTTCCCCGTAGCCCCATGCATTTACCCTGCTAATCCCCCTGACACTAAGGGGCAATTTAGCATGACCAATCCACCTAACCCTCACATCTTTGGGCTGTGGGAGGAAACCAGAGCACCCGGAGGAAACCCACGCAGACATAGAACATAGAACATAGAACATAGAACATGGGGGGAATGTGCAGACTCTGCCCAAACAGTGATCCGAGGCTGGAATTGATCCCGGGCCTCTGGAGCTATGAGGCAGCAGTGCTAACCATGCCACTCCCTAGTGTATCTCACCTAGTGCCACTCCCCAGCCTTCTCCCCTGCATATTCTTCCTTTTCAGATAAGTCCAGCTCCCTTTCTAATGCTTTGATTGAACCTGCCTCTACCACACTTGCGGGCAGTATGTTCCAGACCCCAGTCACTCGCTTTGGTCCCTTTGTCACTATTTCAAATCTTATTCTCCATCCTCTCTCGAGGGGGCGCAGTGTTTCCCTATCTATTCTGTCCAGACCCCCCCTGTGAGTTTGAACACCTCTATCAAATCTCCTCTCAGCCTTCTCTTCTCTAAGGAAAGCAGTCCAAACTTACACAGCTTATTCCTCTATATACACTATATCCCTCTAATCCTTCAGACAAGTCATTTAGAAATATACTGACAAGCTGTGGCCTTACTATGGATTCCTAGAGAAACCACATAATCACACACTCTTTACCCCTACTCTCTGTCTTCTATCTCCTAACCAATATCCTGGGCATGTCAAAAACATAGAACATTCCAGCGCAGTACAGGCCCATTGGCCCTCGATGTTGCGCCAACCAGTGGAACCAATCAAATGACCCTCTAACCTAAACTATTCCAATGTTATCCATATGTCTATCCACTGACCATTTGAACGCCCTTAAAGTTGGCGAGTCCACAACTGCTGCAGGCAGGGCATTCCACGCCCTTACTACCCTCTGAGTAAGGAAATTAATCCCAATTTCGTACACTTGTATTTACAGTGATAAATGTGATTTGTATATACGGGCAGCACGGTGGCCCTGTGGTTAGCATTGCTGCCTCACAGTGCCAGGGGCCCGGGTTCGATTCCCGGCTTGGGTCACAGTCTCTGTGGTGTTTGCACATTCTCCATGTGTCTGCATGGGTTTCCTCCCACACTCCAAAGATGTGCGGGTTAGGTTGATTGGCTATGCTCAATTGCCCCTTAATGTCAAGGGGTTAGTGGCGCAAATAAGTAGGGTCTGGGTGGGATTGTGATGGGAGCAGACTCGTTGGGCCAAATGGCCTCTTTCTGCACTGCAGGGATTCTATGAATAGAATTTTATGTGGAAGTTATTGAATGCCCTCTGGAAGTCCATATAAATAACATCCATTGTCACTCCTTCATCTAATACATTAGATACCCTCTAACTACAGTCAACTGGTTAAGGACAATTTACTCTGCATAAATCCATGCTCCCTAGTGTAAAATTACAGAGGATATACAGCACAGAAAAAGGCCTATTCAGCCTGACAAACCCTTGTTTATATTCCACATGAGCCATACTTATTTATTAATTCATACTTGTCCCATAGCCTCAGCCACCCTGTCTCGAATAACAGATTCCAGTTACATTCCCCAATCTGACATTAGAAAGAGTCTGCAATGTTCTCGAATCTCTCTCCCACTCCTAAGCATGGACTGAGATGGGTAATTTTCTAACCCGAGGAGATAATTCTTAGAGTCACAGAGGTTTACAGCATGGAAACAGGTCCTTCAGCCCACCTTGTCCTTGTCACCCTTTTCTTTTTAACCACTAAGCTGGCCCCAGTTGCCCGCGTTTGGCCCATACCCCTCTATACCCATCTTACCCATGTAACTGTCTAAATGCTTTTTAAAAGACAAAATTGTACCCGCCTCTACTTCAAATCGATTCTTCAACTAAGAAAACTTGGAACAAATATATGAATTCGGAAGAGGAGGAGGCCACTCAGCCCCTCGAGCCGAGATCAAACTAACCCATCAACAGGTTCCTCACCTGTGTGATTGTATCAGGTCCTAGAGTCTTGTCAACTATCAATTGCATTACTTTCTTCCCCATGGCCTGTTTTCATTGACAATAAACCTTAGTTAGGGTGCCCCTTGCTGTCATCCTATTGTCAGAAATGTACCTATTTCTACTGTGACTAATTATAATATAATTCTTCAGGCAGCCCATTTCCCTGTTTGCAATTGCAACTTTGCTGTTCTGAAGAGTTACATAACATAAGAACATAAGAAATAGGAGCAGGAGTAGGCCATCTAGCCCTTCGAGCCTGCCCCGCCATTCAATAAGATCATGGCTGATCTGTCGTGGCTCAGTTCCACATTCCCGCCCTCTCCCCATAACCCTTAATCCCCTCTCTTATCAAAAACCCATCAACCCGCGTCTTAAAAATATTTAGCGAGGCAGCCTCCACCACTTCAACGGGCAGAGAATTCCAGAGATTCACCACCCTTTGAGTGAAGAAGTTCCTCCTCAGCTCTGTTCTAAACCGCCCCCCCTTCATCTTGAGGCTGTGCCCTCTAGTCCTACTATCCTTTCTGAGCGGGAAGAGTCTCTCCACCTCTATCCTATCCATCCCATTCATCATCTTATACGTCTCAATGAGATCTCCCCTCATTCTCCTAAACTCTAACGAGTACAAGCCTAATCTATTCAGCCTCTCCTCATAGCTCAACCCCCTCAACTCCGGTATCAGCCTAGTAAACCTCCTCTGCACGTAGCCACGCTCTTTCTTTGCTAGTACGAGATCTTTGAGATCTGTCCTCAAGCTCCTTGCCAAAGTCTCGTATCCCCTCTTTGCAACTCATACAATTTTCCCTGCTCTCCTTCAGACCTGGCTTGCTCAATGGAAACACTACTCTTTGTACAAGACCTTCCTGTCAGTTTTATACATGGGGTCAAATGGCTTCCTGCTGTCCCAGAAGCTTTGTATGATTCCACACTATCTCATACTCCTCTTCCTAATCAAAGTTGTTGAACTTTTGCTCATTTTATATTAGAATCATGATCATAGAATCCCATTCGGCCCATTGAGTCTGCACCGAATACTATCCCACCCACATCCTATTCCTGTAACTCCACGTATTTACCCTGCTAATCCCCCTGACATTAAGGGGCAATTTGGCACGGCCAACCAACCTAACCCACATATCTTTAGCCTGTGGGATGAAACCAAAGCACCCAGAGGAAACCCACGCAGACATGGGGAGAATGTGCAAACTCCGCACAGACAGTGACCGGGGGCCAGGATTGAAGCCGGGTCCCTGGCGCTGTGAGGCAGCTGTGCGAACCACTGTGCCACCGTGCTGCCTACACACTCCTTAAATTTCAATTGGACTACTCTCATTTCTTTCACTCACCCGCATCCAAATCTCTGCATTCTCCAGGCTCATCAGTATGTGAGATTTGTGTTTGCCTGTGATTGTACAGGGGCCACACACACACTCTCCATCATCTTCGCAGTAAAACTCCAGTGTCTCATTATGCTCTGGGCACTGTTTCTCCGCAGGCTCAGTCAAGGCCTCCTCAACAGCTTCACAGCCCATGATCTCCTTTGGGTCTTCTCCAGGCAAGGGGAGCTTGTCAGTGACGGCAGCAGCAGCCTCCTCTGGCTTTTCTGGGTAGGGGAGGTGGGGACTGGGTTCCAGGCTGGGATCTAAGGGGAATGCGTCGCCGCAGATTGGGCAGCACACAGCACCCTCGACTGCTACCTTGGCCTGGGAATCCTCCAAGCAGTTTGAGCAGAGGTAATGGCTGCAGGGCAACTGATCGGAGTCAGGGAACTGGCAGCCGCAGATGGCACAAGTCGGATCCGGGGCTGGAGCTGTGTTCTCCATCCTCACCACGAGCTTGGGAAGAGGCTTGGGCACAGCGGGAGAGCTCAACTCTGGAGAAGCAGCTTGCAAACTGACTGAGAGAGACTGGAGATTGACTTGTTACAATTCCAAGGTCAACCCTGGCTGGAGATTAACCCTTGGTAGGCCACAGCAGGAGATTGCGCAGATTGCAACACCTCCACGTGTAGCATTGCTCCCTGGGATCTCAAAGTGGGTGAGGGGGACAGCTGGAGTCGGGACAGTGGCGGGGGGATATGAACACAAATCTTTAACAGGGCAGGTCAGAACGGTTAAAATGCTGGGCTTTGCAAACAGCGGCAGGGAGATTACACTTCTATAAATCATTAGGTCTCAGGCGGGGCATTGTGTTCAATCCTGGCCACCACAAATGAGGAAAGATGTCTCGGCCTTGGAGAGGGTGCTGAGGAGATTTATGAGAATGGTCCCACGTAGAGCCATAGGAGCAGGAGGAGGCCATTCCAGCCTGCTCCGCCATTCTATACAATCATCCAACTCAATATCCAGGTCCCACCTTCCCTCCACGTCCTTTAATTCACTTTGCCCCAACTGCTCAATTTAATTGCTTCTTGAGAACACTCAATGTTTTGGCTTTAACTATTTTCAGAATTCCACAGGCTCACCGGGTGAAGAAATTTCTCCTAATTACTGTTCTAAACTGTCTACCTTGTATCCTCAG
The DNA here is from genome assembly GCF_965287045.1 of Carcharhinus amblyrhynchos. Lineage (NCBI taxonomy): Eukaryota > Metazoa > Chordata > Chondrichthyes > Carcharhiniformes > Carcharhinidae > Carcharhinus > Carcharhinus amblyrhynchos. The sequence continues at coordinate 143,928,455 of NC_137325.1, read as the reverse complement.
ACTGTGACCCCTGGTTTTGGATACCCCTTCCACCATTGGAACATCCTTCCCACATCTATCCTGTCTAGTCCTGTTAGACTTTCATAGGTTTTTATGATATCCCCCTCTCATTCTTCTAAACTCCAGTGAATATAATTCTAACCCACTCAATCTCTCCTCATGTATCAGACCTGCCATCCCAGGAATCAGCCTAGTAAACCTTCACTGCTCACCCTCTATAGGGAGAACATCCTTCCTCAGAAAAGGAGACCAAAACTGCGCACAATATTCCAGCAGTGACCTCACCAAGGCCCCTGTATAATTGCAGCAACACATCCCTGCTCCTGTACTCGAAACCTCTCGCAATGAAGGCCGACGTACCATTTGCCTTCTTTACCTCCTGCTGTACCCGCATGCTTACCTTCAAGTTATACATTCCCCCTCTCTTTATTTCCACTTATTCAGATAATAATCCTGTTTTTGCTACTGAAAACAAATTTTTAAACTTTCATTTATTAGTCACAAGTAGGCTTACGTTAACACTGTGTTACTGTGAAAATCCCCTAGTTGTCACACTCCGGCTCCTGTTTGGGTACACTGAGGGAGAATTTAGCACAGCCAAAGCACCCTAACCAGCACATCTTTCAGACTGTGGGAGGAAACCAGAGCACCCAGAGGAAACCCACGCAGACACAGGGAGAATGTGCAAACTCCGTACAGTGACCCAAACCAGGAGTCGAACCCGGGTTGCTGGCACTGTGAGGCAGCAATGCTAACCCCTGTGTCGCCATGCCATACCGAACATCACATTTATCCACATTATACTGCATCTGCCATGCATTTTTCCATTCACTCAGCCTGTCTCACTCTTGCCAATTGTTGTAAAGACCCATCTGGTTCAATAATGTCCTTCAGGGAAGGGAATCTGCTGTCTTTCCCCAGTCTCATGTGGCTGTATAGAATCATAAAATCCCTACAGTGCAGGGTGGAGCATTCAGCCCACTGAGTCTATACTGACCACAAACCCAGCAAGACCTTATTCCTGTAACCGCTCATATTTATCCAGCTAATCTTACTGACAAAGGGCAATTTAGCGTGGACAATCAATCTAACCCACACATCTTTGGACTGTGGGAGGAAACTGGAGCACCCGGAGGAAACCCATGCAGACACGGGGAGAATGTGCAAATTCCACACAGACAGTGACCCAAGCCGGGAATCGAACCAGGATCCCTGGCGCTGCAAGGCAGCAGTGCTAACCCACTGTGCCACCGTGCCACCCCTATGCTGTAGGTACACCCACAGTGCTGTTAGGGAGGGCATTCCAGGATTTTGACCAAGTGAAGGAATGGCGATAAATTTCCAAATCAAGATGGGTGACTCAGAGGGGAACCTCCGGGGGTGATGTTCCCAAGAATGTGGTGGCGGCGATCCCAGGTTTGGAGCCTTGGTGAGTTGCTGCAGTGTAGATAGTAAAGGCAGCTGCTGGTGGTGGAGGGAGTGAATGTTGAAGGTGCTGAATAAGGTGCCAAACCTCCTACTCTGCCTTCCCCAGTAACCTGTCATACAGCACTTCTCGTATTGGCAAACCTTGTAAGCGGACCCATCCCTCTCTCTTGAGGCACCTTTTGATTTGATTTGGTTTATTATTGTCACATATAGTGGAGAGTATTGTTTCTTGTGCGCTATACAGACAAAGCATACCGTTCATACAGAAGGAAACAAGAGAGTGCAGAATGTAGTGTTACAGTCACCGTTGTTAGAGAGTTTAAGAGAGTTAGGATGAAGTTTTAGAAGCATAGAACAAGAGTAAAAGATAGAATTAGAAGGTACACTGGGCACAGCTTGTGAGAAGTCACCTCACTCTGCTGCCATCTTGGAATCTATTGGAATGTTCCTCACATTACCCTCTGACCAGCTACCACTCACCCTCAGCTTGCCTCACAGTGTCACCCCAAGCCTCACGGTGACCATGCTCAAGTTCTCTCCTTCCATCCCCTCCCAGCTCGCACTCATGCCCTGCTCTCTAAGTATGGTCCTCTGGGTCAGCGTTGCCAATGCCTGGCACTGTCCACGTGGCAACGGCTTTTCCCTCTTTAACCACTTCCTTCTCTCTGCATCCTGAAATCAAGGCTTACTGTCTACCTATGCCTCAGTCCATCGGGGATTAGCTGGGAGTTTAAGTGTTGGTGTAGACTCAATGGGCCGAAGGGCCTCTTCCTAGAGTCCTACAGTGGAGAAGGAGGCCATTCAGCCCATCGAGTCTGCACCAACCACAATCCCACACAGGCCCTAGCCCCACAACCCCATGCATTTACCTCAGCTAGTCTCCCTGACACTAAGGGGCAATTTAGCACGGCCAGTCAATTTAACCTGCACATCTTTCTGACCTTGGGAGGAAACCGGAGCACCTGGAGGAAACCCATGCAGACATGGGAAGAATGTGCCAACTCCACACAGACAGTGACCCAGGCTGGGAATTGAACCCTGGTGCTGTGAGGTAGCAGTGCTAACCACTGTGCCACCATGCCGCCCAGGGTCCCTGGCACAATGAGGTAGCAGTGCTAACCACTGTGCCACCGTGCCACCCAGCTTAAGCTGCACTACGCGATTCTATGATTCCCTTCCCACCAACCCTCTCATCCTTCAGGCAAACTGACCAAACCACCAGAACCTCATTCTCTGTTTCCAACTTTAACAACATCGCGGGTGGAAATCTCCCGAAACAATGATGAGTTCCATATCGATGAGAATAATGGAATGATCCATGCTGAACTTTCCAGCACGCACCGCAATGCAATTCTCCCACTTTTTTGGAGAGTTGGGAGTTTTGTGCTGGGACTGAGGGGGTGGGATGTAAACAGGCTGATGAACCCAGCCTCAGAGCGATCGGGCGCTGTTTCACAAGAATACCCCGATCTTACAGTGCACTGGGAGATCCCCCCCTCCCCCAGACATCGATGCATGTTCTCCCCGCCTGACCCCCTCCCACCCAACAGGACTACCTTCATAATCCATCACTGATGACCTCCCTTGTCAGCGTGCCCCTCCCACCCCCCACAACCATGGCCCCTTCTCCACATCATGACTCCCTACGCAGACCCCACCATCTTGACATTGCCACTGGTGCACTAGCGTACCCAACTAGCACAGCTTGTCTATCCGATGGCCAAGTTGTCCAGTGACAATTGTTGGGCAGTGCTGGTGTGTCAGGTGGGCCCTGCCAAGTACATGCCCCCAACCACCACAAGGCTTTAGCGGCCCCTGGGCCCCTCCCACCCTGGCATGACTATTGCGCCTGCCCATCTCTGCCAGCGGAAACCAGGGTGATTCTCACCATTATGGTGCCCGAATGCCGGAAGATTCCGTGCACTGGGATTTGAACGGGAGAAGCATATTTAAATGCTAAGCAGCCTTCGCGCATTATGAAGAGAACAGGAGAATTGCAAACTGTTCGGCATCGAATGTGAAATGGATCTTGAGGCCCACACGCTATTGCCCTGGATCAGCGCGGTGAGGTCAGAGAATCAGCCCCTTGTCTCTGAAACTGGAAGTGGAGGCTCGATCTCCCAATACCGAGACTTCAGCATAAAGTTCAGTCTTGCTGCTCCTGATGAGTACTGACTGAGTGAGCTATCCCAGCCCCAGATGGAGATTCAGGCGGTTATGGAATTGAGTTCCCTGTGCAGTACTGAGGGAGTGCTGCACTGTTGGAGGTGCCATCCCTTGGACGATCCTTCAGCTGACGGCCAACTACATTCTCTTTAGGATATCCTGAGATCGTAGAATCGAAGAATCATAGAATCCCTACAGTATGGAAGGAGGCCACTCAGCCCTTCGAGTCTGCACCGACAACAATCCCACCCAGTCCCTATCCCCGTATATTTACCCCACTAATCCCTCTAACCTATGCATCCTAAGGAGTAAATTAGCATGGCACCAATTCACCTAACCCGCATATCGTTTGGAATGTGGGAGGAAACCGGAGCACCCGGAGGAAACCCACGCAGACATGGGGAGAATGTACAGACTCTGCATCAAAAAGTGACCCAAGCCGGGAATCGAACCAGGGTCTCTGGAGCAGTGCTAACCACTGTGCCACCCTTCGGTTATGGTGAGCTGACCACATTAGTGAAGATGTTGCCCTCTCAGTGTTAACAGGAATGTTCCGTGTTAATCCTCACACAGAGGGTTCAAGGCAACATCACAGTTTCACTTCATTGAAGTCAGCAGAAAGCTGGGTGAAGTAACTCTCTGAGCCCAGATACCATCCAGAGTTCCTGAAACAACAGCAGCAACTGACAGCACAATGAAACATTTATCAGCTCAAACAATGTCCCGAACACTGCTCTCCTCCGGCCCACAGCTCTGATAAGACCGCACAGATTTAGTTTGTAACGGGTGAGCGGATACACAGCACTCCCACATCCTTTATGTTTATCTGTGCTTAACAATTCACCAGAACCGGAACCAGCGGCATTCGACCGAGTGTGGCATTAAGGAGCCCTGGCAAAACTGGAGTCAGTGGGAATTGGGTGGAAAACTCCCCACTGGGTTTGAGTCATACCTGGTACATAGGAAGGTGGCTGTGCTGGTTGGAGATCCATCAGCTCCAGGGCATCTCTGCAGGAGTTTCTCCGTGTAATATTCGAGTCCCAACCATCTTCAGCTTCTTCATCAAAACAATAAAAGTCAAAGTTTATTTATTAGTAAGGCTTACATTAACACTGCAATGAAGGTACTGTGAAAATCCCTTCGGGGCCACATTCCAGTGCCTGCTCGGGGAATTTAGCACGGCCATTGCATCTAAGCAACACATCTTTTGGACTGCGGGGGGAAAGCAGAGCACCCAGAGGGAACCCACGCAGACACAGAGAGAATGTGCAGACTATGCACAGACAGTGACCCGAGGCTGGAATTGAACCCGGGTCCCTGGCACTGTGAGGCGGCACTGTGCCACTGTACCACCCTTCAATGACCTTCCTTCCATCATAAAGTCAGAAGTGCGGATGTTCACTGATAACTAAACAATATTCAGTATCATTGGCCACTCCTCAGATACTAAAGCAGATCCATGTCCAAATGCAGCGAGATCTGGACAACATTCCAGCTTAGGCTGACAAATAAAATTCATTCCACACAAGTGCCAGGCAATGACCATCTCCAACAAGAGAGAATCCAACTACTTTCCCTTCAAATTCAATGACAGTACCATCACTGAATCCTCCACCTTTAACATCCCAGGGACTTACCACTGACCGAAACTGAACTAGACTGACCAGATATATCATTTTCCTTTGTTCAGGAGATGTGGGTGTCACTGGCTGGGTCAGTATTTATTGCCCATCCCTAATTGCCCTGGAACTAAGTGTTTTACTAGGCCATTTCAGAGGGCAGTTGAGAGTCACCCACATCGCTGTGTCTCTGCAGTCACGTGTAGGCCAGACTGGATAAGGATGGCAGATTTCCTTCCCTAAAGGACATTAGTGAACCAAATGGATATCTATACCAATCAACAAGAACAGGACAGGCTGAGTGTGTGGGCTAATGAATGGCAAATGCAGCACAAAGTGGATAAAGTGAGGTTATCCACATTGGTAACAAAAACAGGAAGGCAGATTATTATCTGAATGGCTATAAATAAAGGGAAGAGAATGTGTAGCGGGATCTGGGTATCCTCGTACACCAGTTGCTCAAGGTAAGCATGCAAGTGCAGTAAAAAAAGGCAAATGGTATGTTGGCTTTCATAGTGAGAGGTTTCGAGTACAAAGGCAGGGATGTGTTGTTGCAATTATACAGGGTGTTGGTGAGGCCACACCTGGAGCATTGTGTGCAGTTTTGGTGTCCTTATCTGAGGAAGGATGTCCTTGCTATAGAGGGAGTACAGCGAAGGTTTACCAGGCTGATTTCCTGGGATGGCGGGCAGATATATGAGGAGAGATTGAGTCCATTAGGATTGCATTTCTGGAGTTTAGAAAAGTGAGGGAGGGAATCTCATGGAAAGCTATAAAATTCTAACAGGACTAGACAGGGTAGATGTAGGAAGGATGCTCCCGATGGCGTGGGTGTCCAGAACCAGGGGCCACAGTCTCGGGATATGGGTAAACCTTTTAGAACAGAGATGAGGAGACATTTCTTCAGTAAGTGAATTGTCAGTCTGTTGAATTTGCTACCATAGAAAGCAGTTGAGGCCAAAGCATTGTGGGTGCAATTTTCCCCCAAAAAACTAAGTGCTCAATGGGTGCAAAAACGGGAATTTTTTTTCTGCCCATTTTTTGGGGAAGTTTAGTTTAAAGTATTTCTGGCACTCTGTGCATCACAGAGTCTGACAAGAAGTTTATGCCGGGAAGGGGAGGATGGGGCCTAATCTCAACCGAGAAGCCGGCATGAGACTGCTGAAGCAGCCAGCGCGCAGGCGCTGATCTCCAAATATAGTGGGAGATCAGTTGACATGATCCTCTCCCCAGTCACTGCCCTCCCGATTGCCAACCCAAATACCCCCTCCCCGATCACCAGCCCCCAACACCCCCCCTCCTCCCTGATGGTCAGCCTCCTGATGGCTAGACTTAGCCTCCAATTGCTGGTCCCACATCAGCTCCCAACCCCAATGCAGAGTTCCTCCTTCCCTCCCCTCCTACTTTCCTCCACCCTCCTTGCTCTGGCTCCATCTCACCCCACACCCTGCAGGTTCCACCCCATTGGCACTGCAGGTGCCTGGGTGCCCAGTGGGCAGTGCCAGGGTGCCAGGCTGGCACTGCTCAAGGTGCAGCCCACTTGCTCTTGACCTCCCTAGGGTCTTCAATGGGCACTGGTCTCACCAGCGAGGCCACCAGGCCTTGTTCCCACTACTGGGGACTATACATGGTCTCCACTGGTGTAGACCTCCCCCAGTGGGGTCAGAAACTATAGCGAGGGTGGGCAGTTGCATCTGGGCTTGCCAAAGTTTAAAGTTTAGTTATTAGTCACAAGTAGTCTAACACTGCAATGAAGTTACTGTGAAAATCCCCTTGTTGCCACACTCCGGCACCTGTTCGGGTATGCTGAGGGAGAATTTAGCACGGCCAATGCATCTAGCCAGCATGCTTTTTGGATTATGGGAGGAAGCCAGAGCACCCGGACGAAACCTGTGCAGACATGGGGAGAATGTGCAGACTCCCCACAGACAGTGACCCAAGGCAGGAATCGAACCCGGGTCCCTGGCGCTGTGAGGCAGCAGGGCCAAGTAGATGGAAATGCTGATTTCCATATTGCAATCAGTAATTACTCTGTAAAAAAGTGGCCTGGGAAGATGGTGACCGGCGGATGCTGGCCTCGATTCCCGTTTTTGGCCTCCCATTGACATTCCTTGGCCCACTGTGCTACTGGAGCAGCAGTGATCTGGGAAAATCCCCCTCTGTATGTTTGCAAAATTTGGAGACAATACATTCAGGCAGCGGAGGCGATGGCCTAGTGGTACTAACACTAGACTATTAATCCAGATACTCAGTTAATGCTCTGGGGACCCGGGTTCAAATCCAACCAGGGCAGATGGTGGAATTTGAATTCAATTTAAAAAATCTGGAATTAAGAATCTACTGATGACCATGAAACCATTGTCGATTGTTGGAAAAACCCATCTGTTTCACTAATGTCCTTTAGGGAAGGAAATCTGCCATCCTTACCCGGTCTGGCCTACATGTGACTCCAGAGTCACAGCAATGTGGGTGACTCTCATCTGCTCTCCAAGGGCAACTAAGAATGGGATTAAATGCTGGCCCAGCCAGCGACGCCCACGTCCAACGAATGAATTAAAATGTTCCCCCTTCTAACTCATTAACGTCGAGATGTTTTTGGGATCTTGCTGTGTACAAATTGCTTGCTGCATTTCCTAAATTGTGACAGTGACTGCCCTAGAGAAAGCACTTTGTTGATTGTAAAGCTTTAAGATGTTCTGAGGCCGTGAAAGGTGCTATACAGATGCAAGTCCTTCCTTGTCACAGGTTACTGTGTGTGTGTTATGAGGCTATATTTGAACAATGGGCAGTTACTTGGCTGCGAAACTGTTACACTTGGTAACAGTTGCCCAAAGCCCCTTGCTACATGTTGTTTGTTACATTCAGGGAAATATTCTTTTTAGCTGTTTGCGACATTTTTATTGCTACACTCGAGGGACATGCTGTACTGGTTATACGGGACTTGATGCTGATGAGATTGGTGTGACTGATACAAAATAGACAAAGTTAAAAGTAACTAATCTCTCAACAGCACTATGGCACTTAATAGCTTGCAGAATAGCTCAGACAATATGTAACTTGCTCACCCTACAGCAGTAAGGGTGGCATGGTGGCACAGTGGGTTAGCACTGCTGCCTCACAGCGCCAGGGATCCAGGTTCGATTCCCGGCTTGGGTCACTGTCTGTGCGGAGTCTGCACGTTCTCCTCGTGTCTGCGTGGGTTTCCTCCGGGCGCTTCGGTTTCCTCCCACACTCCAAAGATGTGCAGGATAGGTGGATTGGCCATGTTAAGTTGCCCCTTAGTGCCGGGGGATTAGCAGGGTAAATATGTGGGATTACGGGGATAGGACCTGAGTGGGATTGCAGACTCAATGGGCTGAATGGTCTCCTTCTGCACTGTGGGGTTTCTATGATTCTATGACTTACTGACCCTACACCAGTAGGGTTGGCTTTCCGACTCCCGGGTGAAAATTCCCTTGTCCGGGTAATAGGTCGGGAATCGTGCAGCCACTCCACATCATTGATGAATGGAAAACTGGCATGAGTGTTAATGTCCTGAAACAAGGACTGTCCCTTACAACGGACAAAAATACTGCGGATGCTGGAATCGGAAACCAAAAGAGAAAACGCTGGAAAATCTCAGCAGGTCTGGCAGCATCTGTAAGGAGAGAAAAGAGCTGATGTTTCGAGTCCAGATGACCCTTAGCCAAAGCTAAAAGGCAGAGAAAGTGGGAGGTATTCGACATACAGTATAAATAGGTGCAAAGGGTCATCTGGACTCGAAACGTCAGCTCTTTTCTCTCCTTACTGAGGCTGCCTGACCTGCTGTTACTTACAGTGTGGGATTAGGGGAGACACTGGGTGAAACACTCGGGTGGGAAATGCTCAGGACTCGACTGTTTCTCATCTACATTAGACCATTACAACTCCCAGCTGAAGTCTGCAGTCAGCTTGGGCACTGCAGTGAGATTGGGGTAGTCCCCCTTCTCTCTCTGTGTACTTGCTGCCTCATGACATAATTATCACAATGGGGCAACTGGAGAGACAAACCCCAAGAACTATCGCAGTTACTGGATCATTTTTAAGAAAGAGAACTTGTGCTGTGTTTTACTTGCTGATTCTGTAGACACCTTTAGAAGAGCACATCTGGAAAAATAACATCTGGGACAAGTTTCCTGCTTTATCCCCCAAATCCCCAATTCAAAAAATAGGGACAGAAATTCCTCTAAATAAGCACAGGATATTAATTGGTAAGTATAATTACAAGCTACAAAGCATCCCACAAGTACTATTGCAATCATCTATATAAAGCAGCACTAATCAATGCACTCACATACATAAGAACATAATAAGAACATAAGAAATAGGAGCAGGAGTAGGCCATCTAGCCCATCGAGCCTGCCCCGCCATTCAATAAGATCATGGCTGATCTGTTGTGGCTCAGTTCCACTTTCCGGCCCTCTCCCCATAACCCTTAATCCCCTCTCTTATCAAGAACCCATCAACCCGCTTCTTAAAAATATTTAGCGAGGCAGCCTCCACCACTTCAACAGGCAGAGAATTCCAGAGATTCACCACCCTTTGAGTGAAGAAGTTCCTCCTCAACTCCGTTCTAAACCGCCTCCCCTTTATCTTGAGGCCGTGCCCCCTAGTCCTACTGTCTTTTCTGAGCGGGAAGAGTCTCTCCACCTCTATCCTATCCATCCCATTCATCATCTTATACGTCTCAATGAGATCTCCCCTCATTCTTCTAAACTCTAACGAGTACAAGCCTAGTTTATTCAGCCTCTCCTCATAGCTCAATCCCCTCAACTCCGGTATCAGCCTAGTAAACCTCCTCTGCACTCCCTCCAGGGCCAAAATATCCTTGCGCAGGTGCGGCGCCCAAAACTGCACACAGTACTCCAGCTGCGGCCTCACCAATGCCCTATACAGTTGCAGCAAGACCTCCCTACTTTTATATTCAATCCCCCTCGCTATGAAGGCCAGCATCCCATTCGCCTTCCTGACCACCTGCTGCACCTGCAAGCTGGGTTTTTGCGACTCATGCACAAGGACCCCGAGGTCCCTCTGCACCGTCGCCTGCTGCAGTTTTTCGCCAGACAGAAGAACTGAAACTCAAGCCTGTGAATGACACAAGACCGAATATTAATTCCATTGGAATTCGTTCACGAAAATGTACAATTTCTAGCACTACAGTAAGACCAAACCAATTCTTGTACTGTTTTAGTTTTGCAAGGGGAGTTACGTACACTAGGTAGATCTGGTCCTATTATTGACACTGAGCGCATCTGTTACTGACTCTGGGCTGGAGCGGAGTTCTGTACTTGCCACCGATCTCATTCCTTTTGATCCCTTGTGGAGGTAGGGTGACACGGTGGCACAGTGGTTAGCACTGCTGCCTCGAGAAGTCAGCAACAACAGGTTCAATTCCAGCCTTGGGTCACTGTCGGTGCAGAGTCCACATCTTCTCCCCGTGTCAGCGTGGGTTTCCTCCGGATGCTCTGGTTTCCTCCCACAACCCAAAGATAGAAACTGGGAGCAGGAGGAGGCCATTCGGCCCTTCCAGCCTGCTCCCCCATTCATCTTGATCATGGCTGATCATCAAATTATCCTGATTCCCCCCCTTTCCCTCCATATTCCTGGATCCCTTTAGCCCCAAGAGCTATATCTAGAATAGAAACCCTACAGTGCAGAAAGAGGCCATTCGACACATCGAGTCTGCACCGACCACAATCCCACCCAGGTCCTACCCCCATATCCCTACACATTTACCTGCTAATCCTTTTAACCTACGCTTCTCAGGACACTAAGGGGTAATTTTAGCAAGGCCAATCAACCTAACCCGCACATCTTTGGACTGTGGGAGGAAACTGGAGTGCCCGGAGGAAACCCACACAGACACGAGGAGAATGTGCAAACTCCACACAGACAGTGACCCGAGCCAGGAATTGAACCCGAGACCCTGGAGCTGTGAAGCAGCAGTGCTACCGTGCCGCCCACATTTCTGCTTCAAATCACATTTTGGCCTCAACTAATTTCTGTGGCGGTGAAGAAATTTCTTCTCATTTCAATTATAAAAAGTTTATTCCTTATCCTCAAACTATGACCCGTAGTTCTGGAGTCCCCTACCCCCAGTGGGAATATTCTTTCTGAATATACCCTGTCTATCCCTGTTAGAATTTTACAAATTTTTATGAGATCCCCTCTCAATCTTCTAAACTCCAGCAAATATAATCCTCACCAACTCACATGATAGACCTGCCATCCCAAGAATCGGTCTGGTAAACCTTCGCTGTGCTCCCTCTATAGGAAGGACATCCTTCCTCAGATAACGACACCAAAACTGCTCACAATACTCCAAGTGTGGCTTCGCCAACACGCTATATAATTGCAGCATAACAAGGGTCATGGGAGGAGAGGGGACTCACAATGTTGAAATGGTGGCGCTGGCTCGTTGGGCCAAAGGGCGTGTTTCCTGTGCTGTGTTGTTCTTTGTTACCCCTGTGTATGGGTTTGGTTGATTGTCCTTTAGTGTCGGGGAGCTACCAAGGTAAATAAGTGGGGTATGGGGATAGGGCCTAGATGGGGTTGTTTTCGGTGCAGGCTTGATAGTCCAAATGGCCTTTCTCTGCACTGTAGGGATTCTATGATTTTATGGACAACCTTAATCAGGGAGTTGAACTCACAATGTCAAAGCTATTTAGAATCACAGAATCTTACAGTGTACAATAGGCCATTCGGCCCATCAAATTTGCACTGACTCTGACAGAGTATCTTACTCAGGCTCTTCCCCATCCCCACAACCCCATACATTGCCCAGGGCTAATCCATCTAACCTGCACATCTTTGGACACTAAGGGACAATTTGGTATGGCTCCTAATCCATTTAAATCGCACATCTTTGGACAGTGGGAGGGAGCAGCCGGAGGAAACCCATGCAGACATGGGGAGAATGTGCAAACTCCACACAGACAGTGACCCAAGCTGGGAATCGAACCCAGGCCCCTGGCGCTGTGAGGCAGTAGTGCTAACCACTGTGCCAGCCCGCAATCCAGCAAACCAGTTCTTCAGCCTTCTCCTTTGTGCAGAGAATGTTAGAGGGCAGATTTCATAGAACATGTTCAGAATTATGAAAGATTTTACTGGAGTCAATAATGGGGAACTTTTCCTATCGCACAAGGATTGGTAACCATGAAGAAACAAATGTTTTATTTATTCATGGGACATGGGCGTCATTGGCTGGCCAACATTTATTGTCCATCTCTAGTTATCCTTGGGGGGCAGCTGACAGTCAAAGAGCAGCACGGTAACACAGTGGTTAGCACTGCTACTTCACAGCTCCAGGGACCTGGGTTCGATTCCTGGCTTGGGTCACTGTCTGTACGGAGTTTGCACATTCTCCTCATGTCTGCTTGGGTTTCCTCCAGGTACTCCAGTTTCCTCCCACGCTCCGAAGATGTGTGGGTTAGGTTGATTGGCCAAGCTAAAAATTGCCCCTTAGTGTCCTGAGATGTGTAGGTTAGAGGGATTAATGGGTGAATATGTAGGGATATGGGGGTATGGCCTGGGTGGGATTGTGTTGGTGCAGACTCAATGGGCCAAATGGCCTCTTTCTGCACTGTAGGGTTTCTAAGATTCTATGAGAGCCAACCACATTGCTGTGGGCCTGGAGTCACATGTAGGCCAGACCGGGTAAGGACGGCAGATTTCCTTCCTTAAGGGCATTAGTGAACTAGATGGGTTTTTCCAACGATGATTTCATGATCATCAGTAGATTCTTAATTCCAGATATTTTTTGTTGAATTCAAATTTCACCATCTGCCGTGGCGGGATTCGAACCCAGGTCTCCAGAACATTAGCTGAGTTTCTGGATTTAAGATACAAAGACGGGTGAGGGAAAGGGAGATGGAGCAGTATTATATTTCACAGCGGGTCACTGTGATCTGGAATGGGTGGAAGAAGATATGACAACAACTAGATGGGGGGGGGGGGGGCGCTAATTGGACAGCTTTTCCAAAGAACTGGCACAGATATAATGGGCTGAATGGCCTCATTCTGGGCTGTATGAACCAGTTTGAGACTTCCAGAAGAATTTAGATCAATTTCGCAATCGGTAGAACTAACTGCAAATGAAAAATCAAGAAAAGAAAAAGCCTTGCATTTCTAAAACATCTTCTATAATCTCAGAGTGTTTACAATCAGTTAAATACTTCTGAAGTGTAACTGCTGTCATGTAGGCAAATGATTGCTGGAACCATTGCATAATGGGTGAAGAAAGGGTGAGATAGATGATACATAATGAAATAGATACATAATGAAAGGACCAGCGGCAGCACAGAGGAGTTTTGAACTGTATCCTGAGGTAACATTCAATGTTGATAGTAATACGGGGAAACAATGTGAAACACACACGGCTGAAGAGTGAAGTACGGCTCTGCTAAGAGTTAGGCACTCTGATTAGATCTTGATGAAGCTACGGACCATTCATTGCATCACGTTTCAACTCAGACTGACTGTGGGGTGGAGCAAGTGTGAAGGGTGCAAACTGTTGTGTTATTGTAACGATATAATGCCTTAGCTTATTCACTGCACAAGGCATCAATTCCTTATTAGGGATTTGGTAACGTGTTGTAGATTCATTTATCAAGATTTGGCACATGATGACAGTTATGTATAGGTATAAAGTTCAAGTTTATTTATTAGTCACAAGTAGTGAAGTTACTGTGAAATTCCCCTCGTCACCACTGTCCAGCGCCTGTTCGGATCAATGCACCTAACCAGCACGTCTTTCAGACTGTGAGAGGAATCTCACAGGAGATATAGGGAGAATGTGCATAAGAACATACGAAACAGGAGCAGGAGTAGGCCATCTAGCCCTTCGAGCCTGCCCCGCCATTCAATAAGATCATGGCTGATCTGAAGTGGATCAGTTCCACTTTCCTGCTTTCTCCCCATAACCCTTAATTCCCTTGTCTATCAAAAACCAATCTACCCGTGACTTAAATATGTTCAACGAGGCAGCCTCCACCACTTCAACAGGCAGAGAATTCCAGAGATTCACCACCCTTTGAGTGAAGAAATTCCTCCTCAACTCCGATCTAAACTGCTCCACCACCCCCACTCCCCCCAGCCCCTTATCTTGAGGCTGTGCCCTCTAGTCCTGCTGTCCTTTCTGAGCGGGAAGAATCTCTCTACCTCTACCCTATCCATCCCCTTCATTATCTTATACGTCTCTATAAGATCCCCCCTCATCCTTCTAAACTCCAACGAGTACAGACCCAGTCTATTTAGTCTCTCTTCATAGTCCAACCCCCTCATCTCCGGTATCAGCCTAATGAACCTCCTCTGCACTCCCTCCAAGGCCAAAATATCCTTGCGTAAGTGCGGCAACCAAAACTGCACACAGTACTCCAGCTGCGGCCTCACCAATGCCCTATACAGCCGCAGCAAAACCTCCCTACTTTTATATTCAATCCCCCTCGCTATGAAGGCCAGCATCCCATTCGCCTTCCTGACCACCTGCTGCACCTGCAAGCTGGGTTTTTGCGACTCATGCACAAGGACCCCGAGGTCCCTCTGCACCGTCGCCTGCTGCAGTTTTTCACCATTTAAATAATATTCCACCCTACTATTGCTATTTCTTCCAAAGTGCAGACTCCACACAGACAGTGACACAAGCCAGGAATCAAACACGGGTTCCTGGCACTGTGAGATAGCAGTGCTAACTAACCACTGTGCTGCCGTGCTGCCCCAACCCCGATAATATTCTTGTAAACCCTGCAAATTATTTTCCCTTTAGATGTTTATCCAATTGCCTTTGAACCTGTGTTTACCACACTCTTGAAAGACATGCTGGTTAGGGGCATTGGCCATGCTAAATTCTCCCACAGTACCCGAACAGTGTGGCCTCTAGGGGATTTTCACAGTAACTTCATTGCAGTGTTAGCGTAAGCCTACTTGTGACACAACTTTTTTCTCACTCTCAGGCAATGCATTCCAGGTCCGAATAGTTTCTCCTCATGTCGCCATTGCTTCTGTGCAAATTCCCCTTAAATCTGTGCCCAATTCTTCCACTAAAGGGAACACTTTCTCCCTAACGACCATGACCAGACCCCTCATGATTTTGAACACCCTCGATTCAATCTCTCAACCTCCTGTTCTCTAAGGCAAACGAGACAGTCTGTCCGACCGATCGAATTTCCCATCCCCGGATCCTGTCTCGGGAATCTTCTCCACGCTCTCCCTCTAATCATTCCTAAAATGCTGTACCAAGAATTGGACCCAATTCTCCAGGTGAAGCTGGGCCAGTGTTTTCTCTGCAGATTCACCACAAGCAGCAGTGGGAGAGACACAAACACAACCGGGAGAGGCCGAAAGGAAGCGTTTTCATTGGAGAGAAGAAGGTTACGAGGTGACCTAATTGAGGCATACAAGATGATCAGAGGGTTAGATAGGGTGGACAGTGAGAGCCTTTTTCCTCGGATGGTGATGGCTAACACGAGGGGACATAGCTTTAAATTAAGGGGTGGTAATTATAGGACGGATGTCAGAGGTAGGTTCTTTACTCAGAGGGTAGTAAGGGCGTGGAATGCCCTGCCTGCAGCAGTTGTGGACTCGCCAACTTTAAGGGCATTCAAATGGTCGGTGGATAGGCATATGGATAACATTGGAATAGTTTAGGTTAGAGGGTCATTAGATTGGTTCCACTGGTCGGCGCAACATCGAGGGCCGAAGGGTCTGTACTGCGCTGGAATGTTCTATGTTCTATGAAAGAGAATTGGACACAAATTGTATGTGAAGTACAGCAGGTATAGAGAACAATTTGTGAAGTAAATGGCCTTTATCACAAAAAGGTTCGAGTATAAGGAGTACAGGAGTCTGATCTTACAGAGATCTATAAAATAATGAATGTAAGAACATAAGAACATAAGAAATAGGAGCAGGAGTAGGCCATCTGGCCCTTCGAGCCTGCCCCGCCATTCAATAAGATCATGGCTGATCTGTCGTGGCTCAGTTCCACTTTCCCGCCCTCTCCCCATAACCCTTAATCCCCTCGCTTATCAAAAACCCATCAACCCGCTTCTTAAAAATATTTAGCGAGGCAGCCTCCACCACTTCAACGGGCAGAGAATTCCAGAGATTCACCACCCTTTGAGTGAAGAAGTTCCTCCTCAACTCCGTTCTAAACCACGCCCCCCCTTTATCCTGAGGCTGTGCCCCCTAGTCCTACTGTCCTTTCTGAGCAGGAAGAGTCTCTCCGCCTCTATCCTATCCATCCCATTCATCATCTTATGCGTCTCAATGAGATCTCCCCTCATTCTTCTAAACTCTTAACAAGTACAAGCCTAGTTTATTCAGCCTCTCCTCATAGTTCAACCCCCTCAACTCTGGAATCAGCCTAGTAAACCTCCTCTGCGCTCCCTCCAAGGCCAAAATATCCTTGCGTAAGTGCGGCGACCAAAACTGCACACAGTACTCCAGCTGCGGCCTCACCAGTGCCCTGTACAGTTGTAGCAAGACCTCCTTACTTTTATATTCAATCCCCCTCGCTATGAAGGCCAGCATCCCATTCGCCTTCCTGACCACCTGCTGCACCTGCAGGCTGGGTTTTTGCGACTCATGCACAAGGTCCCCGAGGTCCCTCTGCACCGTCGCCTGCTGCAGTTTTTCGCCACGTAAGTAATAATCCTTCCTACCATTATTCCTACCAAAGTGGACCACCTCACACTTGCCAACATTAAATTCCATTTGCCATTTCCTGGCCCATTCGCCCAGCCTATCTAGATCCTTCTGCAGACTCTCCACACCCTCCGCGCAATTTGCCGTTACCCCAATCTTGGTGTCATCAGCAAATTTCAACACCCTACACTCGGTTCCCTCCTCCAGATCATCTATATAAATGGTAAATAGCTGAGGCCCCAGAACCGACCCCTGGGGCACTCCAGGAGGAGCGAGATAGGCAATATCTTTTCCCGAGGGTAGGGGAGTCTAAAACTAGAGGGTTTTAAGGTGAGAGGGGAGAGATACAAAAGTGTCCAGAGGGGCAATGTTTTCACACAGAGGTTGGTGAGTGTCTGGAACAAGCTGCCAGATGTGGGTACAATTTTGTCTTTTAAAAAGCGTTTAGACAGTTACATGGGCACCATGGGTGCAGAGGGATATGGGCCAAATGTGGTCAATTGGGACTAGCTTAGGGTGTTAAAAAAGGGACAGCATGGACAAGTTGGGCCGAAGGGCCTGTTTCAATGCTGGAAACCTCTATGATTCTATGATTTTAAGTCTTACTGCAATTATATTGTGGCCATACCAAAGAACAAAGAACAAAGAACAACACAGCACGTGAAACAGGCCCTTTGGCCCGACAAGCCCGCGCTGCCCATTTTAACACTCAGTGAGTGCCTCATTCCAATCCTCCTTCTACCAACAACTTTTGTCTACATCTCATGGACTCCACAATAAAGGGGTACAAATTTAGAGAATTATATGTGCGCCACATTAAGGGAGATCAGGATATAGCTTAAATCTCCTTATCTAAAGGAGGGTGTACTTGCCTTAGAGAAAGCGTAACTGAGGTTCATTTGACAGATTCTTGAGGTGAGGGTATAATTCTGTGAGGAGAGACTTGAGAAGATTGCGAGGTTACTAAGGAGGCAGAGAATGAATGTTGTTGCTGGCAAAAGCAGGTGTGAGGTGGAGAAGAGAAAGAGACGTTAGCCGTTGCTGGGGAACTCTGCCCGGCACTCACGGTGAGGTGGAACCTCTCCGATGGTTGGAGCACCGGGTCAGAGGAGCTGGAACACCAACTTTGCTGCTTTGTGCCTCGGTGTGGCAATAGCCCCATCTTGTGGCTTCAGGAACAATTGCACAGAGCTCGGAGACAAGAATGTGTTTTCTTTCATTTTTCATACGAAGAGAGACTAAGTCGGTGAGGATTATATTCCCTGGAGTTCAGAAGAGTGAGAGGGGATCTCATAGAAACTTATAAAATTCTAACAGGGTTAGACAGGGTAGATTCAGAAAGAATGTTCCCAATGGTGGGGGAGTCCAGAACTAGGGGGTCATAGTTTGAGGGTAAGGGGGTAAACCTTTTAGAACTGAGGGTGAGGAGAAATTTCTTCACCCAGAGGGTGGGGAATGTGTGGAATTCACTCCCACAGAATGGAGTTAAGACAAAAGGTTGTCTGATTTCAAGAAGAAATTAGATATCGCTCTTGGGGATAAAGGGATCGAGGGATATGGGAGAAGGGAGGGATCAGGATATTGAATTCAATTATCAAAATGAATGGTGGAACAGGCTCGAAGGACTGAATGGCCTCCTCCTGCTTCTAGTTTCTGTGTTTATGATGGAGTTACTATGCTGGAAACTTATTGCCCATCCCTAATAGAATCCTTACAGCGCAGAAAGAGGCCCATCAAGTCGGCACTGACTCTCTGAAAGAACATCTTACCCAGGCCCCCCAACCCTATCCCTGTAACCCCACATATTTATCATGGCCAATCCACTTAACTTACACATGTTCGAACTGTGGGAGGAAACCAGAGAACCCGGAGGAAACCCATGCAGGCACGAGGAGAATGTGCAGACTCCGCACAGACAGTGACCCGAGGCTGGATTTGAACCCAGGCCCCTGGAGTTGTGAAGCAGTTAACCACCCTGCTGCCCGGGGTGGTGAACCACCTTCTGAAATGGCAGTGCTGCTAGGGAGGGAGTTCCGGGACTTTAACAGTGTGACGCTGTGGGAATGATGATCTGATCTGAAGGGAGATGGGATATGAATTAGAGGGATGGTGTTGGTGTTCCCGTGTACCTGATACTATCAGATGGAGGGAGCAGGGTTGAGAGGTGCTGTCATTGATGTTTATTATTATTATCAGGTGTACAGAATATGAGAGATACAGATAGGGAGGGTCTCGTCCAGTTAGTAAAGGGGTCAATAACCAGGGTATTGATTTAAGGGAAGGAGCAGGAGATTTGAAGGGGATTTCAGGGTGTTGCGAATCTGGAACTCGCTGCTTGAAAGGGTGGTAGAGGCAGGAATCCTCACAATGTTTAGGAAGCATAAGGAGAAAGCGGGAATGTGGAACTGATCCACTTCAGATCAGCCATGATCTTATTGAATGGCGGGGCAGGCTCGAAGGGCTGGATGGCCTACTCCTGCTCCTATTTCTTATGCTCTTAGATAAGCTCCATCCTATTCTACGGACCAAGTGCTGGATAATGGGATTAGAACAGATAGGTGCTTGATGGCTGGCACAGATAGGATGGGCCGATGGGCCTCTTGCTGTGCTGTAAAACTCTGTGGGCGGGGTTTTACAGTCACGCTTGCCCCGGAATTGGAAAATCCAGCCCGAGGTCAAGGGACCTTTCCATGGTCTGCCCCTCGCCCACTCTGTGAAGGACGGGACAGTAAAATTCACCCGATTGTGCTGGATGGGAGGAAGCTGAATGGCTTCCACTGTCATTTATGTATCACTGATAACCTGACAGAGTTTTCTGATGAGTTTCCAGGAAATGCAGTTGACATTGTGGAACCTGAACTTCCAAAAGCTGTTTGACCAAGTGCCACACGTTAGAAATAATTGAACCCCGGGGGATAGAACGGAGCGGTGCAGCATGGATACAAAACTGCCTAAGGATAGGATGTAGAGAGTTGTGGTGAATGGATCCAGTTTATTAAAAAGGTACCTGGATCAGTGCCCAAAGAGCTGGAAGACCACGGATCAGGAGCTGGGATTAAACTAAACGGCTAGTTTCTTTTTTTCTCTCTTTGGCCAACGAAGACATGATGGGCTGAATGGCCTCACTGTACACCGTAACCCATAACCTTTCAAAGGTTTGATGGTTCTAATGGCTGGCCAGGTTAAAGCCAGTGCAGAAGGAGGCCACTCGGCCCATCGAGTCTGCACTGACAACATAAGAACATAAGAAATAGGAGCAGGAGTAGGCCATCTAGCCCTTCGAGCCTGCCCCGCCATTCAATAAGATCATGGCTGATCTGTCGTGGCTCAGTTCCACTTTCTCGCCTTCTCCCCATAACCCTGAATCCACTAGTCACCAACCGCCAATCCGAATAGCACCCATTGACCCCCACTCTCGGCCTTCTATTTGACAGCCAATCCTCTATCCACGCTAACACCTTACCCTCAACTCCATGCCCCCTAACCTTCTGTAACAACCTTTTGTGCGGCACCTTATCAAACGCCTTCTGAAAATCGAGAAACACCACATCCACCGGTTCCCCTCCATCCACCGCACTAGACACATCCTCATAGAATTCCAATAAATTCGTCAGACACGACTTCCCCTTAATGAATCCGTGCTGCGTCTGCTCGATCAAACAATTCTTCTCTAGATGCCTCTCTATTTCCTCATTGATGACGGATTCAAGCATTTTTCCTACAACAGACGTTAAACTAACCGGCCTATAATCCCCTGCCTTTTGCCTGCTACCCTTGTTAAACAGCAGCGTAACATTAGCCGTTTTCCAATCTTCCGGCACTTCCCTGGAATCCAGCGAGGTTTGGAAAATAATCACTAAGGCATCCACTATCACCTCTGCCATTTCCTTCAGAACCCCGGGATGCATTCCATCTGGTCCTGGGGACTTGTCCACCATCAGTCCCTCCAGTCTGTCAAGCACCACCACTCTAGTAACAATGATCTCATTCAGGCCCTCCACTCCTACCATCTTTCCATCGCTAACATAAGAACATAAGAAATAGGAGCAGGAGTAGGCCAACTAGCCCTTCGAGCCTGCCCCGCCATTCAATAAGATCATGGCTGATCTGTCGTGGCTCAGTTCCACATTCCTGCCCTCTCCCCATAACCCTTAATCCCCTCTCTCATCAAAAACCCATCAACCCGCGTCTTAAATATATTTAGCGAGGCAGCCTCCACCACTTCAACGGGCAGAGAATTCCAGAGATTCACCACCCTTTGAGTGAAGAAGTTCCTCCTCAACTCTGTTCTAAACTGCCCCCCCTTTATCTTGAGGCTATGCCCCCTAGTCCTACTATCCTTTCTGAGCGGGAAGAGCCTCTCCACCTCTATCTTATCCATCCCATTCATCATCTTATACGTCTCAATCAGATCTCCCCTCATTCTTCTAAACTCTAATGAGTACAAGCCTAGTTTATTCAGCCTCTCCTCATAGCTCAACCCCCTCAACTCCGGTATCAGCCTAGTAAACCTCCTCTGCACTCCCTCCAAGGCCAAAATATCCTTGCGCAGGTGCGGCGCCCAAAACTGCACACAGTACTCCAGCTGCGGCCTCACCAATGCCCTATACAGCTGCAGCAAGACCTCCCTACTTTTATATTCAATCCCCCTCGCGATGAAGGCCAGCATCCCATTCGCCTTCCTGACCACCTGCTGCACCTGCAAGCTGGGTTTTTGCGACTCATGCACAAGGACCCCGAGGTCCCTCTGCACCGTCGCCTGCTGCATTTTAATTTAATACTCTCCTTTATCTCCTTCGTTATCCACGGCTGATTATCCCTTCCCCTACGATCCTTCCACAACAATCCCATCCAGGCCTTATCCCTGTAACCCCATATATTTATCCGTTAATCCCTCTAATCTACGCATCCCAGGACCTTAAAGGTCATTTACATAAAACATAAGAAAACATAAGAAATAGGAGCAGGAGTAGGCCATCTAGCCCTTCGAGCCTGCCCCGCCATTCAATAAGATCATGGCTGATCTGAAGTGGATCAGTTCCACTTTCCTGCTTTCTCCTCATAACCCTTAAATCCCTTGTCTATCATAAACCTATCTACCCGTGACTTAAATATATTTAGCGAGGCAGCCTCCACCACTTCAACGGGCAGAGAATTCCAGAGATTCACCATGCTTTGAGTGAAGAAGTTCCTCCTCAACACAGTTCTAAACTGCACTCCCCTTATTTTGAGGCTGTGCCCTCTAGTTATTTTCCTTTCTAAGTGGAAAGAATCTCTCTAGCACGGCCAATGCACCTAACCTGCACATCTTTGGACTATGGGAGGAAACCGGAGCACCCGGAGGAAACCCATGCAGACACAGGGAGAATGTGCAAACTCCACACAGACAGCCTTTAATCCCAACAATTTCTCCAACACCATTCCTCTACTGATTTCCCTCAGTTCCTCCCTCTCATTAAACCCTGTGTTCCCCAACATTTCGGGAATGTTATTTATGTCCTTTTTTGTGAAGACTGAACTAAAACGTGTATTTAGTTATAAATTCCCCTATTTTTTGATTATAAGGGACCTACATGTGTGTTCAACAATCTTTTTCTCCTCACATATTGTGATGATATTAAGAACATAAGAACATAAGAAATAGGAGCAGGAGTAGGCCATCTAGCCCTTCGAGCCTGCCCCGCCATTCAATAAGATCATGGCTGATCTGAAGTGGATCAGTTCCACTTTCCCGTTTTCTCCCCATAACCCTTAATTCCCTTGTCTGTCAGAAATCTATCTACCCGTGACTTAAATATATTTAGTGAGGCAGCCTCCACCACTTCAACGGGCAGAGAATTCCAGAGATTCACCACCCTTTGAGTGAAGAAGTTCCTCCTCAACTCTGATCTAAACTGCCCCCCCCCTTATCTTGAGGCTGTGCCCTCTAGTCCTGCTGTCCTTTCTAAATGGGAAGAATCTCTCTACCTCTACCCTATCCATCCCCTTCATTATCTTATACGTCTCTATAAGATCCCCCCTCATCCTTCTAAACTCCAACGAGTACACACCCAGTCTATTCAGCCTCTCTTCATAGTCTAACCCCCTCATCTCCGGTATCAGCCTAGTGAACCTCCTCTGCACTCCCTCCAAGGCCAATATATCCTTCTGCAAGTGCGGTGACCAAAACTGCACACAGTACTCCAGCTGCGGCCTCACCAGTGCCCTGTACAGTCGCAGCAAGACCTCCCTGCTTTTATATTCTATCCCCCTCACTATAAAGGCCAGCATACCATTCGCCTTCTTGATCACCTGCTGCACCTGCAGACTGAGTTTTTGCGACTCATGCACAAGGACCCCCAGGTCCCTCTGCACCGTAGCATGCTGCAGCTTTTCTCCCTTTAAATAGTAATCCCTCCTACTATTATTCCTGCCAATGTGGATAACCTCACACTTGCTAACATTGTACTCCATCTGCCAGGTCCTCGCCCACTCGCTCAGCCTATTCAGATCCCTGTGCAGACTTTCCACATCCTCCACACAATTTGCTTTTCCACTCATCTTCGTGACATCAGCAAATTTCATCACCCTACACTCAGCCCCCTCCTCCAGATCATCTATATAAATGGTAAATAGCTGAGGACCCAGCACCGATCCCTGGGGCACTCCACTATTCACCAACCGCCAATCAGAATAGCACCCATTGATACCAACTCTCTGCTTCCTATTAGACAACCAATCCTCTAACCACGCTAACACCTTACCCCCAACTCCGTGCACCCTAACCTTCTGTAGCAACCTTTTGTGAGGTACCTTATCAAACACCTTTTGGGAATCTAAAAACACCACATCCACCGGTTCCCCTCTGTCTACCGCACTCGTCACATCCTCATAGAAATCCAATAAGTTCATCAAACACAACTTCCCCTTAACGAATCCGTGCTGCGTCTGCTCGATCAAACCATTCTTTTCTAGGTGCCTCGCTATTTCTTCTTTGATGATGGATTCGAGCATTTTTCCAACTACAGATGTTAAACTAACCGGCCTATAATTCCCTGCCTTTTGTCTGCTACCTTTTTTAAACAGTGGCGTAACATTAGCCGTTTTCCAATCTTCCGGCACTTCCCTGGAGTCCAGCGAATTTTGATAAATAATCACTAAGGCATCCACTATCACCTCTGCCATTTCCTTCAGAACCCTGGGATGCATTCCATCCGGTCCTGGGGACTTGTCCATCTTCAGTCCCACTTGTCGATCAAGCACTACCTCTCTAGTGACAGTAATTGCATTCAGGCCCTCAACTCCTACCATCCTTCTATCTTTAATATTCGGCAAACTATTCGCGTCCTCCTCCGTGAAGACCAAGGCAAAAAACTTACTTAAGGCCTCAGCCATTTCCTCATCCCCCACCGCTAAATCCCCCCTCTCATCCTCCAAGGGTCCAACATTCACCCTAGCCAGTCTCTTCTTCTTTATATATTTGTAAAAACTTTTACGGTCATTTTCTTTATTTAGAGCTACTTTAGCTTCATACTCTATCTTTCCTTTCTTTATCACCTTCTTAGTCATTCTTTGTTGTTTTTTAAATTTTTCCCAATCTTCTAATCGCCCACTATTTTTAGCCACTCTGAACGCATCAGTTTTTAATTTAATACTCTCCTTTATTTCCTTCGATAACCACGGCTGGTTATCCCTTCTCCTACATTCCTTCTTTACCATTGGACTATATTTCTGTTGAGCACTGAAAAAGATCTCCTTAAAGATCCTCCACTGTTGCTCAGCCGTCCTACCAACCAATCTGCACCCCCAATCTACATTCACCAATTCTGCTCTCATCCTATCATACTCCCCTCTGTTCAAACAGAGGACACTGGTGCGGGACCCGACTTTCTCATTCTCCATCTGCATCAGAAATTCAACCATACTATGATCGCTCGTCCCAAGAGGATCCCTCACAAGAAGATTCCTAATTCTACCTGCCTCGTTACACAGTACCAGATCTAAGATAGCTCGCTCCTTGGTAGGTTCCGTTACATACTGTTCAAGGAAACTATCCCGACAGCATTCCAAGAACTCTTCCTCAAGCCCACCGCGTCCAACTTGGGTCATCCAATCAATATGCAGATTAAAATCCCCCCTAATTATCGCCGTTCTGTTTTTGCACGCATCAATTATTTGCTTGTTTATAGCCCGCCCCACCTCAAAGTTATTATATGGGGGCCTATAGACCACACCCACCAGCGTCTTCCTCCCCTTACTATTCCTTATCTCCACCCACAACGATTCCACGTTTTGCTCTTTGGAGCCTATATCTTCTTACTTCCGCCCTGATATTATCCTTAATTAACAGAGCTACCCCACCCCCTTTTCCCGCCCATCTATCCTTCCTAAACACCTGATACCCCTGGACATTCAGTTCCCAGTCCCTGTTTCCGTAATGGCCACCAGATCATATCCATTTGTGCTGATCTGCGCCACCAGCTCATTCACTTTGTTCCGAATGCTTCGTGCATTCAGGTAAAGTGTCTTTATCTGGACCTTATTTGTAGAAACGCTACTAACCTTTCTCATGCCCCCTACTCCTTTTATTATTGGGACATCCTCAACATTTACCTGCACACATGCCCTCTCCTTTACTTTAGATTTAGTAATTTCCCTCACTCCTGCACCCTCCCCCCCTGTAATTAGTTTAAAGCCCTATCTACAGTCCTAGTTATACAATTTGCCAGAACTCTGATCCCAGCACAGTTCAGACTAAGACCATCCCATCTGAACAGGTCCCACCTGCCCCGATACTGGTGCCAATGCCCCATAAATTCAAACCCATTCCTCCCACACCAATCCCTGAGCCACCCATTCATCTCCTTAATCTGATTTACCCTGTGCCAATTTGCATGTGGTTCAGGTAGTAATCCAGAGATAACCACCTTGTCGGTTCTGCTTTTTAATTTGATTCCCAGCTTTTCATACTCCCTCTGCGGATCCTTACTTCCCATTTTGCCTATGTCGTTGGCACCCATGTGTACCACAACGACCGGATTCTCACCTTCCCACTCCAGGTTCCTCTGCAGCCCAGGTGAGACATCCCGGACCCGAGCACCAGGCAGACAACACACCCTTCTGTGCACTTTGTCATTATCACAGAGGACAGTGTCTATACCCCTAACTACACAATCCCCAATAACCACTACATTCCTCTTTACTTATTTATTTACTTACTTATATATTATTTCAAACAAGTATGTATTAATGATTATAAAGTCAACATGTTCAAACTTTTATGTTTCTGCTGGTGGCTCAGTGTTAGCCCTGCTGCCTCACAGCACCAGGGAGCCGGGTTCAATTCCCAGCTCGGGTCACTGCCTGTGTGCAGTTTGCACATTCTCCCCGTGTCTGTGTGGGATTCCTCAGGGTGCTCCAGTTTCCTCCCATAGTCCGAAAGATGTGCTGGTTAGGTGCATTGGCCATACTAAATTCTCCCTCAGTGTACCCGAACAGGTGCCGGAGTGTGGGATTTTTGCAGTAACTTCAGTGCAGTGTTAACGTAAGCCTACTTTGTAACAATAAAACTTACACAAAAAAAAAGTAAGACTATTTACTTCACGGGCACAGTGGTTTGCACTGCTGCTTCACAGCTCCAGGGACCTGGGTTCGATTCCCGACTCAGGTCACTAACTGTGTGGAGTTTGCACATTCTCCTCGTGTCTGTGTGGGTTTCCTCCGGGTGCTCCAGTTTCCTCCCACAGTCCAAAGATGTGCGGGTTAGGTTGATTGGCCGTGCTAAAATTGCCCGTTAGTGTTCTGGGATGTGTAGGTTAGAGGGATTAGTGGGTAAATGTATCGGGATATGGGGATAGGGCCTGGGTGGGATTGTGGTCAGTGCAGACTGGATGGGCCAAAGTGCCTGTTTCTGCACTGTAGGGTTCTATGTATTTGTGACTCTAATAAATAGACTGTGTTTTATAAGGGACTAGGTGACAGGGCTCTGGGGTGGGGTGGATTGAGGGGGATTAACTATGTCACTCTTTTAAAGAGTTGGCAGATTTGGTGTGTGGAGGGTATATGACGCAGGGTGCAGAACTGTTGCTGTTATTTCGGACATGTCCAGGAGGTGGTGCTGTCCCTGCATATACTTTGGAGACTATTTTTTGCCCTTCCCATTTCCCATTTTCTCTGGCTCCCGGTTTGGAATTCCTCCCCCGTCTATATATTCTCCGCCTTTTCCCCTTCCTTTGCTTTGCTGAAGAGGCCCCTGTTTCTCCAGAGGGAGAGGGGTGGCCCACAAGTCTGCGTATGGAAAGTCTGATGTTGTTTCCTCAGTGAGGGCCCCCCCCCTCCTCCGCCCCCTTGCCCAGGCCTCTTCCCGCACCCTGCCAGGCCTGCTGGAATGCAGCCGCTGAGTAAAGTTCCAGCGCTCAATCCAAGCAGCAGAGCCACTGGGGGGGGAGGCGCCACTCAACTGGGAAAGAAACTCGAACGGAAGAGGGGCTCCCACTGGGAGACACACACAGACAACCCCGGGTCAATGGAGGCTGTAGAATTCTTACGCAACAGAGGGAAGCCATTTGACCACACCCAGAGTAACCTCTTCAGTTAAAGTTTATTTACTAGTCTCACAAGTCAGCTTACCTTAACACTGCAATGAAGTTACTGTGAAAATGCCCTAGTGGTCACACTCCGGCGCCTGTTCGGGTTACACTGAGGGAGAATTTAGCACCTAACCAGCACGTCTTTCAGACTGGGAAGAAACCGGAGCACCCGGAGGAAACCCACGCAGACACGGGGAGAACATGCAGACTCCACACAGACAGTGAACCAAGCCGGGAATTGAACCCAGGTCCCTGGCAATGTGAGGTAGCAGTGCTAACCCACTGTGCCACCCTCACTCTCAATGGGAAAGCTGGTGTTTTGGTT
This sequence comes from Carcharhinus amblyrhynchos, assembly GCF_965287045.1. NCBI lineage: Eukaryota > Metazoa > Chordata > Chondrichthyes > Carcharhiniformes > Carcharhinidae > Carcharhinus > Carcharhinus amblyrhynchos. Next base: position 143,900,688 of record NC_137325.1, on the reverse strand, counting down.
TCACAAAAATGTGACCACTGACCATCCCCCTCTACCCCTCCCCCTCCGCTACCAACACCACCACCCACTCCTGTGTGTTCACCTCACTGGGAGCGAGCTGCTGTCTAATTTCTGTAACCTCTTCCAAACTTACAGCCCTCCCTATCTGTGTAATCCCCTCCAGCCCTCCCCATCTCTGTAATCCCCCTCAGCCCTCCCTATCTCTGTAATCCCCTCCCCATCTCTGTAATCCCCCTCAGCCCTCCCTATCTCTGTAATCCCCTCCATCCCTCCCTATCTCTGTAATCCCCTCCATCCCTCCCTATCTCTGTAATCCCCTCCATCCCTCCCTATCTCTGTAATCCCCTCCATCCCTCCCTATCTCTGTAACCTCCTCCCGCTCTCCCTATCTCTCTATCCTCCTCCCGCCCTCCCTATCTCTCTATCCGCCTCCCGCCCTCCCTATCTCTCTATCCTCCTCCCGCCCTCCCTATCTCTCTATCCTCCTCCCGCCCTCCCTATCTCTCTATCCTCCTCCCGTTCTCCCTATTTCTCTATCCTCCTCCCGCTCTCCCTATTTCTCTATCCTCCTCCCGCTCTCCCTATCTCTCTATCCTCCTCCCGCTCTCCCTATCTCTCTATCCTCCTCCCGCTCTCCCTATTTCTCTATCCTCCTCCCGCCCTCCCTATCTCTCTATCCTCCTCCCGCTCTCCCTATCTCTCTATCCTCCTCCCGCTCTCCCTATCTCTCTATCCTCCTCCCGCTCTCCCTATCTCTCTATCCTCCTCCCGCTCTCCCTATCCCTCTATCCTCCTCCCGCTCTCCCTATCCCTCTATCCTCCTCCCGCTCTCCCTATCTCTCTATCCTCCTCCCGCTCTCCCTATCTCTCTATCCTCCTCCCGCTCTCCCTATCTCTCTGTCCTCCTCCCGCTCTCCCTATCTCTCTATCCTCCTCCCGCTCTCCCTATCTCTCTATCCTCCTCCCGCTCTCCCTATCTCTCTATCCTCCTCCCGCTCTCCCTATCTCTCTATCCTCCTCCCGCTCTCCCTATCTCTCTATCCTCCTCCCGCTCTCCCTATCTCTCTATCCTCCTCCCGCTCTCCCTATCTCTCTATCCTCCTCCCGCTCTCCCTATCTCTCTATCCTCCTCCCGCTCTCCCTATCTCTCTATCCTCCTCCCGCTCTCCCTATCTCTCTATCCTCCTCCCGCTCTCCCTATCTCTCTATCCTCCTCCCACTCTCCCTATCTCTGTATCCTCCTCCCACTCTCCCTATCTCTGTATCCTCCTCCCGCTCTCCCTATCTCTCTATCCTCCTCCCGCCCTCCCTATCTCTCTATCCTCCTCCCACTCTCCCTATCTCTGTATCCTCCTCCCACTCTCCCTATCTCTGTATCCTCCTCCCGCTCTCCCTATCTCTCTATCCTCCTCCCGCCCTCCCTATCTCTCTATCCTCCTCCCGCTCTCCCTATCTCTCTATCCTCCTCCCGCTCTCCCTATCTCTCTATCCTCCTCCCGCTCTCCCTATCTCTCTATCCTCCTCCCACTCTCCCTATCTCTCTATCCTCCTCCCGCTCTCCCTATCTCTCTATCCTCCTCCCGCTCTCCCTATCTCTCTATCCTCCTCCCACTCTCCCTATCTCTCTATCCTCCTCCCGCTCTCCCTATCTCTCTATCCTCCTCCCGCTCTCCCTATCTCTCTATCCTCCTCCCGCCCTCCCTATTTCTCTATCCTCCTCCCGCTCTCCCTATCTCTCTATCCTCCTCCCGCTCTCCCTATCTCTCTATCCTCCTCCCGCTCTCCCTATCTCTCTATCCTCCTCCCGCTCTCCCTATCTCTCTATCCTCCTCCCGCTCTCCCTATCTCTCTATCCTCCTCCCACTCTCCCTATCTCTCTATCCTCCTCCCGCTCTCCCTATCTCTCTATCCTCCTCCCGCTCTCCCTATCTCTCTATCCTCCTCCCGCTCTCCCTCCTCCCACTCTCCCTATCTCTCTATCCTCCTCCCACTCTCCCTATCTCTGTATCCTCCTCCCGCTCTCCCTATCTCTCTATCCTCCTCCCGCTCTCCCTCCTCCACTCTCCCTATCTCTCTATCCTCCTCCCACTCTCCCTATCTCTCTATCCTCCTCCCGCTCTCCCTATCTCTCTATCCTCCTCCCGCTCTCCCTATCTCTCTATCCTCCTCCCGCTCTCCCTCCTCCCACTCTCCCTATCTCTCTATCCTCCTCCCGCCCTCCCTATCTCTCTATCCTCCTCCCGCTCTCCCTATCTCTCTATCCTCCTCCCGCTCTCCCTATCTCTCTATCCTCCTCCCGCTCTCCCTATCTCTCTATCCTCCTCCCGCTCTCCCTATCTCTCTATCCTCCTCCCGCTCTCCCTATCTCTGTATCCTCCTCCCACTCTCCCTATCTCTGTATCCTCCTCCCGCTCTCCCTATCTCTCTATCCTCCTCCCGCTCTCCCTATCTCTCTATCCTCCTCCCACTCTCCCTATCTCTCTATCCTCCTCCCGCTCTCCCTATCTCTCTATCCTCCTCCCACTCTCCCTATCTCTCTATCCTCCTCCCGCTCTCCCTATCTCTCTATCCTCCTCCCACTCTCCCTATCTCTCTATCCTCCTCCCACTCTCCCTATCTCTCTATCCTCCTCCCGCTCTCCCTATCTCTCTATCCTCCTCCCGCTCTCCCTATCTCTCTATCCTCCTCCCGCTCTCCCTATCTCTGTATCCTCCTCCCGCTCTCCCTATCTCTCTATCCTCCTCCCGCTCTCCCTATCTCTCTATCCTCCTCCCGCTCTCCCTATCTCTCTATCCTCCTCCCGCTCTCCCTATCTCTCTATCCTCCTCCCGCTCTCCCTATCTCTCTATCCTCCTCCCGCTCTCCCTATCTCTCTATCCTCCTCCCACTCTCCCTATCTCTCTATCCTCCTCCCGCTCTCCCTATCTCTCTATCCTCCTCCCGCTCTCCCTATCTCTCTATCCTCCTCCCGCTCTCCCTATCTCTCTATCCTCCTCCCGCTCTCCCTATCTCTCTATCCTCCTCCCGCTCTCCCTATCTCTCTATCCTCCTCCGCTCTCCCTATCTCTCTATCCTCCTCCCGCTCTCCCTATCTCTCTATCCTCCTCCCGCTCTCCCTATCTCTCTATCCTCCTCCCACTCTCCCTATCTCTCTATCCTCCTCCCGCTCTCCCTATCTCTCTATCCTCCTCCCACTCTCCCTATCTCTGTATCCTCCTCCCGCTCTCCCTATCTCTCTATCCTCCTCCCGCTCTCCCTCCTCCCGCTCTCCCTATCTCTCTATCCTCCTCCCGCTCTCCCTATCTCTGTATCCTCCTCCCGCTCTCCCTATCTCTCTATCCTCCTCCCGCTCTCCCTATCTCTGTATCCTCCTCCCGCTCTCCCTATCTCTCTATCCTCCTCCCGCTCTCCCTATCTCTGTATCCTCCTCCCGCTCTCCCTATCTCTGTATCCTCCTCCCGCTCTCCCTATCTCTCTATCCTCCTCCCGCTCTCCCTATCTCTGTATCCTCCTCCCGCTCTCCCTATCTCTCTATCCTCCTCCCGCTCTCCCTATCTCTCTATCCTCCTCCCGCTCTCCCTATCTCTGTATCCTCCTCCCGCTCTCCCTATCTCTCTATCCTCCTCCCGCTCTCCCTATCTCTGTATCCTCCTCCCGCTCTCCCTATCTCTCTATCCTCCTCCCGCTCTCCCTATCTCTGTATCCTCCTCCCACTCTCCCTATCTCTGTATCCTCCTCCCGCTCTCCCTATCTCTCTATCCTCCTCCCGCTCTCCCTCCTCCCGCTCTCCCTATCTCTCTATCCTCCTCCCGCTCTCCCTATCTCTCTATCCTCCTCCCGCTCTCCCTATCTCTCTATCCTCCTCCCGCTCTCCCTATCTCTGTATCCTCCTCCCGCTCTCCCTATCTCTCTATCCTCCTCCCGCTCTCCCTATCTCTGTATCCTCCTCCCACTCTCCCTATCTCTGTATCCTCCTCCCGCTCTCCCTATCTCTCTATCCTCCTCCCGCTCTCCCTCCTCCCGCTCTCCCTATCTCTCTATCCTCCTCCCGCTCTCCCTATCTCTCTATCCTCCTCCCGCCCTCCCTATCTCTCTATCCTCCTCCCGCTCTCCCTTTCTCTCTATCCTCCTCCCGCTCTCCCTATCTCTCTATCCTCCTCCCGCTCTCCCTCCTCCCGCTCTCCCTATCTCTCTATCCTCCTCCCGCTCTCCCTATCTCTCTATCCTCCTCCCGCCCTCCCTATCTCTCTATCCTCCTCCCGCTCTCCCTATCTCTCTATCCTCCTCCCACTCTCCCTATCTCTCTATCCTCCTCCCACTCTCCCTTTCTCTCTATCCTCCTCCCGCTCTCCCTATCTCTCTATCCTCCTCCCGCTCTCCCTATCTCTCTATCCTCCTCCCGCTCTCCCTATCTCTGTATCCTCCTCCCGCCCTCCCTATCTCTCTATCCTCCTCCCGCTCTCCCTATCTCTCTATCCTCCTCCCGCTCTCCCTATCTCTCTATCCTCCTCCCGCTCTCCCTATCTCTCTATCCTCCTCCCACTCTCCCTATCTCTCTATCCTCCTCCCGCTCTCCCTATCTCTCTATCCTCCTCCCGCTCTCCCTATCTCTCTATCCTCCTCCCACTCTCCCTATCTCTCTATCCCCCTCCCGCTCTCCCTATCTCTCTATCCTCCTCCCGCTCTCCCTATCTCTCTATCCTCCTCCCGCTCTCCCTATCTCTCTATCCTCCTCCCGCTCTCCCTATCTCTCTATCCTCCTCCCGCTCTCCCTATCTCTCTATCCTCCTCCCACTCTCCCTATCTCTCTATCCTCCTCCCACTCTCCCTATCTCTCTATCCTCCTCCCGCTCTCCCTATCTCTCTATCCTCCTCCCACTCTCCCTATCTCTCTATCCTCCTCCCGCTCTCCCTATCTCTGTATCCTCCTCCCGCTCTCCCTATCTCTCTATCCTCCTCCCGCTCTCCCTATCTCTCTATCCTCCTCCCGCTCTCCCTATCTCTCTATCCTCCTCCCGCTCTCCCTATCTCTCTATCCTCCTCCCACTCTCCCTATCTCTCTATCCTCCTCCCGCTCTCCCTATCTCTCTATCCTCCTCCCACTCTCCCTATCTCTCTATCCTCCTCCCACTCTCCCTATCTCTCTATCCTCCTCCCGCTCTCCCTATCTCTCTATCCTCCTCCCGCTCTCCCTATCTCTCTATCCTCCTCCCGCTCTCCCTATCTCTCTATCCTCCTCCCGCTCTCCCTATCTCTCTATCCTCCTCCCGCTCTCCCTATCTCTCTATCCTCCTCCCGCTCTCCCTATCTCTCTATCCTCCTCCCGCTCTCCCTATCTCTCTATCCTCCTCCCACTCTCCCTATCTCTCTATCCTCCTCCCGCTCTCCCTATCTCTCTATCCTCCTCCCACTCTCCCTATCTCTGTATCCTCCTCCCGCTCTCCCTATCTCTCTATCCTCCTCCCGCTCTCCCTCCTCCCGCTCTCCCTATCTCTCTATCCTCCTCCCGCTCTCCCTATCTCTGTATCCTCCTCCCGCTCTCCCTATCTCTCTATCCTCCTCCCGCTCTCCCTATCTCTCTATCCTCCTCCCGCTCTCCCTATCTCTCTATCCTCCTCCCGCTCTCCCTATCTCTCTATCCTCCTCCCGCTCTCCCTATCTCTCTATCCTCCTCCCGCTCTCCCTATCTCTCTATCCTCCTCCCGCTCTCCCTATCTCTGTATCCTCCTCCCGCTCTCCCTATCTCTCTATCCTCCTCCCGCTCTCCCTATCTCTCTATCCTCCTCCCGCTCTCCCTATCTCTGTATCCTCCTCCCGCTCTCCCTATCTCTCTATCCTCCTCCCGCTCTCCCTATCTCTCTATCCTCCTCCCGCTCTCCCTATCTCTCTATCCTCCTCCCGCTCTCCCTGTCTCTCTATCCTCCTCCCGCTCTCCCTATCTCTCTATCCTCCTCCCGCTCTCCCTATCTCTCTATCCTCCTCCCGCTCTCCCTATCTCTGTATCCTCCTCCCACTCTCCCTATCTCTGTATCCTCCTCCCGCTCTCCCTATCTCTCTATCCTCCTCCCGCTCTCCCTCCTCCCGCTCTCCCTATCTCTCTATCCTCCTCCCGCTCTCCCTATCTCTCTATCCTCCTCCCGCTCTCCCTATCTCTCTATCCTCCTCCCGCTCTCCCTATCTCTCTATCCTCCTCCCGCTCTCCCTATCTCTCTATCCTCCTCCCGCTCTCCCTCCTCCCGCTCTCCCTATCTCTCTATCCTCCTCCCGCTCTCCCTATCTCTCTATCCTCCTCCCGCCCTCCCTATCTCTCTATCCTCCTCCCGCTCTCCCTTTCTCTCTATCCTCCTCCCGCTCTCCCTATCTCTCTATCCTCCTCCCGCTCTCCCTATCTCTGTATCCTCCTCCCGCTCTCCCTATCTCTCTATCCTCCTCCCGCTCTCCCTTTCTCTCTATCCTCCTCCCGCTCTCCCTATCTCTGTATCCTCCTCCCGCTCTCCCTATCTCTCTATCCTCCTCCCGCTCTCCCTATCTCTCTATCCTCCTCCCGCTCTCCCTATCTCTGTATGCTGTGAGATATTTGTCCTGCTCCACTTTGGCCATGGGGGTATTCCCAGTGTTAATGTTCCTGTTATTGGTGACCTGGGCCTCAGATTCTGGATTCTTCTCTCAGTCTCTGTGCTCCTTTCTGCTGCTTTAACCTGTCCCTAAAACCTAACTCTTTGGCCAAGGTTTTGGCTCCTGTCCGAATACCTCCCTGGGTCATTCAGTGTCAGAGTGAAACTTCTACATAGATAGCCATTGATAGTACAGAACGTGACCTTACTGAATGAAGGCTCTTCCCTGTACTCCGTCTCATCATTGTCTAAGATCCACTACCGTGGGGTCATCAGCAGTCTTGCGAATCGAGTTGGTGGGGGATGTGGCCGCACGGTCAGGGGTGTATAAGGAGTATAGTTGGGAGCTGTGGGGCACCAATTCTGTAATAATTGACTAAGATTTTAGCTCCCTGGGGTCAGTGCCCCTTTGATGGCCTTTACTTTATCCTCTACTGGACATAACCACATGCCATCTACCTGGTAACCTGAATAGGTGACTTTGGCTGCCTGGAAAATGCATTTCCCCCTCTGCAAGCAGACTCCTATTCTGGAGAATTGCTGCAGGATTTCTTCTAGGTTGACCAGGTATTCCTGTTCTGAAGCTCCTGTGACCAAGACATTATCTAAATATACTGCCACCTTGGGTAGTCTTTGAAGGGTGTTCTCCATTACTCTTTAGAAGATGGCACACACTGATGATGCCCTGAAAGGCAAACGGGTATATTCACAGAATCCTTAAGTGTGTTGAGTGTCGCTTATTTCCAGGAGGTCCAATTCAAGCTGAAGGTAGACGTGGCTCATGTCCAACTTGGAGACCATCTTGTAATGTCCAGATCTTCAATCTGGGAATAGTGTACCTATCGAGTTTGGAGACCTGATTGGTTTATTGTTCTTGCAAAGACCATCTGATTTGTCAGGCTTAAGAACAGGGACGATAGGCGTGGCCCATTCTACAGATTGTACAGGCCTGATTATATCCAAGTTTTCAAGACATCCTAGTTCAGTGTTCATCTTCTCCAGCATGGAGTAAGAGTCTGAAGTACCTAGATGGAATATTGGCGTCAAAGTAGATCTGAGCCTTGGTTCCATTTTCCCCAGGCCTTCCTGAAAAGTGAATAACCTCACATTTATTGGTGATTGCTTTGCAAGTAGACTCTGAACAAGAATACAATACAGGAAACAGGCCCTTCAGCCCTCTGATTGGTAGAGGTGTTGCCATGGAGAGTGCAGCAGTTAACTGATGACTGATTGTTAACTGCCAAATTTCGTTTCCAAACAGTTTGGCTTTGATTGGTCTGGGAAATGAAGCGAGACAGTCTATTGGCTATTTTGTTCAGCTGAAAGAGGTGCAATGTGTGTACCTGTTCCATCTCACTGCAATGGAGAGGGCCTTATGTATTAATATATATCGCTGCCAGCCTTATTATCACACCCAGGACTGTTTAATAATGTCTATTTATAAAATGTATTTATTCAATATCTTTATATATTTAACTTCATGAAAAATCCCAAGGAACATCCTCGAAACAAAGGGCGGAATTCTCCTAGCTTGGGGCTAAGTGCGATGTCAGACAGCGCTGGTGGTATCTGTCCAGCTAACGGGAATAGCATGATCCCACGCCAGATTCTGCACTTGGAGGTCCCCTTTGACTCTCCTGGTGGGCCGGTAGCTAACTCGTCCACTCACTGATGGGTTCAAAGGTGCCGGTACCTTATTTATATACCAGCCAGCACATCCCGTCACTCTCTGCAGTCCCTCCCCCGGTTCACCAGGCCGTACAGGATGTCAGTAACCCAGACAGACACGGCTCACAGCTCGGGAAGGAGGTCCTCCAGTCCTCCCAGTGTTTAACTGGAGGGAACTTCCGCTCAGCCAGTTGGTTAAACATGCTGGTAATGTAGCACGGATGTACACTGAGTGGTATGGGCCCTCAGAGAGTCCTGGCAAGTGATAATTCCTACTGCTAATCTCTGGGTCCTCATGTTGACTGGATATTTAACTGCAGGGAGCATCGCACGCACTTAAATATACCCATAGATATACATGCATGTACACGTAGAAATACACAGGCTTCTGCACACCGATATAGCAACACAGGAATTAGGAGCAGAAGTTGGTACTTCAGCCCCTCGAGCCTGCTCCACTATTCTATCAGAGCATGGCTGATCTCTCCCTGGTCTCTATACACACATGTACACAAATGTACACAGACATGTGCATACAGATATTCAAATATACACATTCATGCACCTGGATATAGTCACACATTATATACATATGTGGCTCAGTGGCACAGTGGTTAGCACTCGGTCCGCCTTGTTGTCCAACGAGGCGTATACACGCGATGGGTCGTACAAGGGCTGCTCTTGGTTGTTTTGAGATTGGCCTAGTGCTTCATGTCATTAGTGTGCGCTTAAACTGGACCAGATGCTGGGCAACACGACAGCTCAGTGACTATCGCTGATTGCTGTGCAGACACATGGATTTGGGCCGGTGTCTGTGGGAGTTTGCGCATTCTCCCCGTGCTTGCGTGGGTTTTCTCCGGGTGCTCCGGTTTCCTCCCACACCCCAAAGATGTGCTGTTAGGCTGATTGGTGTAACAAATTGTCCCTAAATTAGTCTTCCCTCAATGTGGATGGCCATAAGCGTAGACAAGGGTCATGGGTGGAGGGGGGGGACTGGTGGTGTTAAGATGGCGGCGTGGGCTCGTTGGGCCGAAGGGCCTGTTTCCCGGGCTGTTTTTGTTCTTTGTTCACTGCTGCCTCACAGCTCTAGGGACCTGGGTTCAATTCCTGGCTTGGGTCACTGTCTGTGCGGAGTCTGCATGTTCTCCCCGTGTCTGCGTGGGTTTCCTCCGGGTGCTCCGGTTTCCTCCCACAGTCTGAAAGCTGCGTAGGTTAGGGTGGATTGGCCATGTTAAATTCTCCCTTGGCATACCCGAACAGGCACCGGAGTGTGGCAACTAGACAATAACTTCATCGCAGTGTGAATGCTTGTGACGCTAATAAATAAATATAAAACTTTCAACAAACATGAACAGGCATACGTATAGACATACATGTTACAACACGCACACAAATAGCAAGCTGCCTTGTAATAAGGAGGGAGTTATCTGCGCATTAGCAGTGCTGGTTAAAGGGTAGATATTGACCAAGACACGGGGGCGGGGGGGGGGGGTAACTCTCCATCTGTTTTCAGAATAACTTGGTCCTTCACAAGGGTTCAGCATCGTGTCGGACTGACAGCCCCTCTACCAGGGCAGCCTGGATTACTGCGCCCGCTGTCTCTCGGTCTTCAACCCCGAGTATAATAATTAGACAAACCACACGCGGGCATTGTGGTTGCCCTGTCCTGCGAACAGAGGTGAAGCAGGAAGCTGTGTGACAGCAGCGATGTTCGAGCGAGCAGGGCAGTCTTTATTCTTCTACAAAACACACTCATGAACCTGTGAGAACATCCCAAAATGGCCGGCTCTCAGAAAGCTGTGATATTCGGGTTCTTGACATGTAACACTCTGAGATAATCCAATACAGGAAATGTGTCTGACATTTTACAACAGTCTTACAAATTGTTGTTTGTTCGGAGGAATGAAGGGGGGGGATCTCACGGAGATTTATAAAATTCTAACAGGATTAGACAGGGTAGGTGCAGGGAGGATGTCCCGAGGGTGGGGGGAGTCCAGAACCAGGGGGTCACAGTCTGAGGTTTGGGGGTAGACCATTTAGGACGGAGATGAGGAGACATTTCTTCACCCGGTGGAATTCATTCCCACAGGAAGTAGTTGATGCCAAAACATTGAATAGATTCAAGAGGCAGCCAGATTAAAGGGAGAAAGCAGGATGAGGCTATTGAGTTGGACAATCAGCCATGATGGTGATGAATGGCGGAGCAGGCTGGAAGGACTGAATGGCCTCCTCCTGCTCCTATCTTCCATGTTGCAAAGTTAGTTTATACACAGTCTACATGGAACAAGTCACACTCCGAGGTGCTTCAGTCCAACTGAGAAACGTGTTGTGTACACCCAGTGAGTTATTCAGGCCAAGGGTGCTCTGCTCTCTGTCGCTTACTGGGGCTGAAAGGTTTTAGACAGTGACTTTCCCCATTGCTGCAGCAGCTGCCCCGAGTTTCAGTGTGTCTCTCAGCACGTAGCCCTGGACTCTGCAATGTGCTGGTCTGCAACACGCAGTCAGGGACTTCCCCTTGTACTGGGAGACCAACAAGTTTCGGGCAGACCAAAGATTATCACTCACTGAGTGGATGGTCCTCCAGCAGCAGCTCATGTGTGAGTTAGCAGCGCAGTCCTGTACGCAGTGCTGGGTGCAGAGTGTGTGTGTGTTAGCAGCGCAGTCCTGTACGCAGTGCTGGGGTGCAGAGTGTGTGTGTGTTAGCAGCGCAGTCCTGTACGCAGTGCTGGGGTGCAGAGTGTGTGTGTGTTAGCAGTGCGGTCCTGTACGCAGTGTTGGGGGTGCAGTGTGTGTGTGTGTTAGCAGCGCAGTCCTGTACGCAGTGCTGGGGGTGCAGAGTGTGTGTGTGTGTTAGCAGTGCAGTCCTGTACGCAGTGTTGGGGGTGCAGTGTGTGTGTGTTAGCAGTGCAGTCCTCTACGCAGTGCTGGGGGCAGAGTGTGTGTGTGTGTTAGCAGTGCAATCCTGTGTGCAGTGCTGGGGGTGCAGAGTGTGTGTGTGTGTTAGCAGCGCAGTCCTGTACGCAGTGCTGGGGGTGCAGAGTGTGTGTGTGTGTGTGTGTTCACAGTGCAGTCCTGTACGCAGTGCTGGGGTTGCAGAGTGTGTGTGTGTGTTAGCAGCGCAGTCCTGTACGCAGTGCTGGGGGTGCAGAGTGTGTGTGTGTGTCTGCAGTGCAGTCCTGTACGCAGTGTTGGGGGTGCAGAGTGTGTGTGTGTGTCTGCAGTGCAGTCCTGTACGCAGTGCTGGGGGTGCAGAGTGTGTGTGTGTGTTAGCAGCGCAGTCCTGTACGCAGTGCTGGGGGTGCAGAGTGTGTGTGTGTGTCTGCAGTGCAGTCCTGTACGCAGTGCTGGGGGTGCAGAGTGTGTGTGTGTGTTAGCAGTGCAGTCCTGTGTGCAGTGCTGGGGGTGCAGAGTGTGTGTGTGTTAGCAGTGCAGTCCTGTGTGCAGTGCTGGGGGTGCAGAGTGTGTGTGTGTTAGCAGTGCAGTCCTGTACGCAGTGCTGGGGGTGCAGAGTGTGTGTGTGTGTGTTAGCAGTGCAGTCCTGTACGCAGTGCTGGGGGTGCAGAGTGTGTGTGTGTCTGCAGTGCAGTCCTGTACGAAGTGCTGGGGGCAGAGTGTGTGTGTGTGTTCACAGTGCAGTCCTGTACGCAGTGCTGGGGGTGCAGAGTGTGTGTGTGTGTTAGCAGTGCAGTCCTGTACGCAGTGCTGGGGGTGCAGAGTGTGTGTGTGTGTTAGCAGTGCAGTCCTGTACGCAGTGCTGGGGGTGCAGAGTGTGTGTGTGTGTGTTAGCAGTGCAGTCCTGTACGCAGTGCTGGGGGTGCAGAGTGTGTGTGTGTTAGCAGTGCAGTCCTGTACGCAGTGCTGGGGGTGCAGAGTGTGTGTGTGTGTTAGCAGTGCAGTCCTGTACGCAGTGCTGGGGGTGCAGAGTGTGTGTGTGTGTTAGCAGTGCAGTCCTGTACTCAGTGCTGGGGGTGCAGAGTGTGTGTGTGTGTTAGCAGTGCAGTCCTCTACGCAGAGCTGGGGGTGCAGTGTGTGTGTGTGTTAGCAGTGCAGTCCTGTACGCAGTGCTGGGGGTGCAGAGTGTGTGTGTGTTAGCAGCGCAGTCCTGTACGCAGTGCTGGGGGTGCAGAGTGTGTGTGTGTGTTAGCAGTGCAGTCCTGTACGCAGTGCTGGGGGTGCAGAGTGTGTGTGTGTGTGTGTGTGTCTGCAGTGCAGTCCTGTACGCAGTGCTGGGGGTGCAGAATGTGTGTGTGTGTTCACAGTGCAGTCCTGTGCGCAGTGCTGGGGTTACTGCTCCTCACAGAACGCTGATCAGGCAGTGTGACATTCCAGCTCCCTGACATCATTCACAGCCAGTCTCCGATGTCTAAAAACACAAATACACACAGGGACCGGAAAGGGAGCAAGGGCTGGCTAAGAGGCAAAGGGGCAGATTCACTCGCAGTTAAGATCCAAAGAGTTAGGTCGTGATAACGGGGTGGAGGTGGAATGGATGGTCAGTGGGATGAGGAGAGACGGGAGTTTGGGGGGGAGAGAGCACAGGAGATGGAGCGGACGGTATGTTCTGGGTAGCTGTGGAATGTCACGATGTGGAGATGCCAGCGTTGGGCTGGACAGTGAGAACTCACACAACACCAGCCTATAAAAATGTGCTACCAAATAAACCTGTTGGACTTTAACCTGGTGTTGTGAGACTTCTCACTGTGGAATGTACAGATAGATCTTTATCTTTATCTTTACCTGGGTTAAAAAAGAACAGCAGGAAGAATCGACAGAGAGAGACTGAGCCGGAATTTTACCGTCCGTAAGGAATCTGCGTGGGCGATGAGCGGGCAATGGGAAAGTCCGTTGATCTTGGGCAGGATTTGGGATGAGCGAGGCTGTAACATCCCGCCCAAAGTGCCTGAGCCCCAGGGCATTCTTTCAAAGTATATTTTACCTTATTCTCATCCTTATTTTCAAATCTCCCCCTCCCCACTCCGTGGCGATGCCCCTCCTTAAATTCCCTCAGCTCCTCGGGACTCTGAGATAGCTTCCATTCTGGCCCCTTCAGTCTTCCAGTGTTAATTACTTCACCCTTAATGGTGTCTTCATCCGAGTCTAACGCCACTCCGGCGATGGCCTCGCAGCTTTTTATTGTGTTAAAGGCGCTAACAAAATGCCAGTTGTTGTTGATAAAGGAAGCGCAGTTTGCATACGGCAAACCCGGGGTGGGGGGAGTCTTTTCACCAGCTTGTGTGAGGGTACAAACCAATGGGATTGTGGAATTTTCCAATGTGGGGAGGCCAGTCAGCCCATCACTCTTGTGTCCTTACTAGCTCCATACTGGGACTATCCACTCCACCAAACTATCCTCTATCTGAATGTTTACACGCTTTGTTTAACAAGCTAGTGGAAGCAGATTGAACGGTGACTTTCAAAGGGGCAATAGATACATACACGAAGGGGAACATTTTGCAGGGCTGTGGGGAAAGGGTGGGGCAACGGGGCTAATTTGAGATGACACATTCGCGATGCACTGAAAGGCTCCCTGTGCTGTATCTATTCTATAAACTCTTTATCGATCCATATTTTTCTGCATGATTCTATGAGCTGTTTATAAATTCACAATTGGGACTAGCCTAGGGATTAAAAAGGGGCAGCATGGACAAGTTGGGCCGAAGGGCTTCCATGCTGTAAACCTCCATGATTCTATCTATCCTAGGTGATTCCATAAGCTCTTTATAATTCAGCTGAAATGTTGGCATTGGTTTGTTCCCCCGGGATCACTTACAGAGTTTCACCAGATCTGTTGCTCCCCCACTTTTCTTCCTCTCCCTCCCCCTGTGAATCACTAACCATGTTCTGGGTTTACCCTGCCCCAGTCACAACTGCACTGCTGGATTTACCACCAGACCAGACATTAGGCCGAGACTACGAGAGGACACAGGTTTGGGGAGCAGGTACAGAGGAGATGTCAGGGGTAAGTTTTTCACTCAGAGGGTGGTGAGTGAGTGGAATCGGCTGCCGTCGGTGGTGGTGGTGGAGGCGAACTCGCTGGGGTCTTTTAAGAGACTTCTGGATGAGTACCTGGGATTTAATGGGATTGAGGGTTATAGATAGGCCTGGGAGGTAGGGATATGATCGGTGCAACTTGTGGGCCGAAGGGCCTGTTTGTGCTGCAGTGTTCTATGTTCTGTGAGACCCCATTCACCTATTGGGGATGGCAGGGCGGAGGTTTGAGAGGGTAGGATTTGTGTTGGGGGGGGGTGGCAGTGTAAAATATACTCTGGTACTGTTTTGAAGAGCAGGGTGCGTTCTCTCTGGTACCCTACCCCAATATTTATCCCTTGTCGTGAAGTCAGTGTTAGCAAAGTTATTTTAAAAATGGAAAATATTAAGACTTGTAAAATTGCATGGTCTGTTAAAAAAGAGTTTTTTTCTGTACTTTGAGTTTTATAGAAAAGGGAAGTTGGAGGTACATGCAGTACACAGACTGAAACATCGTACTGGGAGGTTCGGTAGTAGTGTTGCCGAGACAACGGACTGTTTTTAGAACATAGAACACTACAGCACAAACAGGCCCTTCAGCCCACAAGTTGCACCAATCATATCCCTACTTATCAGGCCTATCTATAACCCTCAATCCCATGAAATTCCATTAAATTTGAATCTTAACCAATCAGTTTAAACTGGGAATTTGAATAACAACAGCCTATCAGATTTGAATCTGATGCTTTGGTAACCTGTAAACCAATCCCATTGTGGGGATGTTGCCAAGTCTTCAGGGGTATAAGGGCTCGAGACAGGTAGACAGCAACTGTCTCTGCCACAGCAAATAACTTGTAGCTCAAATCCTCACCTGAATTAAAAAAGGCACCAAAGAGAAGCCAGAGAAATCAGCAAAGAAGACAGAAGATTCCGGAAGATAAAACCTTTTGAGAGTGACTAAAAATGCTATGTTTTTGGTGAATAAGTGAGAATTGTATTTATTGGAACAGCATTCCATTAGAATCAGGTTTAATTCACTTTGGTAATAGTTTAGTTGACCTGTTAATTCTTTTACACAAACAAAGTGTTACTTGTTGCTTTTTCAGAGAGTCTGAGAGAGTTATTTTTACTTAACCACTAAAAATTGCTGAGATGCAGATATTACCCAATCTCACACTCTGTCTAACAGATAGATTGGGCGAGGTACTCCTCTTTGAGAGGTTAGGTGTTAGTTCTCAGGGAGGAGATCCATCTCTGCTTCATAACACCCTTAACAATCACCATTAGAAACAGATACTCAGGTTGTTGAATTAATTGCTGGTGTGGGAGCTTGCTGAGTGCAAACTGACTGGGCAAATTTCCTGCACTACAACCACGGCAAAGTACTTCATTGGTTGTAAAATACCTTGGGAGTCCTGAGCTTGGCGACGGCGCTATTTAAATGCAAGTCTTTGTGATTTTGCGTGTTATTTTTAATGCCACGGTTGTGTGTGAGTGTCAGCACCCCAGAGGCCACGTGTACACAGTCACCAGCAGGGGACAGAGGAGGGTAGATCAGCTCCAGGGGCCCCAGCGGGGTAACCTCCTGCCTGAGCCAAGAACGTTCCAGGCTCCCGGCAGCCTCCCCGTTGCACCGACACTGAGGCTGGGGACGTGTGCACAGAGTCGGGGGTTCGAATCCCTGGTCGGTGGAGCTTAGTGTCATGGTAGCCAGCGTGCAGAAGAGAATTAAACAGCAATAAGGAGGAATGGATGTTTGATCTGAAAGTGACAGTTTAAATAATGCTACAAAACCTCAGGACTTCCCAAAGCATTTCCAGCCAGTGAATACTTCTGCAATATAGTCAGTGTGAAAAATAGTAAATTAGACCTGTGCTTTTCTCTCTGAGGAACTTTCGCTGTTTAGTACATGGCCTTAGTCATCACTCTCATTTCCCAACCTCGCTGAGATTCGTTATTCACTGAAAGCAGAATGTGATCGAATTCAACCATTAGAGTAGAATCATACCAGACATGAGGGAGGGAGGAGCTGGCCAGAGTTAATTGGAAAGGGAGCCTGGCAGAGAAGACTGTGGAACAGCAATGGCAGGAGATTTTGGGCGTTATTCAGGAGGCACAACAGAAATTTATCACAAAGAGGAGGAAACATGCTCAGGGGAGGACGAGGCATCCATGGCTGACGAGGGAAGTCAAAGACAACATAAAAGCAAAAGAAAAAGCATACAAAGTGGCGAGGATTAGTGGGAAGCCAGAGGATTGGGAAGCCTTTAAAAGTGAGCAGAGGACAACTAAAACTAAATAAGGGGGGTAGAAGATGAAATATGAGTGTAAGCTAACTAGTAATATAAAAGAAGATAGGAAGAGATTTTTTCAATATATAAAAGGTAAGAGAGAGGCAAAAATAGCCATTGGAAAATGAGGCTGGAGAAGTAATAATAGGAAACAAAGCAATGGCAGAGAGAAATTGAATGGGTTAGGACTTTATTCCCTGGAGCGTAGAAGAATGAGGGGAGATTTGATAGAGGTGTATAAGATTTTGATGGGTATAGATAGAGTGAATGCAAGCAGGCTTTTTCCACTGAGGCTAGGGGAGAAAAAAACCATGGGTTAAGGGTGAAAGGAGAAACGTTTAAGGGAATATTAGGGGGGGGGCTTCTTCACGCAGATTAGTAGGAGTGTGGAATGAGCTACCAGATAAAGTGGTAAATGCGGGGTCACTTTTAACACTTGGACGGGTTCATGGATGAGAGGGGTGTGGAGGGATATGGTTCAAGTGCAGGTCAGCGGGACTAGGCAAAAAATGGTTCGGCATGGACAAGAAGGGCCAAAAGGCCTGTTTCTGAGCTGTAATTTTCTCTGGTTCTATGGAACTGAATAGTTACTTTGCATCAGTCACCTCGGTGGAAGGCATCAGTGGGATGCCAGAGCTCCAGGAGAATTAAGGGGCACAGATGAGTGTAGTGGCCATCACTAAGGAGAAGGCTGTGGGAAACTGAAAGGTCTGAAGGTGAATAAGTCACCTGGACCGGATGGACTCCACACCAAGTTTCTAAAACCGATAACTGAAGAAATTGTAGAAGCATTGGTGGATCTTTCAGCAATCACTGGAGACAGGGAGGGTCTCAGCGGAGTGGAAAGTAACTCATGTAACACTGCTGTTTAAGAAGGGAGGGAGGCAGCAGACAGGAAATTATAGGCCAGTCAGCCTGACTTTGGTCATTGGCAAGATTTCAGAGTCCATTATTAAAGATAAGATCACAGAGTACTTGTTAATGCAAAACAAAATAGGACTGAGTCAGCATGGCTTCGTCAAGGGGAAGTCATGTCTGACAAATCTGTTAGAGTGCTTTGAGGAGGTATCAAGAAATTTAGATAAAGGAGAAACAGTCAACGTGATATATTTAGATTTCCAAAAGGCCTTTGACAAGATGCTGCATAGGAGACTGTTAAATAAGTTAAGAGTCCATGGTGTTAAGGATAAGATCCTGGCATGGATAGAGAATTGCCTGACTGGCAGAAGGCAAAGAGTGGGGATAAAGGGGTCTTTCTCAGGATGGCAGCCAGTGACTAGTGGTGTGCCTCAGGGGTCAGTGCTGGGATCACAACTTTTCACAAAATGCATTAACGATTTGGAAGAAGGAACTAAGGCACTGTTGCTAAATTTGCAAATGATACAAAGATACGTAGAGGGACAGGTAGTATTAAGGAAGCAGAGGGGCTGCAGAAGGACTTGGACAGGTTAGGAGAGAGGACAAAGAAGTGGCAGATGGAATACAATGTGGAAAAATGTGAGGTTATGCACTTTGAAGGAAGGAATGGGGGCATAGATCATTTTCTAAATGGGAAAATGCTTAGGAAATCCGAAACACAAAGGGACTTGGGAATCATTGTTCAAGATTCTCTTAAGCTTAACGTGCAGGTTCAGTCGGCAGTTAGGAAGGCAAATGCAATGTTAGCATACCAAGAGGGCTAGAATACAAGAGCAGGGATGTACTTCTGAGGTTGTATAAGGCTCTGGTCAGATCCCATTTGGAGTATTGTGAGCAGTTTTGGGTCTCATATCTAAGGAAGGATGTGCTGGCCTTGGAAAGATTCCTGAGGAAATTCACAAGAATAACCCTTGGAATGAAGAGCTTGTCATATGAGGAATAGTTGAGGACTCTGGGTCTGTACTCATTGGTGTTTAGAAGGATGAGGGGGGATCTTATTGAAACTTACAGGATACTGCGAGACCTGGATAGAGTGGACGTGGAGAGGATGTTTCCACTAGTAGGAAAAACTAGAACCAGAGGGCACAACCTCAGGCTAAAGGGACGGTTCTTTAAAACAGAGATGAGGAGGAATTTCTTCAGTCAGAGAGTGGGGAATCTGTGGAACTCTTTGCCACAGAAGGCTGTGGAGGCTGGGTCATTGAGTGTCTTTAAGACAGAGATCGATAGGTTCTTGATTAATAAGGGGATCAGGGGTTATGGGGAAAAGGCAGGAGAATGGGGATGAGAAAAATATCAGCCATGATTGAATGGCGAAGCAGACTTGATGGGCCGAGTGGTCTAATTCTGCTCCTGTGTCTTATGGTCTTCTAGAATCACTACAATGCAGAAGGAGGCCATTTGGCCTATCAAGTCTGCACCGACCACAATCCCTCCCAGGCTGTATCCCCACAACCCCTTGTATTTACCCCGCTAAGCCCCCTGCCACTAAGGGACAATTTAGCACGGCCAATCTACCTAACCCGCACATCTTTGTGGAGTATGGGAGGAAACCGGAGCAGCCGGAGGAAACCCACACAGACACAGGGAGAACGTGCAGACTCCACACAGACCCAAACTGGGAACTGAGCCCAGGTCCCCGGCGCTGAGAGGCAGCAGTGCTAATCACCGTGCCATCCCCTTAAATAGAGTGAGAGGGAATGAGAAAGAAAGAGTGAGGGGGAGAGAGAGAGAGGGAGAGAAAAAAAGTCAGAAAATGAGAAAGAGAGAAAATGTCAGAAAGGGAGAGAAAGTGTGTGAGGGAAGGAGAGAGAGAGGAATCTGGGCTGGAATGTCAGCTAACAGGAATGTCAGCAGTCTAGTGGTCAGTATGATTTTGTTGTTGCGTTGAGTTTAGCAGAATGAGAGGCGACCTTATTGAGCCTATTGGCTTCTCCGGGGGTTTGACAGGGTAGGAGCTGAGAGGTTGTATCCCCTTGTGGGAGAGTCTCGGACCAGAGATTATAATCTCAGAGTAAGGAGCTACCCATGTCAGACTGAGATGAGGAGGAATTCCTTCTCTCAGAGGGGAGTGAATCTGTGGAATTCTTTACCACAGAGGACTGTCGAGGCTGGGTCATTAAATATGTTCAAGGCTGAGATAAACAGAGTTTTATTTTGATTTTTGTTCATGGAATATGGATATCACTGGCTGGGCCAGCATTTATTGCCCATCCTTAATTTTTCACTTCATTGCTGTGTTAATGTAAGCCTACTTGTGACACTAATAAATAAACATTAAACTTTCTGTTAATACCCCAAACTGAGTGTCTCACTCAGCCATTTCAGAGGACAGTTGAGAGTCACCCACATCGCTGTAGCTCTGGAGTCACATGTAGGCCAGACCGGGTAAGGATGGCAGATTTCCTTCTCTAAAGGACATTAGTGAACCAGAGGAGTTTTTCCAACAATCGATTCATGGTCATCATCAAACTTTTAAGTCTAGATCTGCCATGGTGGGATTTGAACTGGAGCCCCAGAGTATTACCCTGGGTCTCTGGATTACTAATCCAGTGCCACTCCCTTCTTGCTCACTGAAGGGATTGAGTATTCTGGGGAGAAGTCAGAAAGTGGATTATCGTATCGGATCAGTCATGATCTCATTGAACGGTAGAGCTGACCCGATGGGCCGAATGGTCTACTCCTGCTCATAAAAGCCATACAGTGCCGAGAAAGGCCCTTCAGCCCAACCAGCCTGCACTGAAAACAATCCCACCCAGGCCGTATCCACGTAACCCCACATATTTACCCTGCTAATCCCCGGACACTAAGGGGCAATTTTGTACGGCCAATCCACCTATCTTATGGTCTTATGTTGTGACCACATTGTGGAAGCCTGTGGAAGGAATGGCTCAGGCTGCATTCCAATGAATCAGAAAGAGAGCGGCAGAGGGAGACTGCTGGGAGAACGCAACTCCATTCATGAGTGTTCATCAGTCAGTTCATCAATTCACTTCAAGAACCTTCCCCTATTCCATACTTCCATTGAGAGTCATTTACGTTGTCTGGTGCCCAAGGCCTTACCTTGCAACCCAAAGCCACAGGGCAGGATTGTCCAGCCGCTTTTGCCCCAAGGTCGGAAAATCCCTCCCGAGATCAACAGGCATTTGCATGATCCATGTCCTGCCCATTACAAAACCCATGGTGGGTGAGACGGGAAAAACACCACCCACACTGTTTGTCGTCAGCAAGATCTGGGGTCAAATTCTCTGATTTTACTGGCCCCCGTCCCCCGCTGCCAGCGAGAATGGAGAATTTGGCGCTCAGCCAAAACTTCATTCACTGCAGCGGGACTGGAGAATCCCAGCCGCGGGCGAGGTCAGAGGTTTCCAGCACTGTACTTCCTTCGAGGATGTCCAGTAAATTTACCATCAAAGCTTATTGTTCCATTAATCTATACCCTTTTCCCATTGGTCCCAGATCTTCCAGCATGCTCCATTTCTGTCACATGTCAAAATGGCGGCACAGTAGTTAGCACTGCTGCCTCACAACACTAGAGACCTGGGTTTGATTCCTGGCTTGAGTCACTGTCTGTGTGGAGTTTGCACATTCTCCCCGTGTCTGCGTGGGTTTCCTCCGGGTGCTCCAGTTTCCTCCCACAGTCCAACCATGTGCAGGTTAAGGGGATTGGCCATGCTAAATTGCCCCTTAGTGTAGGTTAGATGGATTAGCCATGGGAAATATGTGTGGTTACGGGGATAAGGTGGGGGAGAGTGCCTGGGTAAGATACTCTATCAGAGAGTTGTTGTGGACTTGATGGGCTGAATGGCCTCTTCTGCACTCAAACTTCTATGACTCAAACTACCATACTTTTTCTATCTCTTAAGGAATGGTTGGAAAAGATTTGGAACAAAGGTACAAAGGGAAAGACCAGAACAGTGGGTTACAGTCTTCATTTTCACACCCTTGCCGTAATGCTCTTTATAAGGAAGGGAGGCTTGTATTTATATAGCGCCTTTTACAACATCAGGAAGTGTAGTCTGCCTGCACAAGGTGGAAAGACATGCAGATACTATACAGAAGGTTGCTGTTAACTGGGCTGCGAGTGTTGATAGCACGTATAAAACCCTGCTTCAGCCTCAACTGATGTATTTGCATCCATTTCTGGGCGCCACACTTTAGGGAAGATGTAACAACATTAGGGCTGAAGAAAAGACTCACGAGAATGGCTCCAGGGGTGAGGAACTTCACTTCTGTAGATGGATTGTTGGAGTTGGGATTGTGAGAGATTGGATTGAAGTGTTCAGAATTCTGAGGGGGCAGAGTGGACAGGGAGAGACTGTTCCTGTTGGTAGAAGGTTTGAGAATGAGAGGGCACGGATCGAATGTAATTGGTAAAAGAAGCAATGGTGACAATGAGGAGGAACTTTATCACACAGTGAGCAGTCAGGGTCTGGGATGCGCTGCCTCAGACTGCGCTCGATCAGGTATAATTGAGGAATATAAGAAGGAATTGGATACTCATCTGTTTGATTTGATTTATTATTGTCACGTGTATTAGCCTACAGTGAAAAGTATTGTTTCTTGCGCACTATACAGAATTTCCTTAGCCTCCTGAGAAAGTAGAGGCGTTGGTGGGCTTTCTTAACTATAGTGTCAGCATGTGGGGGGCCAGGACAGGTTGTTGGTGATCTGGACACCTAAAAACTTGAAGCTCTCGACCCTTTCTACTTCACCCCATTGATTTGTTTTGATTTGATTTATTATTGTCACGTGTATTAACGTACAGTAAAAAGTTTTGCTCCTTGTGCACGATACAGACAAAACATACTGTTCATAGAGAAGGAAATGAGAGAGTGCAGAATGTAGTGTTACAGTCATAGCTAGGGTGTAGAGAAAGATCAGCTTAATGCAAGATAGGTCCAGTCAAAAGTCTGACAGCAGCAGGGAAGAAGCTGTTCTTGAGTCGGTTGGTACGTGACCTCAGACTTTTGTATCTTTTTCCTGAAGGAAGAAGGTGGAAGAGAGAATGTCCGGGGAATGTGGGGTCCTTAATCATTCTGGCTGCTTTGCTGAGGCAGCGGGAAGTGTAGACAGAATCAATGGATGGGAGGCTGGTTTGCATGATGGATTGGTGTAGATGTTAGATGTAGATGTTAAACCAAGGCCCTATCTGCTTCTTCGGAAGGTTGTAAAAGACGACAAGACATTAATTTGAAGAGGAACGGGGTAGATAGCCTCACTGTCCTGGACAGTATTTAACACTCAGCTAACATTGATTATGTGGTCATTATCACACTATATTGGTGGGAGATCTGTGCACAAATTAGCTGCCATATTTCCACATTGCAGCAGTGACTACAGTTAAAAAAAAGACTTCATTGGCTATAAAGCATTTAGAGATGTGATTAAGATTGATATCCCATGAAGTCTCATAGTATCGGGTCAAACATGGGCTGACGCACCCATCCCCGTCCCCCCAGCTGCTGTATCAGCGCTCCTCACACCACTTCATAGAATCCCTACAGTGCAGAAGGAGGCCATTCAGCCCATCAACAACAATCCCACCCAGGTCCTATCCCCTTAACTCCACATTTTTACCCTCCCAATCCCTCTGACACTACAGGGCAATTTAGCATGGACAATCCACCTAACCAGTGCGTCTTTGGATTGTGAGAGGGAACCGGAACACCTGAAGGAAACCCACGCAGACACGGGGGAAACATACACACAGACAGTGACCCGAGGCCGGAATTGAACCTGGGGCCCTGGCACTGTGAGGCAGCAGTGCCACCGTGCCACCCTGGAGGACACACTGAGGATGACGAGGTATATTTGCTTTTACTATTTAACTGCTCTTGTCAACAAAGTATTCTCCACTCTTCTCCGGGTCCTCCACTTGTTTCCCCCTCATTCCCTGATCTGCAATGAAAGGAATTCCTGGCTTCAGAATCAGCAGTAAACTCCTCATCCAAACTGTCTCCCGATAAGAGGGGATCTGAACACATCCAGTCGTGTTCACAGAGAAGGATGGTGATGCCAGAGACAAGTGGAGGTTTCAGTGCAATGAGCTTCCTCCTTGCTGTATGTACATAATTCATCAGCCGTACTTTAATCCCACATCGAGTCAGCTTTCATTCTGAATGCTCTGTGTTTGGATATTTGATGGTACAGCATTGAGATTAACTTCAAAGAGACCACGTTTAATTGATCTTTCTGGGATTATCCAGCCTCATTAACAGTTAACTGTTTGCTCTGGACTTTCATCTCTTAACTCCCTGTAATAAGGATGCAGAAACAATTTACGGGATGGTTTTAAGGCACTGTCTGAACTCACTGATTACAGTGCAGCAGTTCCTAAATCTGCCGATTACATTTTCTTATAGAATCACAGACTGCTGACAGTATAGAAGGAGGACATTTGGCTCATCGTGTCTATGCTGGCCCTCTGAAGTAGCAGTTTACCTAGTGCCTCTGCCCCACCTTTTCCCCTTAATCCCACACACTAACTATAGTTAAGAAAGCCCATCAATGCCTCTACTTTCTCAGAAGACTAAGTAAATTTGGCATTTACAACTCTCACCAACTTTTACAGATGCACCATAGAAAGCATTCTTTCTGGTTGTATCACAGCTTGGTATGGGCTCCTGCTCTGCCCAAGACTGCAAGGAACTGTATAGGGTCGTGAATGTAGCCCAATCCATCATGCAAACCAACTTCCCATCCATTGAGTCTGTCTACACTTCCCGCTGCCTCGGCAAAGCACCAGTGTAATTAATCACCCACGCACCCCGGACATTCTGTCTTCCACCTTCTTCCTTTGGGAAAAAGATACAAAAGTCTGAGGTCACATACCAACCGACTCAAGAACAGCTTCTTCCCTGCTGCTGTCAGACTTTTGAATGGACCTGCCTCGCATTAAGTTGATTTTTCTCTACACCCTAGCTATGACTGTAACACTACAATCTGCACTTGCTCCTTTCCTTCTCTATGAATGGTATCCTTTGTATAGTGCGCAAGGAACAATACTTTTCGCTGCATGAAAAGGATGTTTCAGGGCCTAGCAGGTTCCCCATGGACAACGCAGTGAGCCAACCAAAGGTCCACTGGCTTTAGCAGGACTGGAAGATCCTACTGGCAGGCGGGGATGGAAAATTATAGCCTTGGAGTTTGTCTGGGGATGTTACAAAGACTTGTCTTAGGGTTTGAATGATGGTGGAGTCGAGGTAGAACAGGTCAATATTTTGGGGGAGGAAAACTGGTCTTGGTGATGGACAGTTTGTGGAGTTGAGGAAGACACTAAGGGTGAGGAGACGCAGCATGAAGAATCAGTAATTGTGCATGTTGGCAATTGAGTCTGCTGTTGTAATGTTGAAAAATCCAATTGCAGCAAACTTCCACAGCGGCAAGGTGAAAAGAACCAGATCACCTGAGTTCCAGTGATGCCAACTGAGTGACAAACATTGGCCAAGATACTCAGAGGGATCCCTGAAGAAGTACCAAGGTGGAAGAGTCAATTACTAGGGGACATTGGTTTAAAGTGTGAGGGGCGAGGTTTAAAAGAGATGTATGAGGCGAGTTTTTTACACAGAGGGGTGGTGGGTGCCTGGAACTCACTACTGGGGAAGGTCGTGGAAGCAGATACAATAATGACCTTTAGGAGGATCTTGGCAAATACATGAACAGGGTGGGAATAGAGGGATATGGTCCCCAGGAGGGGAAAGGGTTTTAATTCAGTCGGGCAGCATGGTCGGTGCAGGCTTGGAGGGCCGAAGGGCCTGATCCTGGGCTGTAATCTTCTTTGTTGTCTGTTCTTTGTACTGCTCCAATCTCTTTCACCCTGACCACCTTCATTGCTTTAGCACCTTTCTCAGCCTTCTTCATTATCCTTTACATTCCCTTTGACCAGTTACAGCCCTCCCACCCTCACATCTTTTCTGATTTTCTTTGTTCTTAGCTCTGACGAAGGGTCATCCAGACTCGAAACATTGCCTCTTTTCTCTCCCCGCAGATGCTGTCAGACCTGCTGAGATTTTCCAGCATTTTCTTTTTTTGTTTCAGATTCCCGCATCTGCAGTATTTTATTTTACTCAGAAGATCCACTGCTTTTGCTCAAAATAACACAGAGAAATCTTTCACACCCACCTGAGAGGCCGTGATTCAATGTCTCACCAAGACAAGACATCTCTAACTGTAAGAAGACTCACAACACCAGGTTAAAATCCAACAGGTTTATTTGGAATCACGAGCTTTCAGAGCACTGCTCCTTCCTCAGGTGAATGGAGAGGTACGTTCACAACACAGCATATATAGACACAGACACAATTGCAAGATAATGTCTCTGTCTATATATGCCGTGTTTGTGGATCTATTTCCACTCACCCTGATGAAGGAGCTGTGCTCCGAAAGCTCTTGATATCAAATAAACCTGTTGGACTTTAACCTGGTGTTGCGAGACTTCTTACTGTGCCCACCCCAATCCAACACCGGCATCTCCACATCATCTCGTAACTGTGTAACACCAGAGTGCTGGCCTTGATTTCCCTGCGCTCAAGACCAGGAGTAAGACTTGAACTCACAACCTTCTGGTCCAGAGAGTGTTGCCAAATGAATGACACGATCACACAGCAGAGAGAGCCATTTCAGATGAGGGTGTCTTTGGAGTGGGTGTAAAGAAAATATTTGGCTCCTGATCTGTCCTGTTCCAGCCCCTGAACCCCAGCCCATGATC
Source organism: Carcharhinus amblyrhynchos (assembly GCF_965287045.1). Lineage (NCBI taxonomy): Eukaryota > Metazoa > Chordata > Chondrichthyes > Carcharhiniformes > Carcharhinidae > Carcharhinus > Carcharhinus amblyrhynchos. The sequence goes on along the minus strand of NC_137325.1, from coordinate 143,874,520 downwards.
ACTGGATCCCGCGTGGATCCCATGCCCAACCAGCACCCCAACCCCCCCATAGGCCCAACCAGATCAAATCACACTCCGAGGGGTGGACCATGGAAAGGTCTGGGTGACCTCGGGTGAGATTTTGTGGTTTTGGGATGAGTGAGGCCATAAAATCCCACCCAGTGAGCTGGAGAGTTAACTATTTTTAAACAAGTGCAAAACTAAAAGTGTAGATGGGGAGGGGGTGGGCCTGAGAGGGACGGACGGACAACAGAGAAGGACCAGGAGACTAAACTACAGTGTCGAAAGAGATCTTTCTCAGCAGCTCTCTGAAAAAGCCTCCCACCCAGACCCTCCTGCTGCCTTATTCCCCTAACCTGCACATCTTTGGACATTAACGGGTAATTTAGCAGGGCCAATCCACCTAACCTGCACATCTTTGGACCCTAAGGGACAATTTAGCATGGCCAATCCACCTAACCTGCACATCTTTGGACACTAAGGGACAATTTAGCATGGCCAATCCACCTAACCTGCACATCTTTGGACAGTAAGGGACAATTTAGCATGGCCAATCCACCTAACTACACATCTTTGGACAGTAAGGGACAATTTAGCATGGCCAATCCACCTAACCTGCACATCTTTGGACACTAAGGGACAATTTAGCATGGCCAATCCACCTAACCTGCACATCTTTGGACACTAAGGGACAATTTTGCACAGCCAATCCAGCTGACTGCACATCTTTGGAGTGTGGGAGGAAATTGGGGCACCCGGAGGAAACCCACACAGACACAGAGAGAATGTGCAAACTCCATACACTGACCCGAGGCTAGAATCAAACCCGGTTGCTGGCGCAGTGAGGCAGCAGCGCTAACCACTGTGTCACCGTGTTAGGACAGAGGGACTAAACAACGAAAGAGATGATAATGCAAGGCAAATGGGACAAGACCCATTACACATGATGTGACCAGAGTTGTGAATGAGAATGGCAGAGTCACTGCCAGCATCATCTGCTTCTAATGTTTTCCTTGGTATGGTTTAGTTAGGGAGAGAGGGTGGGGTCTAAATGAGATGAAATGTCAGCAGTGCTGGCATATAGCCAATCTGACCTCTGTACGCCAAACACCATATTTGCTTCAACCTCAGGAGAACAATTGTAACAGCAGCCAGGCCGCACACTGGGGCCATTCTGTGGAACGCTGCCAATCTATTGCTGAACTATGAGCTATCGGATAGACACAGCACAAACTGGCTGCACCCACAGACAGTCTACAGCTTGAATCGCTCACTATGTACCAAGGAGCAGTGCCTTTTATCCCATCATCATTCCCGGAGATATCTTACATAACAACACAAAAGCGTCAGACTCAGGAGTTAAACATCAGCCGAGCAGAATTATTACCAACTCACTGTGAAAAGCTCAGGGACTGCGGAGGACACAGTTTGATGTTTGGACAGCTGTTTTGTCAATGTAACCAACACAAAGCGATGAAAATGACAGGCAGGTAACAAAGAGATCTCAAAGTACAAATACATCAATCACTAAAAGTTGCTCCACATGTTGGCAAGGCCGTTAAAGAAAGCAAACCGAGCACTAGGTTCTGTTTCTAGAGGGAACTGAATAGATAAATTACGCTAAACCCATATTGAAGCTTGGTTAAACCACACAGAATAATAAGACCATAAAACATCGGAACAGGAGGAGGCCTGCTCTGCCATTCTTCAAGGGGAAGCAATGGCATAGTGGTATTGTCATTGGACTAATAATTCAGAGACCCAGGGTAATGCTCTGGAAACCCAGGTTCGAATCCTGCCATGGCAGTTGGCGGAATTTGAATTCAATAAAAAATATTTGGAATCAAGGATCTACTGACGACCATGAAACCATTGTCAATTGTTGTAAAAACCCATCTGGTTCATTAAATATCCTTTTGGGGAAGGAAATCTGTTGTCTTTACCCGGTCTGGCCTGTGGCCAAATGAGCCACCTAAGATGGCAATTTACAAAGCATGCTGGGACAGTTGGCCAAATACAGAAACAGGCAGCGTGCAGCCTTAAATGAAAATTGGACAGAGATAAACAGGCTGCAGCTCCAGACTACAGAATACACAGGCAATAGACCATGGACACTCTCTGGTCAAACATACTTGTTTACCAGACAAAAGGGCACCCAAACCTCTTATTTGGGAGGGAGGGATGTGACCTATGTGCCTCCAGCATCTTACAGGCATGGCCATTGGGTACACACCGAGACAGCATTGTGGTAGCACCTGATTGGACTTGATTGGTGATGAAGCCCTGATGGATTGATTAGTATTAATCAAGAGATTGCCCAAAAGGGTACAAAAACCAAGAGGGATAAAAGGGGCTGCTTTAGGGTTAGGGCTAGGATTAACCCCAATACACAACCCAAAGAAGAGTGCATGCAAGAGGAACAGAACAATGGTGACCACCACCAATAACTGCCACCACAAGGGGAGCCACCAAGCCAACGATGGAAAGAAGACCAGAGCCAGAGTATCAGACCAGACCGAAGGACACTGAGGAGACCAACACAAGGATAAAGGCCAATATCTGTTTGCCAGTCACGCAAAAGTCAAAGATTTATAGTGTTGAACTTTAGTATTCTGTAAAATAAATTATATTGATTGTGTGGGTGATTAACATTAATTGTGTGTATGAATAAATACTATTGTGTTAACAAGAAGTCAACTTGCAGTTCTTTATCCACTGTATAAGGGTTAAAACACACTGTATGACAAGACACAACAGCCCTACCAGAGCCACAGCAAAGTGGTTGACTCTTAAATGCCCTCAGGGATGGCTAACTTTCCTGTCCTTTTCCCTTTAGCCTTTGATTCCCTCGCTATTGCATACAGTTTTGGTCTCCATGTTACAAAAAGGACATAGATGTTCTGGAGGAGGTACAGAGAACAATACATACAAGGCAAGGTTTGACAACCATTATCTCTTCCACCTTGAAAAAATGAAGGCTGAGGGGTTGATAGAGGTGTTTAAAATCCTGAATGGTTCTGGTAGAATGGATAAAGAGAGAATGTTTCCTCTTGTGGGGAAGAGACCTCAATACAAGATAGTCAGCAAGAAATCAAATAGGGAATTCAGAAAACTTCTTCATCCAGAAAGTGGATGAAAGTGCACTACTGCAGAGAGTGATTGAAGTGAATTGAAGGGAATCTAGAAGTGAATTGAAGGAGAAGGGTTACAATGTTCAATTTCAATGCAAACAGATGGGAGGAGGATTAGGTGCAGCATAACACCAGCAGGGCTGAATGGCCTGTCCCAACGCTGTATGTCCTATGTGTGTAATCATAGAACCCTACAGTGCAGAAACAGCCCATCGAGTCTGCACCGAACACAATCCCACCCAGGCCCTACTCCCCATACCCCTACATATTATACCCACTAATCCCTCTAACCTACACATCCCTGGACACTAAGGGGCAATTTCTTAGCATGGCCAATCAACCTAACCCGCACATCTTTGGATTGTGGGAGAAAACCAGAGTACCCGGAGGAAACCCGCACTGACACAAGGAGAATGTGCAAACTCCACACAGACAGTGACCCAAGCTGGGAATCAAACCCAGGACCCTGGAGCTGTGAAGCAGCAGTGCTAACCACTGTGCTACCGTGCCGCCCTTTCTAGGTAGAGAAAATCAAGCCTGCACCAGGCTGATGATGCCTGGAGCAGTCTGACTGAACACTTTCTAACTCCCTTCTGCCTCCTAAAGTTTAATATTTATTTATTAGTCACAAGTCGGCTTACATTAACATTGTAATGAAATTTCTGTGAAATTCTCCTAGTCGCCACACTCCGGCACCTGTTCGGGTAACACTGAGGGACAATTTAGCATGGCCAACGCATTTAACCAGCATATCTTTCGGATTGTGGGAGGAAACCGGAGCACCCGGAGGAAATGGGACGGCAGTAGTTATGGGGGATTTCAATCTGCATATTGATTGGTCGACCCATGTTGGACGAGGTGGGCTCGAGGAGGAGTTCTTGGAATGCTGCCGGGATAGTTTCCTGGAACAGTGTGTGTTGGAGCCGACGAGGGAGCGAGCTATCTTGGATCTGGTGCTATGTAATGAGGCGGGTAGAATTAGGGACCTTGAGGTGAAGGATCCTCTTGGAGAGAGTGATCATTGTATGGTGGAGTTTCTGTTGCAGATGGAGGAGGAGAAAATGGGTTCCCGGACATGCGTCCTTTGTTTGAATAGAGGGGAGTACGGTAGGATGAGAGAAGAATTGGCGAATGTGGACTGGGGGAGTGCGTTGGAAGGTAGGTCTGCTGAGGAGCAGTGGAGGATCTTTAAGGAGATCTTTCTTGGTGCTCAGCAGAAATTTATTCCGATGGTCAAAAAGGACAGTAGGAAGAGAGGTAATAAGCCGTGGATAACGAAGGAGGTGAAGGAAAGTGTTAAATTAAAAGCGGAGGAATTTAGAGTAGCTAAGAGCAGTGGGCGAGAAGAGGATTGGGAAAGGTTTAAATGTCAACAAAGATTGACAAAAAAGTTGATAAAGGAGGGTAGAAGAAGCTATGAAGCTGGGCTAGCACTTAATATAAAAAAGGATAGCAAGAGTTTTTATAAATATATAAAAAGGAAGAGGCTGGCTAGGGTGAACGTTGGTCCCTTAGCGGATGAGAAAGGGGACCTAGTGGTAGGGGATGGGGATATGGCTAAGGTCTTGAATAACTTTTTTGTTTCTGTCTTCACGGAGGAGGACGTGAATAATTTGCCGGGTGTTAGTGATGGAAAGGTGGTAGGACTGGAGGGTCTTAATGACATTACTGTTACTAGAGAGGTGGTGCGCGACAGACTGGAGGGGCTGATTGTGGACAAGTCCCCAGGACCGGATGGAATGCATCCGAGGGTTCTGAAAGAAATGGCGGAGGTGATAGTGGATGCCTTGGTGGTTATTTTCCAGACGTCGCTGGATTCCGGGGAAGTGCCGGAAGATTGGAAAACGGCTAATGTTACGCCGTTGTTTAAGAAGGGTGCCAGGCAAAAGGCGGGGAATTACAGGCCGGTTAGTTTAACGTCTGTGGTAGGTAAAATGTTAGAATCCGTCATTAAGGAGGAAATTGCGAGGCATCTTGAAGGGAATTGCTTGATAGAGCAGACGCAACACGGTTTCATTAAAGGGAAGTCGTGTCTGACAAATTTACTGGAGTTCTATGAGGATGTGTCTAGGGCGGTGGATAGAGGAGAGCCGGTGGATGTGGTCTTTCTGGATTTTCAGAAGGCGTTTGATAAGGTACCTCACAAGAGGTTACTGCAGAAGGTCAGAGGACATGGAGTTGGGGGTAGGGTGTTAGCGTGGATAGAGGATTGGTTGTCAAATAGGAGGCAGAGAGTGGGGGTCAATGGGTGCTATTCGGATTGGCGGTTGGTGACTAGTGGAGTGCCCCAGGGGTCGGTGCTGGGGCCTCAGCTATTTACCATTTATATAGATGATCTGGAGGAGGGAACCGAGTGTAGGGTGTCGAAATTTGCTGATGACACCAAGATTGGGGGAAAGGCAAATTGTGCGGAGGGTGTGGAGAGTCTGCAGAAGGATCTAGATAGGCTGGGCGAATGGGCCAGGAAATGGCAAATGGAATTTAATGTTGGCAAGTGTGAGGTGGTCCACTTTGGTAGGAAGAATGGTAGGAAGGACTATTACTTACGTGGCGAAAAACTGCAGCAGGCGACGGTGCAGAGGGACCTCGGGGTCCTTGTGCATGAGTCGCAAAAACCCAGCCTGCAGGTGCAGCAGGTGGTCAGGAAGGCGAATGGGATGCTGGCCTTCATAGCGAGGGGGATTGAATATAAAAGTAGGGAGGTCTTGCTGCAGCTGTATAGGGCATTGGTGAGGCCGCAGCTGGAGTACTGTGTGCAGTTTTGGGCGCCGCACCTGCGCAAGGATATTTTGGCCTTGGAGGGAGTGCAGAGGAGGTTTACTAGGCTGATACCGGAGTTGAGGGGGTTGAGCTATGAGGAGAGGCTGAATAAACTAGGCTTGTACTCGTTAGAGTTTAGAAGAATGAGGGGAGATCTCATTGAGACGTATAAGATGATGAATGGGATGGATAGGATAGAGGTGGAAAGACTCTTCCCGCTCAAAAAAGACAGTAGGACTAGGGGGCACAGCCTCAAGATAAAGGGGGGGCAGTTCAGAACGGAGTTGAGGAGGAACTTCTTCACTCAAAGGGTGGTGAATCTCTGGAATTCTCTGCCCGTTGAAGTGGTGGAGGCTGCCTCGCTAAATATTTTTAAGAAGCGGGTTGATGGGTTTTTGATAAGAGAGGGGATTAAGGGTTATGGGGAGAGGGCGGGAAAGTGGAACTGAGCCACGACAGATCAGCCATGATCTTATTGAATGGCGGGGCAGGCTCGAAGGGCCAGATGGCCTACTCCTGCTCCTATTTCTTATGTTCTTATGTTCTTATGTTCTTATGAAACCCACGCAGACACAGGGAGAATGCGCAGACTCCGCACAGACAGTGACCCAAGCCGGGAATTGAACCCGGGTCGCCAGTGCTGTGAGGCACAGTGCTAACCACCACAATGATGTAATTTCTTGGCAGGGGCAAAGAGATAGAGGAAGACCCAGGATACCATGCAGAAAGTTCCTCTCTGAACACCCTCCCTCCCCTTAGCGAATTACAACCAGTCCAGATCACATGGACTGTGAGTTCCCTATAAAGACACGTTCTCTCTGATGCCCTATCTGTCTCAGTCAGGAATCAATCCATCTCCCTCTGGAAGTCACCGCAGAGAGTTGGCATTCATATACTTATAACCAATGTGGGAAGTCACCTAGTCTATTCCTATTTTTACATCGTTTAAACCCACATTCAGTAATCTCTCAAAAATTAGAAATATTGTTTAACTTCACTTTTAGCACTGCCAGGGACACAGCATCAGCTTGTCAGGGTGTCACTCTAAGATGTGTTCATGATGACCCTGATCAGTAATCATTCATGAATAAAGGATATGATAGATTTTGCAAAAAAGCTTGTATTGGTGAAATGTCCTTTTAAACCAAAGTGAAGCTAAACTGAGTTCTGGAAAGAGGGATAATTGGATCTCCTGGGTATGACATTATTTCTGAGGAAGGAACCTGTGACCAAGGTTACTGTGAAGGTGATAGTGAGGTGACAGATAATTGGATATACTTGTACAGCTTGTGGGCAGGCACAGAGCTGCCGGTGTTTTTAGGAGAATGAAACTCACTTTGAAGAGGTCAGTTTTCTGTTTGCCAGAAGAAGAAAAGGCCAGGTGAAAGCAAGCTAAAACAAACAGAATCTGCATGCTGAAGAGTTTGAATTTATTTATTAGTGTCACAAGGAGGCTTACATTAACACCGCAATGAAGTTACTGTGAAAATCCCCCAGTTGCCATGCTATGTCACCTGTTTGGGTACACTGAGGGAGAATTTAGCATGGCCAATGCACCTAACCAACACTTCTTTTGGACTGTGGGAGGAAACTGGAGCAGCCGGAGGAAACCCACACAGACACGGGGAGAACGTACAAACTCTGTACATACAGCGACCCAGGAATCGAACCCGGGTCCCTGGCGCTGTGAGGCAGCAGTGCTAACCACTGTGCCACTCTGGAGGGTGCTGTTAATCAGAACAATTGAAGGAAATTGTTATTCGTAAAAACATAGTGCTGGAGAAATGAATGGGACTGAGCGCTGATAAATCCCCAGGGAGTGACAATCTACATCCCTGGGTACAAAAGGAGTTGATCACGGAGACAGTGGATATGTTTTTTGTCATCTTCTAAAATTCTATTAATTCTGGGACAATCCCAGAAGATTGGAGAGCGGCAAATGTAACTCCCCTATTTAATGATGGAGCAAAGGAGAAGACTGGGAATTATGGGCCAGTTAGCCTAATATCAGGATCCATTAGAGTGTATGTTACAGGGTGTGATAACAGGACACTTGGAAACTATCAGTGGAATTAGCCAAAGCCAACGTGGATTTATGAAAAGGAAATCATGCTTGACAAACTTCATAGAATCCTTACAGTGCAGAACCTGGCCATTTGGCCTATCATGCCAGCACTGACACTTCAATAGAACATCTTACCCAGACCCTATCCCCATAACCCCACTCATTTGATCCCCCTTACATTGACACCTTGGGACACTAAGGGGCAATTTAGCACAGCCAATCCATCCAATCCTAACACCTATGGACTGCAGGAGGAAACCAGAGCACCCAGAGGAAACCCACGCAGACACGGGGAGAATGTGCAAAATCTGCACAGTCGCCCGAGGTCAGGATTGAACCCTGGAGCTGTGAGGCAGCGGTGCTAACCACTGTGCCACAGGTGCCACCCACCTTTTGGAGTATTTTGAGGAGTTAACTAACAGAAAAGTCAGGGTGGATGCAAATAAGGGCCATGATTCTTCCATCCCGCTGCGCTAACTTTTTAGTGTAACAGGCCGGGGGAATCACACCCATTCTACACTGACTCAGTAACTGGACTCCAGTATATAGTGTGTGTACACTGACTCAGTAACTGGACTCCAGTATATAGTGTGTGTACACTGACTCAGTAACTGGACTCCAGTATATCGTGTGTGTACACTGACTCAGTAACTGGACTCCAGTATATATTATGTGTACACTGACTCAGTAACTGGACTCCAGTATATCGTGTGTGTACACTGACTCAGTAACTGGACTCCAGTATATAGTGAGTGTACACTGACTCAGTAACTGGACTCCAGTATATAGTGTGTGTACACTGACTCAGTAACTGGACTCCAGTATATCGTGTGTGTACACTGACTCAGTAACTGGACTCCAGTATATAGTGAGTGTCCACTGACTCAGTAACTGGACTCCAGTATATAGTGAGTGTACACTGACTCAGTAACTGGACTCCAGTATATAGTGTGTGTACACTGACTCAGTAACTGGACTCCAGTATATAGTGTGTGTACACTGACTCAGTAACTGGACGCCAGTATATAGTGAGTGTACACTGACTCAGTAACTGGGCTCCAGTATATAGTGTGTGTACACTGACTCAGTAACGGGGCTCCAGTATACAGTGTGTGTACACTGACTCAGTAACTGGACTCCAGTATATAGTGTGTGTACACTGACTCAGTAACTGGACTCCAGTGTATAGTGTGTGTACACTGACTCAGTAACTGGGCTCCAGTATATAGTGTGTGTACACTGACTCAGTAACGGGGCTCCAGTATACAGTGTGTGTACACTGACTCAGTAACTGGGCTCCAGTATATAGTGTGTGTACACTGACTCAGTAACTGGACTCCAGTGTATAGTGTGTGTACACTGACTCAGTAACTGGACTCCAGTATATAGTGTGTGTACACTGACTCAGTAACTGGACTCCAGTATATCGTGTGTGTACACTGACTCAATAACTGGGCTCCAGTATATAGTGTGTGTACACTGACTCAGTAACTGGACTCCAGTATATAGTGTGTGTACACTGACTCAATAACTGGGCTCCAGTATATAGTGTGTGTACACTGACTCAGTAACTGGGCTCCAGTATATAGTGTGTGTACACTGACTCAGTAACTGGGCTCCAGTATATAGTGTGTGTATACTGACTCAGTAACTGGACTCCAGTATATAGTGAGTGTCCACTGACTCAGTAACTGGACTCCAGTATATAGTGTGTGTACACTGACTCTGTAACTGGACTCCAGTATATAGTGTGTGTATACTGACTCAGTAACTGGACTCCAGTATATAGTTTGTGTATACTGACTCAGTAACTGGGCTCCAGTATATAGTGTGTGTACACTGACTCAGTAACTGGACTCCAGTATATAGTGTGTGTACACTGACTCAGTCACTGAGCTCGGTATGTCCTCAGAATATCCTGAAGAGGTCAAACATTCCAGCTGACTTGTGGGAGCCCTGCCTTCTTTCAGTCCAAATTGGGAGAGGTTTACTTGGGAAGGTCCCAAACATGCCAAGGCCTCATTGCGAATGTGTGGAGGTGACGCTGAGGCACAAACATCCCAATAACTCATTGACTTGACCCTCTAATCACCACGTGCCTGAGCTGAGGAAGAACCTGCAGGTCCTGCTTTGGGCTCATCAGCCATCTCCGAAGCTATGGAACTGGTGTGGAAGCAAGTCTTCCTCCATCCTGAGGCACTGCCCAAGAGACAGAGCCAAGGATAGAGGGGTGGATAAAGGATTAATAAAACTGTGAGTGGGTAACTACCTTGTTGTGGATGGCACCATGGCCAACAGTGATTTTATTTTCCATTAGAACATAGAACATAGAACATTACAGCGCAGAACAGGCCCTTCGGCCCACGATGTTGCGCCGACCAGTTAAAAAACAATGACTCACTAATCTAAACCAATCCCTTTTTGTCCATAAACCTATCCACGGATCTCTTAAACGCCCCCAAACTAGGCGCATTTACAACTGCAGCAGGCAGGGCATTCCAATCCCTCACCACCCTCTGGGTAAAGAACCTACCCCTGATATCCGTCCTATAACTACCCCCCCTTAATTTAAAGCCATTGTTATAGAACAAAGAACAACACAGCACGGGAAACAGGCCCTTCGGCCCAATGCTATAAATGATGGGATATCAGTACAAGAGTCAGGATGGAGGGATTACTGAGGAGGGTAGCACTGAAAGGAAGATTGTAAGTGATTGAAAGTGTGGGTAGGCAGGTGAAGAGAGCTGGCAGTTGGGTGAGAGGTATAGAGATACTTGAACGTTTGGAGAATATAGAGTGGGGGTTAGGGACGCAGATGGATAAATATTTCAAAGTGAGAATTTAGATAAGAAAAGTTATAAAACAGCGATTGAGGTTCTGCCAAAGCAAAATCCTGCAATTACTCAATCCAAAATAAAACAAGGGACTGCTGGAAATACTCAGCAGGTCAGGCAGCATCTGTGGAGAGCAAAACAAGATAAGGGCTGCAATCTTCCATTTTGGAGTCTAGATTCTGTGGCAAATGTGGCAGTGGGAGTGATGTCCATGTGATCCTGAACCATAGAGTCCTTACAGTGCAGAAAGAGGCCATTCAGCCCATCCAGTCTGCACGACTCTCTGTAAGAACATCCCACCCAGATACTTCCCACCTCCGCTCTCCCTGCCCTATCGCCTTAACCCGTGCATTTACAATGGCCAATCCACCTAACCCGCAGACCTTTGGACACCAAGGGGCAATTTAGCAAGACCAATCCCCCTAATCACAGCTCATTACATATACATCCGCAAAGAGCTGGCCCATTCTTGCGGTGAATTGAACCCGGGTCCCTGGCGCTGTTACCACTGTGCCTTTTTAACAGGAATCATGGAACCCTACAGTGCAGAAAGAGGCCCTTTGGCCCATCGAGTCTACACCGAACACAATCCCACCCAGGCCCTATCCCCATACATTATACCCACTAATCCCTCTAACCTACACATCCCTGGACACTAAGGGGCAATTTCTTAGCACGGCCAATCAACCTAACCCGCACATCTTTGGACTGTGGGAGGAAACCAGAGCACCCGGAGGAAATCCATGCAGACACGAGGAGAACGTGCAAACTCCACACAGACAGTGACCCGAGCCGGGAATCGAACCCAGGACCCTGGAGCTGTGAAGCAGCAGTGCTAACCCACTGTGCTACCGTGCCATCCATGTGAGTGACTGTTGGAGGAGCAGATTACAACATCATTTAAACAGAAACGGAATAAATATTTAAAAAGCAGGAATATAAAAGGATGTAGAGAAAGAGTATTAGAGTAGAAGGCTCCAGCGCTGAAAGCACAGAGATGATGGGCTGAATGGCCTCGCCCTGTATTATCATTTCTGTGATTTGTGTACCCGTCTTTTGTTTGCACCATCTTTAAAACCCAAATTCATAAACTTACATAACCTAAAATACCACAGAAATATAATTCTGGCCAATCTTAACCCATCAGTCTTGCTTTGTCAAGGCTAGGATTCCAATTTAATCTCCACAGACACTTCCTGAGCCCGGAGCTGCCTGCCTCACTTCACCCCAAGAAGATTATTCACATCTGTGTTGAATTAAGTGACCAAGTTAGCCTTGTTGTTGCTTCTGGAAGCTGCCTTGGGATTTAAGCAGTCAATGGTTTTGACCATGAGAGGAAGGAATTATTTGATTTGCAGCACCACTCATCACTCGGGTTCAAGTACAGTTCAAGTATCTCTGCTTCTCACCAATTTCAGATAGACCTCGGAAAGGTAAAAGTCCGGAAACTTCTCCGAAGGTTTCCAGCTGGAGATCCCAGCAGTGTTAGGAGGACAATGTTTGAGCCACTATAGCTCTGAGTTCCTCACGCGCCTCTGGAATGTATGTCAAAGGCTTTCATATTAAAATGCAGCTGCTGTTACATTCCTGCCAGAGGGTAAAGGGTTAAAATCATCCCTTTAGTGTACCTCAGGGAGCTTGTGGCAAGGTGAGAGCAAGCCCAAACAAGCAAAACACACACTACTTGGACAAGCTGAGCTGTACGAGTCTTCATTCTCATTCCTATTGTCCAAAATATTCTGATGAACTTTCTGATCTAAATGCTCCGTCCTTGACTTTGTGTGTGTGTGTGTGTGTGTGTGTGTGTGTGTGTGTGTGTGTGTGTGTGTGAGTGTGTGACTATGTGTGATTGTATGTGTGACTGTGTGGGAGGGTGTGTATGAGTCTATGTGACTGTATGTGACTGTGTGTGTAGTGTGTGTGTGTCTGTGTGAATGATTGTGTGTGAGTGTGTGTGTGAGACTGTGTGAATGTGTGAGTATGCATAAGTGTGTGTGTTGCTGCATGTGTGAGTACGTGTGTGACCATGTGTGTGCAACTGTCTGTGAGTGTGTGTGATTGTGAGTGTGTGTGACTGTGGGTGTGTGTGTGTGCGTGTACGTCTGTGTGTATGTAACTGTGTGTGTATGTGACTGTGTGTATGTAGCTGTGTGTGTGTGCATGTGTGTGTGTGTGTGAGAGTGTGTGTGTGTGTATGTGTGTGTATGTGTGTGAGAGCGTGTGTGTGTATGTGTGTGAGGATGTGTGTGTATGTGTGTGAGGGTGTGTGTGTGTATGTGATAGTGTGTGTGTATGTGTGTGAGGGTGTGTGTCTGTGTATGTGAGAGTGCGTGTGTGTGTGTGTGAGGGGGTGTGTGTGAGGGTGTGTGTGTGTGAGGGTGTGTGTGTGAGGGTGTGTGTGTGTGAGGGTGTGTGTGTGTGTGTGTGTGAGGGGGTGTGTGTGTGTGAGGATGTGTGTGTGAGGGTGTGTGTGTGAGGGTGTGTGTGTGTGAGGGTGTGTGTGTGAGGGTGTGTGTGTGTGTGTGAGGGGGTGTGTGTGTGAGGGTGTGTGTGTGTGTGTGTGTGAGGGTGTGTGTGTGTGTGAGGGTGTGTGTGTGAGGGTGTGTGTGTGTGTGTGAGGGTGTGTGTGTGTGAGGGTGTGTGTGTGTGTGAGGATGTGTGTGTGAGGATGTGTGTGTGAGGGTGTGTGTGAGGGTGTGTGTGTGTGAGAGGGTGTGTGTGTGTGAGGGTGTGTGTGTGAGGGTGTGTGTGAGGGTGTGTGTGTGAGGGTGTGTGTGTGAGGGTGTGTGTGAGGGTGTGTGTATGAGGGTGTGTGTGTGTGTGTGTGTGAGGGTGTGTGTGTGAGGGTGTGTGTGTGAGGGTGTGTGTGTGTGAGGGTGTGTGTGTGAGGGTGTGTGTGTGTGTGTGAGGGGGTGTGTGTGTGAGGGTGTGTGTGTGTGTGTGTGAGGGTGTGTGTGTGTGTGAGGGTGTGTGTGTGAGGGTGTGTGTGTGTGTGTGAGGGTGTGTGTGTGTGAGGGTGTGTGTGTGTGTGAGGATGTGTGTGTGAGGATGTGTGTGTGAGGGTGTGTGTGAGGGTGTGTGTGTGTGAGAGGGTGTGTGTGTGTGAGGGTGTGTGTGTGAGGGTGTGTGTGTGAGGGTGTGTGTGTGTGTGAGGATGTGTGTGTGAGGATGTGTGTGTGAGGGTGTGTGTGAGGGTGTGTGTGTGTGTGAGGGTGTGTGTGTGAGGGTGTGTGTGTGAGGGTGTGTGTATGAGGGTGTGTGTATGAGGGTGTGTGTGTGTGTGAGGGTGTGTGTGTGTGTGTGTGAGGGCATGTGTTCCAATTGTTCTGCTGCCCTTGTCTTCTAGGTGATAAAGATGATGGGTTTTGTTGTTGGAGGAGACTTGGTGGGATCCTGCAGTGCATCTTGTAGCTTGTGGACAGGGGTGGGTGGGTGGGGAGTGAACATTGAAGATGTTAGGGTGCTAATCAAGGGAGATGGTAGTCGCTGGACTAGTAATCTAGAGCCCAGGATAATGCTGTGGGGACCCAACCTGAGCCCAGGGTAATACTGTGGAGACCCAGGATAGAATCCCACCGTGGTAGATGGTGAAATTTGAATTTAATAAATTCTGGATTTAAAAGTTTAATAACGAAACCATGGTCGATTGTTAGAAAACCCTGGTTCACTAATATCCTTTAGGGAAGGAAATCTGTCGTCCTTGTCATGTGACTCCAGAGCCACTCTCCTAACTGTCCTCTGAAATGGTCCAGTGAGCCATTCAGTTCAAGGGCATTTAAGGGATGGACAAAGTATGCTGGCCCAGCCAGAGACACCCACATTGAATGAATGGAAAAAATGATGGGCTGCTTTGTCCTGTAAGTTGTTCTGGTCATCCAGCAACCGGGGAGTATTCCATCCCACTCCTGATTGTCCCTTTTAGATGGTAGACAGGCTTTGGGGGAGTCAGGAGTTGATTTACTCACCGCAGGATTCCTAGCCTCAGTGTAGCTCCGTTTCTGGTCAACCTTTGGATGCTGATGGTGGATGGTAATTTTGTTGGCCATGTTGTTGAATGTCAAGGGGAAATTATTTGGAATCTGTCTCAATTTCTTCCCTGTAAAACATTTTGGGATGTCTGTCTTAAAGGAACCTTGTCAATGCTTTGATGTTGTATGGGCTAAATACATCAAGAGATACTGGTCTGATGGGGACGAGATGTGACTCTGTTGTCCGTAGATCTCTTTGTCCTTTAGCATCCCAATAAAAACAGAACACTGCAGATGCTGTAATCTGAAACCAGAACAGAAAATGCTGGAAAATCTCCGCAGGCCTGACAGCATTTAGAGATTTACAAGGATAAGATGGGTATAGAGGGATATGGGCCAAACGCAGGCAACTGGGAGTAGCTTAGTGGTTTAAAAAAAAGGGTGGCTTGGGGCGAATTCTATTTCCATGCTGTAAACCTCTATGACACTTTTTCCCAGGCTTAATGGGGAAGATTACAACATGTCATTGTTTCAAAATATGGAGAGAGAGAGAGAGGAGAAATGTGTCAAGCAGATGAGTAAATGCACATCTTTAATAATTGCATATTCTTACAGTCATGGTAAAGCATTCCATTAAAAGAATAAAAGAAAGATGAGTATTTATGCAGCAATTTTCCTGACTGCTGGATGTCACAAAGTGTTTTACAGCCAATTAGTACTTCTGAAATCTAGCCATTGTAATGTTGGAAATGCAGCAGCCGGTTAGCACACAGACAGCAGCGTGATAATAAGCAGGCAATCTCCTTTTTTGTAATGTTGATTAAAGTTTAAATATTTCCCAGGACACCACTGGATAACTCACCTGCTCTTCTTCGAGATATGGGATCTTTTACATCTACCCAAGCAGCAGACAAGATCTCGGTTTAGTGTTTCACCTGAAGGACAGTGAAACAACTCCCGCAGTACTGAACTCCTTCATGAAAGAACATGTGCACACCTGTTTCAGCTAAACAAAACAAGAATGCCATGCGCTGTTTCATTCCTCAGGACAATGCCGTGACCAGAGTCAAGCTGCCAGGTTTAAATCTTCAAACAGTGTTTGGCAGTTAACTGTCAGTCACTATCAACTGATACGGATTCCTAGGCAATGCTTTACCAAACAAAATCCACTTGCCAGCCAATCAGCCCCCTCTTCTCATACATTATAAAATTGTTATTCCCCCCCCCCCCCCCACCCTGACATTGGTATTCTTGGGACTGTCCTGATGAGTGCAAGATGAAAAGCTTTGACAAAATGTATTTTTTTTCTGCAACACCCAAGTTCTGTTCTGCCAAATGATTATAAAGAAACAAGCTAAATTGACTTCAGCCAACCTCTCAAAAATTTCTCAACTAGAAATAAATGGATTCAACTGGGGTCAGCTGTAGCTGTATTTGTCATAAGAGCTCTCCTCGGTATCAATGGTTCAATCATCATATCATTGCAAACTACATGGAATGGCCTATTTGCACTGGAAATGAAAGAAATCAGAGACTATTCAACGTGTAAAATTGGTGAGTTATTTCTTTTAGAATGTATTTCTCCGTTTCAATGTGAGGAATATTGGTACCAGGGAAACAAGGAAACTATTCAGCTCCACAAGTCTGTCTCATTCGAACAGGGGAAGTTCACAGTAATTTCATTGCAGTGTTAATGTAAGGCTTACTTGTGACACTATTAATGAATAAACTTTAACTTTAACAAGTCCAGCATTGGCTGCAAACACCAGATCAGACAGTGTCCCTTAGATTTGTTGCAATGTCACATCCATCCAGTCTCCCAGAGCTCTCACAAAATCACACAGCGCAGAAGAGGTCCTTCAGCCCATCGAGTCCGCACCGGCACATTAGAAACATCTGAACTTCCACCTAATCCCATCTGCCAGCACTTGGCCCATAGCCCTGAATGTTACGATGTGCCAAATGCTCACCTCACCTTTACATCTCCCTTGTAACTGACCCCTCAACTAAGGGGAACGGCTGTTCCTTATCCACTCTGTCCATGCCCCTCATAATCTTGAACACCTCGATCAGGTCACCCCTCAGTCTTCTCTGCTTCAATAAAAACAACACAGGCCTACACAACTTTTCTTCATAACTTAAATGTTCCATCCCAGGCAGCATCCTGGAGAATCTCCTCTGCACCCCCTCTATCCTTCTGATAATGTGGTGATCGGAATTCTCTGTCCATCTTAACTTGAAGGATTGCCTTATAGTAGAGTCCAACATTTCCCTTCCCAAAACCAGCCACGTACAGTACATTAAACTGATAGAAAATACTAGTCCCTTCCCAAATTTTAAGTTTATTTGTTAATGTCGCAAGGAGGCTTACATTAATACTGCAGTGAAGTTACAGTGAAAATCCCCTATTGTCACACTCCGGTGCCTGTTCGGGTACACTGAGAGAGAATTTAGAATGGTCAATGCACCCTAACCAGCACGTCTTTCAGACTGTGGGAGGAAACCAGAGCACCTGAAGGAAACCCATGCAGACACGGGGAGAATGTGTAGACTGCAAACAGACAATCACCCACGGCTGGAATTGAACCTGGGTCCCTGGCACTGTGAGGCAGCAGTGCTAACCACTGTGCTGCCCGCATTACTGCTGCAATCTCAGCTGATGTTACTACTGAACAATCAGGTCCCAGATTTGAAGCCAGCTCAGTAAATCTTCGCTTTTTGTTTGTTTAGAGATGTGGATGAGTGGAGTTGAATGACTTATTTATTAAACAAGAAAAGTTTAACTAAAGTAGACCACTCCCTCATCCCAGCTATACCTTTACAGATTTATACACGTAACAAGTTACAAACTTTATCTTACTCTCTAAAGTTCTCAGTAACTACACAGTCCCTGTAAGTCAATGGGCAAACTGTGGTCAGACACACTACCCTCTGAAACTAAGAGACAAATACAACCACTGTGGATTTTTCATCTAATCCCCCACATGCTTGTCACACTGTGAGCCAACTGGTCTCATGGAACCCTTGCTTTCACACAAATCTCTGCTCCCAAAGGGAAAGAAGGATGTGGGGAAAAGGTGGGGAGGTGGATCTGAGACCATGGAGAAATCAGCCATGATCTGATTGAATGGCGGAGCAGGCTCAAAGGGCTGATTTTACCTCCTTCTGCTCCTAATTCTGGTGTTCACCACATTAAAGGTGCTATACAAATGTTGCTGAGTGTGCGAGCATAAGTATTGATATCTTTCGTTAATCTTTAATAAACGATATAATTAAATAATCACTTTTCTGACAAATCGGATAATTTCACTTGCGTGTCTTGGCAGTGAGTGAGGTTATTACCTGGAAGGTGCATCACAGTGGGGCCTCCGGCCAACTTCAACGCTCAACACATTAACACTTTCCCGCAAGGGCTACTGTCTGCCAATTTGGGCCTCTCGTGGCTCCCTCTTAACCTTCACTTCAACATTGGTGGCCATGCCTTTACCTCGCCAGGCCCAAAGTTCTGGAAATCCCCTCCCCAATCCCCTCTTCTTCTCTATCTCCCTCCCCGCCTTTAAACTGCTCCTTAAAACTTACCCCTTCGATCAATCGGCTGTCCTAATACCTGTTTATCTGGGTCAGGCTCTATTTTTACCTGCTTCCCTTTCCTGTGAAATGTCTTTAACTATACTAAAGGTGCTATAATAAATATAAATTTCTGTTGTTCCTCAGTGCAAGTACACGAGTTGGTATCCTCCCCTGATTTTCACAGTAACTTGATTGCGGTGTTAATGCGAGCCTATTAATAAATCAGCAAGAGTGACCACTGCAGGGTCCTTGTGGGGACAAAGTCCCACCTTCACATTGAGAATAACCTCAATGTTGTGTTGTGTGGCACTGTGCTAAATGGGACAGACTGCGAACTGACCTAGCAGCTCAAGACTGGGCATCCGTGAGGCGCTGTGGGCCATCAACAGCAGAGGAATGTACTCCAGCACAATCTGTAACCTCACAGTCCAACATATCCCCCACTCAACCATTATCATCAAGCCAGGAGATCAACCCTGGTTTAATGGAGAGTGCAGGAGGGGATGCCAGGAGCAGCATCTGGCACACCTAAAAATGAGGTGTCAACCTGGTGAAGCTACCAAACAGGATTACTCGCATACCAAACGGCAAAATCAGCAAGTGATAGACAGAGCTAAGCGATCCTACAACAAACAGGTCAGATCCAAGCTCTGCAGTCCTTTCACATCCAGTCGAGAATAGTGGCCAATTAAACAACTCACTGGAGGAGGAGGTTCTACAAATATCCCCATCCTCAATGATGGAGGAGCCCAGCACATCAGTGCAAAAGATAAGGCTGAAGTATCTGCAACAATCTTCAGCTAGAAGTGGATGATCCATCTCAGCCCCCTCCAGTGGTCCCCAGAATCTCAGGTGCCAGTCTCCAACCAATTCAAATCACCTCATGTAATATCAAGAAACGGTTGGAGTCACTGGATACTGCAAAGTCTGGGCCCGGATAACATTCTGGCAATAGTACTGAAGACTTGTGCTCCAGAACTTGCTGCTCCCCTAGCCAAGCTCTTCCAGTGCAGTTACAACACTGGCATCTCCCCAACAATGTGGGAAATTGCCCAGGTATGTCCTGTACACAAAAAGCAGGACAAATCCAACCCTGCCAATTACCGCCCAATCAGTCTACTCTCGATCATCAGTAAAATGATGGAAGGGGTCATTAACATTGCTACCAAACAGCACCTGCTCAGCAATAACCTACTCAGTGACGCCCAGTTTGGGTTTTGCCAGGATCACTCAGCTCCTGACCTCATTCCAGACTTGGTTCAAACATAGACAAAGAGCTGAGTTCCAGAGGTGAGATGAGAGTGACAGCCCTTGACATCAAGGCTGCATTCAGCTGAGTGTGGCATCAAGGAGCCTCAGTAACTGGAATCCATGGGTTTCAGGGGGCAAACACTCCACTGGTTGGAGTCATACCTGGTACATAGGAAGATGGTTGTGATTGTGGAGGGTCCATCACCAATAAGAGACACTCCAACCACTGCCCCTTAGCATTCAATGGTGTAACCATCACTGAATCCCCCTCTGTCAACATCCCTGGGATTACCATTGACCAGAAACTCAACTGCACTGGCCACATAAAGACAATGGCTACAAGGGCTGGTCAGAGGCTAGGAATACTGCGACGAGTAACTCACCTCCTGACTCTGCAAAGCCTGTCCACCATCTACAAGGCACAAGTCAGGAGTGTGATGGAATACTCCCCTCTCCCCTGGATGGGTGCAGCTCCAACAACACTCAAGAAGCTCCAGGACAAAGCAGCCCCGTTTGATTGGCACCACATCCACAAACATTCAATCTCTTCACCACTGACGCTCAGTAGCAGCAGTGTGTACTGTCTACAAGATGCACTGTAGCAATTCACCAAAGATCCTTAGACAGCACCTTCCAAACCCACCACCACTTCCATCTAGAAGGACGAGGGCAGCAGATACATGGGGAACACCCCCACCTGCAAGTTCCCCTCCAAGCCACTCACCATCCTGACTTGGAAATATATCACCGTTCCTTCACTGTCGCTGGGTCAAAATCCTGGAATTCCCTCCCTAACGGCATTGTGGGTCAACCCACAGCACACGGACTGCAGCGATTCAAGAAGGCAGCTCACCCCCACCTTCTCAAGGGGCAACTAGGGATGGGCAATAAATGCTGGCCCAGCCAGTGACACCCATGTCCCATCAATGAATAAAAAAAACTAAACTGAGAGCCATTAAGTGGGGTGGCACGGTGGAATGGTGGTTAGCACTGCTGCCTCACAGCATCAGACCAGGGTTTGATACCCAGCTTGGGTCACTATCTGCGTGGAATCTGCATGTTCTCCTTGTGTCTGTGTGGGTTTTCTCCGGGCGCTCTGGTTTCCTCCCACAGTATGAAAGATGTGCTGATTAGGTGCATTGGCCATGCTAAATTCTCCCTCAGTGTACCTCAACAGGCACCGGAGTGTGGCAACTCGGGGATTTTCACAGTAACTTCATTGCAGTGTTAATGTAATCCTACTTGTGACTAATAAATAAACTTTAAACTGGGAGTCATTAAATGGGGTGGCACAGTGCTGCCTCACTGCGCCTGGGACCCAGGTTCGATTCCAACCTTGGGTGACTGTCTATATGGAGTTTGCCCATTCTCCCTGTGTCTGGTTTCCTGGTGGGTTTCCTCCCACAGTCCAAAGATGGCCAGGTTGGGTGGATCTGCCATGCTAAAATCGCAGAATATTTCATAATGAGTTATAGAAAATGTTTAATCATTAATAGAACTGTCATCAACTTCAAATGGGAAAAACTCAAGAAATGTTGACATTTGGAGACAGAGGGAGCACATGGCTCTCACAGACAATGTAGTGAGCAATCAGCACTCACCTCAGTTCACTCACTCTTGCTTTACTTGTGAATCATTTCAGTGGGAAAAAAGCCATGAGGTTGGACACCAGCAGAACGTGGCAACAGGTCAACAAAATGTCTCGTGGATTGCACTCAGAACCCAAATGGGCCACAGGCTGGCCTGAGGCTGCAGGCTGCCCTCCGCTGTCTAATAGGTGACCTTTCCAATGTATTTTACAATGGTGCAAACCAGGCCTTGACAACTTTGTAAATACCACGTTTACCATCAGTGAGGAGCTTGCTGCCTCTTCACTCTTTTTTAAAAGAGTGAAATTACCTGGAATCTGCAGATGTAGCTGTTACCAGGGGGCATAACTATAAGGCTCATGGTGGGAGATATAGGAGGGATGTCCGAGGTAGATTCTTCACCCAGAGCGGTTGGGGTGTGGAATGGACTGCCTGCTGTGATAGTGGAGTCGGACACTTTAGGAACTTTCAAGCGGTTATTGGATAGGCACATGGAGCACTCCAGAATGATAGGGAGTGGGATAGCTCGATCTTGGGATTGGACAAAGCTCGGCACAACATCGAGGGCCGAAGGGCCTGTACCATGATGTAATGTTCTATGTTATGTATATGTCTGTGTTACCTCAGATGCTGGAATCTGAAGCCAACAGAGGAAATGCTGGAAAATCTCAACAGGTCTGGCAGCATCTGTAAGGAGAGAAAAGAGCTGATGCTTCAAGTCCAGACAATCCTTTGTAAAAGCAGGACTGAGGGTTATCTGGACTCGAAACATCAGCTCTTAGAAAGGTTTACAGCATGGAAACAGGCCCTTCGGCCCAACTTGTCCATGCCATCCTTTATTTTAAACCCCTAAGATCATCCCAATTGCCTGCATTTGGCCCATATCCCTCTATACCCATCTTACCCATTAAGTGTCTAAATGCTTTTTAAAAGACAAAATTGTACCTGCCTCTACTACTACCTCTGGCAGCTCGTTCCAGACCCTCACCACCCTCTGTGTGAAAAAAATTGCCCCTCTAGTCACTTTTGTATCTCTCTCCTCTTGTCTTAAACCTATACCCTCTAGTTTTAGACTCCTCTACCCTTGGGAAAAGATATTGACTCCCTAGTTAATCTATGCCCTTCATTATTTTATAGACCTCTATAAGGTCACCCCTCAGCCTCCTACACTCCAGAGAAAAAAGTCCCAGTCTATCCAGCCTATCCTTATAACTCAAACCATCAAATCCTGGGCAGCATCCTAATAAATCTTTTCCGCACTCTTTCTAGTTTAATAATATCCTTTCTATAATCAGGTGACCAGAACTGCACACAGTATTCCAAGTTTGTAAACTGGGAAGCCAGCATCCTCACAAAGTAATTGTCATTCATTCCAAAGGCAAAAATATATTCTCTGTAAAGAAATTGTTACGTCTTATAGATTCCTACATTAACATTATTATTAAAAATCTTTATGATGTTCTTGTTATTAACCGTACTTCCTCTTGTCACTAGTTTTAGCCACACTCTTTTGTAGATTTTTTTTATTTGTTCCTGTGACGTGGGTGTCGCTGGTTAGGTCAGTATTTACCCTTATAAATCCCTATGGCAATGCTTCCCATTCTCTTTTCTGATGTGGCTGTGAGTTGGAGGCTCCTCAAACCGTGCAAACTGGCTGTATAATACCAATGATTTATGGATCCCACTACAGCAGTGTGGTCACCATGTGTGATTGGTGGAAGAACTAACCATTCTGGCTGGGAATACTGGGCTCACTTTCTGCGGCCAAGATTATTTGCTTTGAGCACAAGAAATCAGTGAAGTAAAAATCCAAGCTATCGCTACAAGAATGTGGCGATCGCTGCGTCCAAGTTGTGCAATCTGTAATCCAAAACAGATGATCTCGCCAATGCTGGGAAATGGGTCAAATGTTCCCTCATGTAGTTTGGACGTGTTTCAAGCTCAGATCACATCAATTAGCAGGCTTCCAGCAAAAATAAAAGAACAACTGCAGCCGCCATAAGAGAAACAGAATAAAGTAAGGCAGACTGCTGTAATCGTGCAACAGGGTCAGACCACATCCGGGAGGGGAGCTCAGGGGATTAAGGTCTCAGCTTGGACCAAATTTTCAGAATCAGTTCTCAGCAGTGGGTCTGAAACTAACTTTTCTCTCCTCAGGTGCCGAATGTCCTTTGGAACACTCACCGTCAATCTCAGCGTTAGAACAAAGAGAATTACAGCACAGGAACTGTAATTTTCCTGTGCTGGAAAATTCAGTCCTCTAAGCCTGCACCGAGCAAGCTATCAGACTGAACTAAAACCCTCTTCCGGGGAGCATATCCCTTCATTCCCATCCTATTCATGTATTGGTCAAGATGCCCCCCAAGTCACCATTGTATCCGCTTCCACTACCTCCCCCAGCAGCGAGTTCCAGGCACCCACCACACTCTGTAAAAATCTGTCTCGTACATCTCCTTTAAACCTTGCCCCTTAAACCTAGTAATTGACTCCTCCACCCTGGGAAAAAGCTTCTGACTATCCACTCTGTCCATGCTCCTCTCAATCTTGTAGACTTCTATCAGGTTGCCCCTCAACCTCTATCGTTCCAGTGAGAACAAACCAAGTTTCTCCAACCTCTCCTCATAGCTAATACCAATAATCATTTATTATCTAGTATATCTGGCATGAGTTGAATTTCAATGCAGTATATGCTTTGTAATTTCGAAACCAGTTAACAGGGGCAGTCAATTCAACAACAAAATAGTTTGAAGATTAAGGCTGTTGAATCAACGTACTAGAGCCAACAATGCTAACCACTTTGGGTGTGGCAATTGCACATTTCTTAAATGTGTCCTCATTAACTGGGTTAATCAGAACAATCACAATCCATCTCTGAAGCACGTAAGTACAAGTCAAAGTAAACCCATCGTCTTTTATTTATTACCTTTAATATCGGTATTAACTAATCATGGGAAGTAGGCATCATTGGGAAGGTCAGTATTTATATCCCATCCCTCATTGACGTTGGGAAGGCAGTGAAGAGCATAGATAGGAACATAGAAACATAGAAGAGAGGAGCTTGTTCTTTGAGGGTGACCTGATAGAAGTCTACAAGATTATGAGAGGCATGGACAGAGTGGATAGTCAGAAGCTTTTTCCCAGGGCGGAATAGTCAATTACTAGGGGGCTCAGGTTTAACATGCATGGAGCAATGTTTAAAGGAAACGTACGAGGCAGATTTTTACACAGAGAGTAGTGGGCACTTGGAACTTGCTGCTGGGGGAGGTAGTGGAAGCGGATATGATAATGAGTTTTAAGGGGCATCTTGACAAATGCATGAATAGATGGGAATGGAGGGATATGGTCCCTGGAAGGGTTGGGGGTTTAGTTCAGTTGGGCAGCATGGTCGGTGCAGGCTTGGAGGGCCGAAGAGCCTGTTCCTGTGCTGTAATTTTCTTTGTTCTTTGAGTAGGCCATTTGGCCCTTCGAGCCTGCTACGTCATTCATCACAAGCATGGCTGATCATCCAACTCAATAGTCTAATCCTGCTTTCTCCCCATAACCTTTAATCCCGTTCGCCCCAAGTGCTATATCCAGCCACCTCTTGAATACATTCAATGTTTTGGCATCAACTGCTTCCTGTGGGAATGAATCCCACAGGCTCACCGGGTGAAGAAATGTCTCCTCACCTCCTTCCTAAATGGTCCACCCCGAATCCTCAGTCTATGACCCCTGGTTCTGGACTGCCCCCACCATCGGGAACCTCCTCCCTGTATCTACAACAGAGTGACTTGCTAAGTTGGAGGGCAGTTAAGAATCAATTGCATTGCCACTGTGACCACACTAGGTAAGGACTGCGGATTTCCTTCCCTGAAGATAGCAGTGAACGAGATAGATTCTTACAACATTCATTTGCTTCATGACGACTGTTTGTGGTTTTTGATTCCAGATTTATTTAAGTAACTGGGTTAAATTCCTTAGATGCTGAGGATGAGTCTCCATATCACTAACCCTGTAACATAATCACTCCAACACCACACTCTACCTATTTTGTCATGCTAAGTAAATAAATGGCTACTTAATAAACTGAAACAAAATAAAAGGATAAACACAGATTAGATGTTGTTTTGCTACAAATATTTCTGACAAGAGTATTGTGTTCAGTTTTGGTCACCTTGCAATTGGAAAGATTTTATTAAACTGGAAAGAATGCAGAAGAGATTTACAGGAATGTTGCCAGGATTCAAGGGACTGAGTTATAGGGAGAGATTGGACAGGCTTTTCATTGGAGCGTAGGAGACTGAGGGGGGATCTGATAGAGGTGTATAAGATTATGAGAGGCATGGATATGGTGAATGCACCCAGTCTTTTTCCTGGGTCTGGGGAATCGAGAACTAGAGGCCATAGGTTGAAGTTAAAAGAAGAAGGAATTAATAGGAACCTGAGGAGCAACCTTTTTACACAGGGTGGTACGTGTGTGGAATGAGCTGCTGGAGGAAGTGGTTGAGGCAGGGACATTAACAACATTTAAAAGGCATTTAGACAGATACATGGATGGGAAAGGTTTAGAGGGGTCTGGGCCAAATGCAGGCAAATGGAGTTAGCTTAGATGGGCATTTTGGTCAGCATTGACCAGTTTGGGCCGAAGGGCCTTCTCTATGCCGTAGATTCTATGATTCTGTAAGGAATAGAAGCTTACCTGATTTCTGAGTGGAAGTCTGGAACTACAGCATGCCTGGGAGTTTCTGTACATGTGAGTTTTGGGAATGGGCTCCTTTCAGCGGTAGAACAGGAATCCAGGGATCTGTGTGGGGGGATAAAAACGGCACATGATTGCGGGCCTCGTGTGGGCTGCCACGAGATGGAATTCTCCCGACCCCGTCCGCGATGGGTTTAGTAGCACGTGGGCACAGTAAATCTGGCAGGAGCGAAAAAGGTCAGGTGTTAAATCCTGTTACAATTCTCCCAAGGGCGGGTTAATGGTGGGTCACTTTTCCCACTGACAGGTGGCACAATCACCATCTGCATGGATTTGTATCTCGTTATAAACAGCTGCCCAGTGCCATCCCATCGGGCCTTCCAATCTTGTTTCACTCCCGCAGGGATTCACACTGGCATCAAACTCGATGGTTAATGAATGCCATACCCCAGTTTGCCAGAGACTTCATCAGCGTAACAACTTTCTGCCACAGCGCTGTGCCGCTCCTGTTGAGAGTGGTGAACAGAGTGGTGTTCACCACTCTGACAGGGCAGACCACTTCCTGCCTCCATCTCCATGCCAAGCTAGTCTTCACCATGCTGCTGGACCCATGGACCCTCCTGACCCTCCCTGTTTTGGTTCAGTACTGAGCCGATCAAACAATATATAGAGGTAGAGAGATTCTTTCCACTTAGAAAGGAAACCAGGACTCGAGGGCACAGCCTCAAGATAAGTGGGGGGGACAGTTTAGATCGGAGTTGAGGAGGAACTTCTTCACTCAAAGGGTGGTGAATCTCTGGAATTCTCTGCCCGTTGAAGTGGTGGAGGCTGCCTCGCTAAATATTTTTAAGACGCGGGTTGATGGGTTTTTGATAAGAGAGGGAATTAAGGATTATGGGGAGAGGGCGGGAATGTGGAACTGAGACACGACAGATCAGCCATGACCTTATTGAATGGTGGGGCAGGCTCGAAGGGCTAGATGGCCTACTCCTGCTCCTATTTCCTGTAACCATATTTTAATATAGTTAATATTAACCATATTAAAGAAGCTATTTTCGAATTCACAGCAATCAACTTGGCAACTCAAAAACTGCAGTCTGATATTCAGCCGCCATGTTCCACAGCATTTCAGTTAAAATGAGTTTTTAAAGCAGTCCTTTAAAAACAATATCCACGCAAGAACTCATGGCTCTCCTGCACCATCATCACTTCCACTGATGCTGCTGTCGGTTGATAGATTTCCCGGTGCCAATCGGGATGTGTGGTGGGACACGTGCAGTCACTGTGACAATGATCCAAGGTTTGACTGAAGGGAGGTGGGATGGGGTGGGTGGCCTTTAACCTCTGACATCCTGCACAGTCTGGTGAAGACAGGTATCTTGGAGAGAATGATACGAGTGCATTGGATATGGCACCTGCACATTCAAACCTGGAGGGCAGGCAGATGAATCAGCTACTGACCCTGCCAGGAGACTCAGAGGTGGAGTCGCTGTGCATAATTAATGAGGTTCCAAATGCCGAATCTGGCATGGGATCCTGCCATGCTGGTTGGAGGGACTGACTGGCTGCCACCTGTGATGCTACTGTGCCTTTAAGAAATATATTTTAACCATGTTCCTTTGCAAAATTTTATTGGCGCCATGTTGTCTGTGCCTGGTGTCGTCTAATTGTTACTGAAGCAATATAATGAGCATCATATTGATTTTAATCTGGATTAATGCAGGGTCCTGTGGCTTTTAATTATGCCTTGGAATTGTTGAGTGGAGCTTGATTGACAATTTGTGTCATGTGATTAGGCAGAGCTATGCTCCACAGAAAAGCCCCAGTTTTAGTTTCATTTTCTCAAATGCGATTTGGACATGAGACAGAAAGCAATGGCCTGTTTTCCCCTCTCTGCAGTTAGAAGTTCGTTGCTTTTAGAAGTTGGTGGAGGCAGGCAGTGTCTCTGCCTGTCTGCCTGTCTCTGCCTGTCTCTCTTTTGTTGAAAGCTCCAAGACTGGAAAGCCTCAAAGTTTTAATCCAACATTTCAAAGGACCAATTCACTGCAAAATCCAGCATCACGTGAGCATACTTACTTCTGTGCCAAGAAGAAGGGTGTGTGTCTGTGGGTTTAACTTGGAACAACAGAGAGAGCTAGCTGTTAAAGTTTATATTGTGTCATGTATAATCTTTGTAATTAGTAAAAGTTATGCAAATTGTTTTGCTATATTTTAACTGTGTTCTTGAATAAACTTTGTTTGATAAAAGTTTTCTTGTGGGTCACTTGAATCATACCTGGAGTGAAACCTGCCCAAGACCGCAAGGAACTACAAAAGATTGTGAATGTAGCCCAGTCCATCACGCAAACCCGCCTCCCATCCATTGATTCTGTCCACACTTCCTGCTGCCTCAGCAAAGCAGCCAGCATAATTAAGGACACCATGCACGCCAGACACTCTCCCTTCCATTGGGGAAAATGATACAAAAGTCTGAGGTCATGTACCAACCGACTCAAGAACAGCTTCTTCCCTGCTGCTGTCAGACTTTTGAATGGGCCAATTAAATTGATCTTTCTCTACACCCTAGCTATAACTGTAACACTGCATTCTGTACCCTCTCCTTTCCTTCTCTATGAAAAGTCTGCTGTCTGTCTCGTGCAAAAAACAATACTTTCACTGTATACTAATACATGTGACAATAATAAATCAAATCAAAACACCTTATGCTCACTAATGCCAAAATCAAATATAAAACTCAGGATCTGGGCTAACTTCATAAAACACCTTGGAGTTTCTGGCCTGGGTCTTAACACACTGCACTTAGCCTCAAAATGGGAGAATTCCGCCTAGGGAGGCCCAGGACAGGGGGCATGGAGAGGGGGAAAGAGAGGTCCCAGAGAGGGAACCAGAGTGAGGGACAGGAGGAGGTTCCAAAGACAGAGAGAGAACTGGGAGAGGGAGACCCAATGGAGCTTGTAGAAAGATACGAATGATAGACAGATTGTGATGGAAAGGGAGAGTACAAATCTAAGAGTAAATCAACAGATAAGGCTAGATGTTACAAAAATAATAAAGGGACAAAACTAAAGGCTCTATATCTAAATGTATGTAACATTCAAAACAAAAGAGATGAACTGATGATGTAGGTAGAGATTAATAAGTATGATTTGATTATAGAGACATGGCTGCAGGATGAACTAGATTGGGACCTGAATACTGAAGGGTGAGTGACATTTGGGGAGGAGAGGAAGTGGGGGAAAGGTGGAGGGGTGGCTCTGTTAGTTAATGATGATATTGACACAATAGAGGGGTGGGCTAAATTCAGGAAAGCAGGATGTAGACGCTGGGCAAGATTCTCCAGCCTCTCAGACACATGAATCCTGGTGGTGGTAGGTGGTGCGTTGCTTGTTACTGATGGGATGCCCTGGTCCTGCTGCTATTAGTGGGAATCACCATTGATGTTACCCAATGCTGATGGGAAACTGGGGAATCCCGGAGAATCCTGCTGGCGCGAGCAGCCAGAGAATTCCGGCACTGGTTTGGGTTGAGATGAGAAATGATAAAGGCAATAAGTCACTTGTGGGAATGACTCATGTATAACTGCATGGCAGGACAGAGTACAAAGGACCAGGTAAAGGGAGCTTTTCTACCTGGATGCATTTTGAATCTGCTTTCCATTTAGATAATAATTTGCCTTTATATCTTTTTATAATTTGCCTTTATATCTTTATATCTTGCCTTTATATCTTGCCTTTATATCTTATTCACATTAAACACCATCAAAGCTTGTCTCATTCTCCTAGCCTATCTATGATCTGTCTGTAAAATCTTTATATTTTCTTCACCGCTTGCTTTCTCACCTACTTTAGTATCATCCACAAATTTTGCTGTCCCTGCTTGCAGGTCATTTATACAGATTGCAACAGTTGAGGTCCGAGGACTGGCCCCTGTGTCATCCGCTACTTACATTTTACCAGCTCGAGAAGGACTCATTATTTCCCCACCCTCTGCTTTCTGTCAGTCAGCCAATCCTCAATATAATTGGGCACTGTCATTCTTTTGGAACAGATGATCTAAGATGGGCTGAATAGCTTCCATGTCTATTTTATATTTAACAGATATCATTTATGAACATTAGGCTATCATATCCAGAGGGAGAGAAGACTCATAGATGTGTGCCTTGTTCATTCATCTGGGGATCAATCTGGAAATCTGGTTTACAGTTTCCACAATGGGATTGCAAGAGGTGGCTCTTTCAAAGAGCTAGTACAGGCTCAATGGGCCAAATGGCCTTATCCCTGGACTGTGAGATTCTATGATGTAATTTACAAAGAGCTGCCTGACATCACTCTGAAAAATTGCCACTTACTAGTTTCACCCATGCATTCCTTTGTCTGAATTTCATTTAGCTTGAAGGAATATTCCAGGTTAATCTTTTCCACACTATTTCTTATTTAATAGACTTCAAGAGGATTTGATGGAATTTCATTCATCCTCCAGGAGTAGGCTTGATGTCAGGGATGGGGGAGCCAGGTACATCTGGTGAAAATACTTGTATCTGATTCCCAGCACTGGAAAACTGTCCCCAGCTAAGTGAAGGGGTCAGGGCCTGATACAGGAATCCCATCCCCTGCAGTGGGATACCTGTTCAGCTTATTAATGATGCTAATTATCACTGAGCCACTATAATTTAGCAGACTTAACAGGATTTAGAGAAGTTTACAGCATGGAAACAGGCCCTTCGGCCTAACTTGTCCATGCCGCCCAGATTTTACCACTAAGCTAATCCCAATTGTCCACATTCGGACCACATCCCTCTATACCCTTCTTACCCATGTAACTGTCTAAATGCTTTTCAAAGGACAAAATTGTACCCGCCTCTATTACTACCTCTGGCAGCTTGTTCCAGACACTCACCACCCTCTGTGTGAAAAAAATTGCCCCTCTGGACACTTTTGTATCTCTCTTGTCTCACCTTAAACCTATGCCCTCTAGTTTTAGACTCCCCTACCTTTGGGAAAAGATATTGACTATCTAGTTGATCTATGCCCCTCATTATTTTATAGGCCTCTATAAGATCACCGCGTATGCTCCAAAGGAAAAAAGTCCCAGTCTATCCAGCCTCTCTTTATAACTCAATCCATCAAGTCCTGGGAGCATCCTAGTAGATCTTTTCTGCACTCTTTCTAGTTTAATAATATCCTTCCTATAATAGGGTGACCAGAACTGTACACAGTATTCCAAGTGTGGCCTTACCGATGTCTTGTACAACTTCAACAAGACGTCCCAACTCCTGTATTCAATGTTCTGACCAATGAAATCAAGCATGCTGAATGCCTTCTTCACCACCCTGTCCACTTGTGACCCCCCTTTCAAGCAGCTATGAACCTGTACCCCTACATCTCTTTGTTCTATAACTCTCCCCAACGTGCCCTACCATTAACTGAGTTGGTCCTATCCTCATTCGATCTACCAAAATGCATCACCTCACATTTATCTAAATTAAACTCCATCTGCCATTCATCAGCCCAATGGTCCAATTGATTAAGATCCCATTGCAATCCTAGATAGCCATCTTTATTGTCCAGTATACTACCAATCTTGCTGTCATCTGCAAACTTACTAACCATGCCTCCTAAATCCTCATCCAAATCATTAATATAAATGACAAATAACAGTGGACCCAGCACTGATCCCTGAGGCACCACTAGTCATAGGCCTCCAGTTTGAAAAACAACTCTCTACAACCACCCTCTGTCGTCAAGCCAACTTTGTATCCAATTGACTTGCATTGCTTTCCCATGTCTCCTGATCAGGACACTGTCAGGTTTGTCTGCAGCTCTGTGGTGCACAGACCCTCACTGACAGGCATTCAGAGCCTGATCGAGGGACCCATCATTGGCAAGCGGGAGGAGACCTGAAGGCCAGCTCCTGCCCCGGCCTCTGAACCCCCGCCCTCTCTTTCCCTGGCGCACACCATCCCCTGGGCCTTCACTGTACCCTAACCTCATGTCACCATGGCGAGCCCACCCCCCCAGGGTCGGCCTTGGAGCATTACCAACAGCTGCCACTGCTCCCAGTGCTGCCCCCAGTATCAGCGAGCTGTCAGTGGCTGATTGGCTGGGAATTCCATCCACGGGGTCCTTGATCCTGCTGGAAGCCCAAAGCTGGCTAGTTAAGTGCCTGAGCGCACTTAATTCGTGTCCACAGGCCTTCCTAACAGAGTGATGTAGTTCTCCAATTGCTGAGGAGAGTGTTACCCTTTGGCAGGAACTAGCTCCCAGCCGTAGAAATGTTAAACCTAAAACCGATCTATTCACTCAGGCCGATGAAAAATATTCCACGCACTATTTTGAAGAAGTTATCCTTGACTTACATTTATCCCTCAATCAACATCACTGAAAATAGACTATTGAGTCATTTATCAATTGATGTTTGTGGGAGCTTGCTGTGTATAAATTTACTGTCGAGTTTCTTCCATTATAACAGTAACTTTAATCAAAGAATCCCTACAGTGCAGGAGAAGACCATTCAGCCCATCGAGTCTGCACTGACCACAATCCCACCCAGGCCCTATCCCCGTAACCCCACACATTTACCCTGCTAATCCTCTGACATGAAGGGGCAATTTAGCATGGCCAATCCACCTAACCCACACATCTTTGTGCAGTGTGAGAGGAAACCCATGCAGACACGGGGAGAACGTACAGAATCCCCCCAGTCAACCCGAGGCTGGAATTGAACCGGTGTCACTGGTGTTGTGAGGCAGCAGTGCTTACCACTGTACCGCCCATAATCTTTAATAAATATCTCATTTGGCTGTAAAGTGCTTTGGGACGTCCTGAGGTGTCGAGAAGCCCTGTTCAAACGCAGCTTTCTTTCTGATGTGGAACCACAGTGAACGGTGGACATTAATGGTGTTTGGAAAGTGCACAGGAAATGAAACAGAGGTGTTGGTGAGAATTTATTTAGAGCATGTGGGCAACAGGATGTTAAAATGGGGTAAGTCTGACTTTCTAGACTTGCCTTTTTTCACAGTTTTAAAGTTTATACGGCACCTTTCGCGACCTCAGCGTGAGCAATTTGAGGAAAAAAGTTGACGAAATCTGAGCTCGAAAGGAAATGCCTGAGAGATGACTGCACAGATGGTGCACGGTGTATCAATGGCAAATCTAGTTTCATAATTTAACTTAAATTGCAAGAGTTAGACAAGGCGGCAATAGAGTGAAACAAAGAGAAACCAGCAAGGACGAGTGCCATCTTATAAATGAAGAAATAGACCCTTTGGGAAACTGTCATTTAACTCGAGAAGCATTGCTCACTGCAAGCAGATTTTAATCCAGTAAATGGAGAGGCTGTTAGCTTATTAATGATATTGTTTCACACTCTGATCTCCAAAAACTCTCCCACATTCATGCTGAACCACTTTTGTTAAGAGTGTATTTTTGTGCACAGTTTTCCCCCTTTGTAGAACAGGGGGAAGGATATTTA
The DNA here is from genome assembly GCF_965287045.1 of Carcharhinus amblyrhynchos. NCBI lineage: Eukaryota > Metazoa > Chordata > Chondrichthyes > Carcharhiniformes > Carcharhinidae > Carcharhinus > Carcharhinus amblyrhynchos. The sequence continues at coordinate 143,841,204 of NC_137325.1, read as the reverse complement.
AGCTGATTATCAGCCTCCTAAACCACATCATGAACATTCTTTTCCTGATCAGTGTGTCCTAGGGCGGGCCTTGAACCCACAACCTCTGGCCCAGGGGTAGGGACGCTAACATTGCGTCACATGTCCTTCCTTCCTGGGACCTAAACCATAGAAACTGTAGAAAATTGCAGCTCAGAAACAGGCCTTTTGGCCCCCCTTGTCTGTGCCGAACCATTTTTTGCCGAGTCCCACTGACCTGCACTTGGACCATATCCCTCCACACCCCTCTCATCCATGTACCCATCCAAGCTTTTCTTAAATGTTAAAAGTGACCCCGCATTTAACACTTTATCCGGCAGCTCATTCCACAGTCCCACCACTCTGCGTGAAGAAGCCCCCCCCTAATATTCCCTTAAACGTTTCTCCTTTCACCCTTAACCCATGGTTTTTTTCTCCCCTAGCCTCAGTGGAAAAAGCCAGCTTGCATTCACTCTATCTATTCCCATCAAAATCTTATACACCCCTATCAAATCTCCCCTCATTCTTCTACGCTCCAGGGAATAAAGTCCTAACCCATTCAATCTCTCTCTGGTAACTCAGCTTCTCAAGTCCGGCAACATCCTTGTGAACCTTCTCTGCACTCTTTCAACCTTATTTACATCCTTCCTGTAACTAGGTGACCGAAACTGTACACAATACTCTAAATTCAGCCTCAGTAATGCCTTATATAACCTTACCATAACACTCCAACTTTTATACTCGATACTCCGATTTATAAAGGCCAATGCACCAAAAGCACTCTTTACAACCCTATCCACCAGTGACGTTGCTTTTAGGGAATTCTGTACCTGTATTCCCAGATCCCTCTGTTCAACTGCACAGACGAGACTAAACTAAACTAAACTGGACATTTGTAGTCTCTTATTTATTTCATCAATTACTCCAATGTATTAACTATTTTAAAATGCATTTTCAAAGTACTTCAATGTTACTAACTATTCTGAGGTCGACTGGTTGTTCAGTTAACCCTAGTAGTGCTACTGCCTCACAGCGCCAGGGGTTCGATTCCTGACTTGGGTCACTGTCTGTGTGGAGTTTGCACATTTTCCCCGTGTCTGCGTGGGTTTCCTCCGGGTGCTCCGGTTTCCTCCCACAGTCCAAAGATGTGGGGGTTAGATGGAATGACCATGATAAATTCTGCCTTGGTGTCAGGGGGATTAGCTAGGGTAAAGACTTGGGGTTATGGGGATAGGGTGGGGTTGTTTATTGGTGTAGCCTCAATGGGTCGAATGGCACAGATTCTATTCTGTGATGCTTCAGAGGACAATTAAGAGTTAACCTTATTGCTGTGGATCTGGAGTCACATGTAGGCCAGGCCGGGTAAGGATGGTAGATTTCCTTCCCCAAAGGGCATTAGCCAGGTGGGCAGAAAAATGGCAAATGAAATTCAGTAAGAAGTCTGACAACATCAGGTTTAAGTCCGACCGATTTATTTGATAGTAAACTCACAAGCTTTCGAGGTTCCCCTCTTCGTCAGGTGGATGGAGAGTTCTGGCCTCAGACAGAGCGTATAACAGCACAGACAGTTTACAGAGATCTTCCATCTAGAAAGACAAGGGCAGCAGATACATGGGAACACCCCCACCTACAAGTTCCCCTCCAAGCCACTCACCATCCTGACTTGGAAATATATCACCGTTCCTTCACGGTCACTGGGTCAAAATCCTGGAATTCCCTCCCTAACGGCATTGTGGGTCAACCCACAGAACATGGACTGCAGCGATTCAAGAAGGCAGCTCACCCCCACCTTCTCAAGGGGCAACTAGGGATGGGCAATAAATACTGGCCAGCCAGCGACACCCATGTCCCATCAGTGAATAAAAAAAGAAGGGGTCTAACATCCTCACAGACAACAACCTGAAAATGATATCCAGCACCCAATATGGACTCGTTAGGAAGACAGTGGGTGTTATGAGAATAAAAAAATTGAAGAAAGAGAGGAATCTGGGGGAAAAGGGAGTGGGGAAACAAACAGTGGGTAAGTCCCAGTGATCAGGAATAAAAGATGGGGAAAAATTTGACGACAGTTAGTAGGAAAAGTCAGCATGTCCCATTATAATCATGTGAGAAAAGTATAGACAGAGTAAAGAAAGAGGGTAACTAGGGAAGCTGGCCAATAGAGGCATCAGAATTCTGTACATACATAAGAACATAAGAAATAGGAGCAGGAGTAGGCCATCTAGCCCCTCTAGCCTGCCCCGCCATTCAATAAGATCATGGCTGATCTGAAGTGGATCAGTTCCACTTTCCCGCTTTCTCCCCATAACCCTTAATCACCCTGTCTATCAGGAGACATTGTGTTAACAAACGTGTTAGGAAATTAGAGAATAAAATGAGGGATCTAGCACTTTCCATTGGCGAGAGAAACTATTATAGAAACTTCACTGAGCAATGATATGCATTGCACAGATCTTGCAGAGAGATAACAACAGCAATTTATATTCATAAACTGTCTTTATTGTGGCAAAACATCCAAAGATGCTTTACAAAAGTGGCATCAGACCAAAGTGTATTCAGAAGTGAAAGAGCAGCACTGTGGTATAGTGGTTAGCACTGCTATCTCACAGTGCCAGGGACCCCAGGTTCAATTCTGACCTCGGCTCACTGTCTGTGTGGAGTTTGCACATGTTCCCTGTGTCTGTGTGGGTTTCCTCCGTGTGCTCCAGTTTCCTCCCACAGTCCAAAGATGTGCCCCTTAATGTCCGAAGATTTGACTTGATTTATTATTGTCACGTATTAAAATACAGTGAAAAGTATTGTTTCTTGCGTGCTATACAGACAAAGTATATTGTTCATAGAGAAGAAAACGAGAAAGTGCAGAATGTAGTGATACAGTCATAGCTAGGGTGGAGAGAAAGATCAACTTAATGTGAGTTAAGTCCATTCAAATGTCTGACAGCAGCAGGGAAGAAGCTGTTCTTGAGTTGGTTGGTATGTGACCTCAGACTTTTTTATGATTTTCCCATAGCCCATGCCTGTGTGGGTTTCCTCCGGGTACTCCGGTTTCCTCCCACAGTCCAACAATGTGCGGGTTAGGTTGATTGGCCATGCTAAAATTGTCCTTAGTGTCCTGAGATGCATAGGTTTGAGGGATTAGTGGGTAAGATATGTAGGGATACGGGGGTAGGGCCTGGGTGGGATTGTGGTCGGTGCAGACTTGATGGGCTGAATGGCTTCTTTCTACATTGTAGGGTTTCTGTGATTTCTATGATCTCCCAAAGGAAGAAGGTGGAAGAGAGAATGTCCGGGGTGTGTGGGGTCCTTAATTACGCTGGCTGCTTTTCCGAGGCAGCGGGAAGTGTAGACAGAGTCAATGGATGGGAGGTTGGTTTGTGTGATGGATTGGGCTACATTCACGACCTTTTGTAGTGCCTTGTGGTCTTGGGCAGAGCAGGAGCCCATACCAAGCTGTGATACAACTAGAAAGAATGCTTTCTATGCTGCATCTGTAAAAGTTGGTGAGAGTCGTAGCTGATGTGCCAAATTTCCTTAGTCTTCTGAAAAACTGGAGGCATTGGTGGGCTTTCTAACCTATGTGTAGGTTAGGTGGACTGGCCATGCTAAATTTTCCCTTAGTGTCCCAAGATATGTAGGATAGGGAGATTGGCCATGCTAAATTGCCTCTTAGTGTCCCAAGATGTGAAGGTCAGGAGGATTGGCCATGGAGTAAATGCACGGGGTTACAGGGATGGGGGTGAGGGAACTGGGAAAAATGGTCTTTCAGAGAGTCAGTGCAGATTTGATGGGCTGAATGGCCCCCTTTGGCACTGTAGGGATTCTATGGTTCTACGGTATTCAGACTGTAAGTCAAACGAGAATAACTGACCAAAAGCTTGATGTTTGAGGCAGGTTTTAAACAGCCTCTGATGTGGAGAGGTTTTGGGAAGGATTTCCAAACTTGAGGGGACAGATGGTATGGATGTAGGAGGGAGGTGCCTGAGTTAGAGGAATGCAGAGTTCTCCCATGTCTGTGTGGGTTTATAGAGGAAGTTACAGAGAAGGGAAGCGGGATATGGCCTTTGGTGTGAAGGAAACAATGATTATTGAGGCAGGGAAAACGGGATGGTGTACAGAGTGGAAAATAAAAACACCTGTTACAGTCGGTACAAGGACAGAGCAGGGTCTGTAAATGTGTGACGGAAGAAAACTAACAATAAAACTGTGATATTTAATACATTAAATGTGTTTCTCAACATGATACGTGACTGTTGCGTGTCTCAAATAGTCGTAGTCACTTGGAGGGCCCATACAGGACCTTTTACAATGTAACAACCACATACTTACAGAGAACACTGCAAATAGTACGTACATCATAGATACATTTCAAATTGGGCTACAGCACAGATTCAACTTTGCGGGGTGGTGGGGGGTGGGGTGGCGGGGGCTGGTTGGAGGGTGGGGATGGTTGGAGGGGGGGGGAGTAATTACTGAGAACAGATTCCTAACTGGAACATTATATTAGATCCAGGGAATGACACACAAGGCAGGAAGTACATAGTAATCAAATCCCACTGGGAAAAGAGTGAATGAAACCAGTGTGAATAGTGAGGGGTATATTAATGGTGGAGGGGGGGATTCAGGGGGTGGGGTTTGGGGGGGTTCGCGGGGGGAGCTGGGTTTGGTGAGGGGGTGCGGGGGGTGGGGTGATGAGGTTTCTCCTCAAGGCAAAATCTGCCAGTGAGGATGGAGAAATGAAAGTAAAATTAAAGTCGGTTATAAAACGCTTCCAGGGAGCTAAAATATTAAGACTACAACATAAGAAAAAACAAACATTTAGATGACCCCCTTTCATTTTCCATGGTATCACAGAGCAGTATTCAGTACACAGATCTCCAGCTACTTGCAGCCAGCTTGCTGAACCCCCACTCGCTCACTGCCTATCTCCCTCACTCCCACTCACTGCAGACAGAGGGACAGCTTCGATAAGGTGGTTAAGGGGGCATAATGCGATACTTGCCTTTATTAGCCAAGGAACGTAAGGTAAGATCAGGAAGGTTACGGTGGAGCTGTATAAAACACTCATTAGGCCATAACTAGAGTACTGTGTGCAGTTCTGGTCGCCGTACCTCGCTGGCTGACAATACCAGCGATCACCCTACTTGCTCCCTCACTTGCACCCTCCCTCTTACCGGCCCTGTTACAAGCCCTCGGTCACAGCCAGGGTTCAGCAGAGGGAAGCAGCAAGTGAGAGTTATTGTCTGAGGGCCCATCTTGCCAAAAGGATTCTAAGTGCCGAGCAAACATGAAAGCGGGAGAGAATTATGCCCATTTTTCTGAGCGAGCTCCAGACGCAATCCTAAGGCACTTAGAACAAAAAACAAGGCCAAATTTCAGGCCGCAGTGGGAGTCGGCAGAGTCTATTCACACTGGGAAGAGGCTGCTGAGCTGCAGGGGGGGCCATTGTGTGTACACAGTGCACTGGGAGGTCTGTCACCACCCTGGACATGCCCCCAGTCGTCCTCCAGTCATCTGGCAGCTCTCCTGTACAGTTAGAAACCTCACAACACCAGGTTAAAGTTCAACAGGTTTATTTGGTAGCACAAGCTTTCGGAGCACTGCTCCTTCATCAGGTGAATGCTCCAAAAAACTTGTGCTACCAAATAAACCTGTTGGACTTTAACCTGGTGTTGTGAGATTTCTTACTGGTGCCCACTCCAGTCCAACACAGGGAATTGAACCCCAGACCCTGGCGCTGTAAGGCAGCAGTGCTAACCACTGTTGCCCCATGAAATATCTCACCTGTCGACACCCTCAGAATTGTACACGTTGCAGCACTCATTGCTCGAAACTCCAATGGCTATTGGCCAACCTGCTCATCAGACAAACACCTCATCCCAAAATTCAGTCTAATAGATTGTCTCTGAGCTGCTTCCAATGCAGTCCCCTGCTTAAACAAGGGGGCCAGTACTCTAGTTTCATCAATACTTTGTAGCAAGAATCCTCTATTTTTGTCCATCATTCCCCTTTCAATAAAGGACAACATTCCTTTTGCCTTTCTAATTACTCACTATAGCTGTACGCTGACCTTTTCTGATTCACATACAAGGACACCCAGATCCCTCTGTACCGCAGCAGAGTACCCCTCTCTTCTTCCCCCACCCCCCACACAGCTCCTTCTGCCTCCCTGTCATGGCCCTGTCCCATCTGGCCCTGCCCATTCAGGACCTGCTCCTTCAGGCCCTGCTCCACAGGTGCCCCATCCCTCCCCTCAGGCCCCCTCCATGTTGGGACTGCCCTGTGGGCATTGCCAGGGTGCCAGCCTGGCATTTGCAGTCTCTTTCCTGGGTGAAATTTGTCTCAGCGGTTGAGCAGGGGAAAATGGGGGGAAGAGCTGGGACTGGGTGATCTTTGTGATGGTGTGGCCATGGGAATCATACAAAAGAATCCCTACAGTGCCGGAGAAGGCCATTCAGCACCCACAACAATCCCACCCAGGCCCTAGCCCTGTAAATGTACCCTGCTAAACCCCTGACACTAAGGGGCAATTAGCATGGCCAATTAACCTAAACTGCCCATCATTGGACTGTGGGAGGAAACCGGAGCACCCGGAGGAAACCCACACAGACACGGGGAGAACATGCAGACTCAACACAGACAGTGACCCGAGGCTGGGAATCAAATCGGGGTCCCTGGCGCCGACAGCAGTGCTAACCACTGTGCCACTGTGGCTTTGTGGTTGGAAGCTTATCTGAATCCCACACATAAGGTTGTGGTTCAGCCTCAGACAGTTGCCAGGGAAGGGGGATAGTATCAATGGGCTTAGGGAATGGAGTTTGTAGCAGGGAGTGAAGACAATGGCTCCTGATATCTCACTGGAGGCAATCTCTGCTCAACCACTGCTGGAGTTCAGGCAGGAAGTGGGGAGGCGCTGAGCTGGTTCGGAATGTGGTTAGCGTACACGGGGAAACTGATGCTGTGCTTTCAGACCATGAGGCCGAGGGACAACATGGAGATGGGAAATAATGCAAGTTGACAGGGTTGAGAGTGTGAAGCCGGTGATAAGAGACAGCTCCTGCCTGGATGGCTGTGACATCTCCCACACTTGAAACACATTTAGTTGACGCCCAGGTACGAAACTGTCCGATTCTCCCCAGTGTTCCAGCCAATACTCAACTTCAGTAGGTCTAATGAAACCAGACAGATGAGCAAATCATTATTGCACTGCTGTAGGTGAGAGCTTGCTCTCCACATGTCTTTTAAAAAGCATTAAGACAGTTACATGGGAAAGGCGTATATGTACAGAGGAATATAGGCCAAAAGCAGACAATTGGGACTAGCTTAGGGGTTAAAAAAGGGGCAGCATGGACAAGTTGGGCCGAAGGGCCTGTTTCCATGCTGCAAGCCTCTATGACATAATTTGCATTCCCTACAATAAAACACTTCAAAAAGAGATTCACTCGCTGTAAGATGCCTCGGGATGTCCTGAGGTCATGAGAGAGGCTGTGTGACTCTCTTTCCCCAGTCAGTGCCAAGGTCCAGTCTCACTAAGATTGGGCTCAGTTCCCCCCTACCCGAGCTTGGGAAGGTTGGGAGGTGGGTAGAATGTGGGAAATGAATCAGTTTTCCCACTCCCACTCGGTATTCTCGGAATGTGTGTGTACAGCTATATACATATGAAGAGAGGGATGAATATCCTTGGTGGTGCTGCCTCACACTGTTAAATAGTCCAACCAATGTCATTGCAGCAGCTTCACATGAAGAGCGGCTGCAACATGAGGTGGTGGGACCCACATCTGCATCCTTCACTTCCCAGGTTCACCATTTCCACAAATATTATTTTTTCCCAGGGAAGAAAAGTGAGGGAGGAAGGAAAGGGTTTGTGAAAATTCCGGCCTAAGATGCGAGATTGCCCAATGCGAGTATAATTTATAACTTGTCAGCGACCTGGAGTTGCGATATGACATGAAACCATGGGGCTGGAACATCCCACACATTACTAACTGTCTCAGCACAGCCTGCCTTTGGTTCTTGAGTTAATTTACAGGATCTGGCTAATACTTGGGTCACTTTGGCTGGCCTCCTCCTCTTATCTTCATTATTAACCTGTCTTTTACATGACTGATGTTCTTCTTTCTCATTCTAATAAGACCATCTTTCTTAAACATTAATGCTTCATCTTGCAAGGCGCAGCCTGCTGTATTTGACAGGAAGCATCTGTCCTTGTTAAAGAATTGAAAACGATATGTGCTCCCAGCTGCAGAGGCAATTTTTAGCATTAGCCGCTCCGTCAGCTCTCTCCCCTGTCCTGCTCACGGCCTCTGTCGGTTAACCTTCGGTCGGAGATGTTTTCCAGAGCAGCCTCGAGGCAGTGACTCACTGAGACCAGGGAAGGGAGCTCTCAGCTTTGGCTATTATTGCATTGCGATTAGTGGGGCCTTGCTGTGTGCAAATTCACTCCCCATTTCCCTACACTACACCAGTGACTGCACTTCAGAGGCACCTCATTGATTGTGAAGCACTATGGGCTGTTCCAAGGTGCTCTCTGAATACAAGTTCTTTCTTTTCGAAGTATATGCTGATTAAGCAGTCCTTATAAGAAGTCTCACAGCACCAGGTTAAAGTCCAACAGGATTATTTGGTGGTAAAGTACCAAATAAACCTGTTAGACTTTAACCTGGTGTTGTGAGACTTCTTACTGTGTTTACCCCAGTTCAACGCCGGCATCTCCACATCATAAGCAGGCCTCAGCAGGGAGTTTCACCAATATCCTTTAGGGAAGAAAATCTGCTGTCTTTACCCTGATTGGCCTACGTGTAACTCCAGAGCCACAATAACACAGCCTCCCATCCATTGACTCTGCCTACACTTCCTGCTGCCTTGGCAAAGCAGCCAGCATAATCAAGGACCCCACAAACATTGGACACTCTCTTCCACCTTCTTCCTTCAGGAAAAAGATACAAAAGTCTGAGGTCACGTACCGACCGACTCAAAAGCAGCTTCTTCCCTGCTGCTGTCAGACTTTTGAATGGACCTACCTTGCGTTAAGTTGATCTTTCTCTACACCCTAGCTATGACTGTAACACTACATTCTGTCCTCTCTCCTTTCCTTCTCTATGAATGGTATGCTTTGTCTGTATAGCATGCAAGAAACAATACTTTTCACTGTAAATACATGTGACAATAATAAATCAAATCAAATGTGGTTGACTTTCAACTGCCCTTGGGCAACTAGGGATGGGCAATAAATGCTGGCCAGCCTGCGACACCCATGTATCATGAATGAATAAAAATAAACTGCGGTTTGGATCAGCTCCCCTGCATTAGTAAGGGAGCAAATAAGCATCAAATCCCCTTCTACTTTGGTATCCTGAGAAGAGCCTACTGCCATTACGCTGCATGGTGGTTGCAGATGGGATCCTCCACTGATATATCTTATACTCACTATCTTGACTTTTGTATGAAGGATGGACAAAACAGAACAAGCTGTGAGAGGCACAGTCACAACTGCTTCCAGTCCAGAAGATAATAAAGCCAAGGCTTGTTCTGGTAATCCCTGATGGATTTTAATAATATTGTCATATTATTCATAGAATCTCTACAGGAGGAGGCCGTTCAGCCATTCACATTTGAATTCAACAAAAAAAATCTGGAATTTTAAAAGAAAGTCTAATGACGACCATGAAACTATTGTCCATCACTCAGACCAGCCTCCCATCCACTGACTCTGTCTACACTTCCCACTGCCTCGGAAACGCAGCAAACATAATTAAGGACCCCACGCACCCCGGACATTCTCTCTTCCACCTTCTTCCATCAGATAAAAGGTACAAAAGTCTGAGGACATGTACCAAGTGACACAAGAACAGCTTCCTCCCTGCTGCTGTCAGATTTTTGAATGGACCTATCACACGTTAAGTTGATCTTTCTCTACACCCTAGCTATGACTGTATCACGACATTCTGCACCCTCTCCTTTCCTTCTTCTCTATGTGCTCTATGAATGGTATGTTTGGTCTGCATAGCGCGCAAGAAACAATACTTTTCACAGTATACCAATACGTGTGACAATGATAAATCAAATCGATTGTTGGAAAAACCCATATAGTTTAGGGAAGGAAATCTGCCGTCCTTACCCAGTCTGGCCTACATGTGATTCCAGAGCCACAGCAATGTGGTTGACTCTCAAATGCCCTCTGAAATGGAGGGCAGTTAGGGGTGGGCAATAAATGCTGGCCCAGCCTGGGATGCCCACCATGTGAATAAATAGAAACAGATTACCTGGCCGTATCTGTTCCTGGGAGCTTGCCCTGCACAAATTGGCTTTCACATTCTATTCAATGTTGCAAAAAGTAATTCATTGCCGTAAAGCGCTTTGGAGGATCGAAAGGTGCTTTATAATTGCAAGTTGTTTTCCTGTGGGGAAAACAATGATAGTGGAATTAAATAATTAGTAATGACAAAGACAGCGAATACAGATATGACTGAGGTATGCTAATCCGAGGCACGGTGGTGTAGTTAGTATGTGGGAGTTATAGTCACAGAATGGACAAAGCACATAAATAATTAATGTTTCTGAAAAGAGCTTGTTATGAATATATTTATTAGACAAGTAGAAAGTGTATGTGTCTGTATCATCACTGATGGATGGGGATAAGTGTTAGGACATACATATTTATATATCTGAATGAGGCTGGGCCGAGAGGGAGATTGCAAAAAACAGCACAAATGTTGGAAATCGAAAGTAAAGACAATATTATCTAATGGGTACATGGTGGTTAGCACTGCTGCCTCACAGCGCCAGGGACCCAGGTTCGATTCCTGGCTTGGGTCACTATCTGTGTGTGAGTTTGCACATTCTCCCCATGTCTGCATGGGTTTCCTCCAGGTGCTCCAGTTTCCTCCCACTGTCTGAAAGACGTGCTGGTTAGGGTGCATTGGCCGTGCTAAATTCCCCCTCAGTGTACCCGAACAGGCGCCGGAGTGTGGTGACTGGGGGATTTTCACAGTGACTTCATTGTAGTGTTGATGTAAGCCTACTTCTGACCAATAAGTAAACATTAGTCATTTAGTCACTGGGCAGAGACAGTGGGTCACTGGGACTGATTGACTTTTCTTCGGTTAATTGATAAGGTTGAGCACAGTTGGCTGGATGGCTAGTTTGTGATGCAGAGCAACACCAATAATGTGGCTTCAATTCCTGTCCTGACTGAGGTGATGTATGATGGTCCTGCTTTTACAACCTTCCCCCTCCTCTGAGGTGCAGCGATCCTCAGGTTAAATCACCACCAGTAGCACTTTGCTGACTTCCATTTTTCTTTGATCACTGCTTGTGGATAAACATACAATAGATTGCTTTGGGAACAGCTACGAGGCTGAGGTATGTTTTATACATTTCTCCACATTTTGGCATTGCCTAAACCAAAAAGCACCTGGTTGCCATCATAACACAGTCATTCCGCTGTTCAGGACAGGAGATAGAGAGAGAAAACAGAGAACTATAAATCAGTTAGCCCACCATCAATAGGGAAAATGCTCAAATTTATTATTAAGGATGAGGGTGACACAGTGGTTAGCACTGCTGCCTCACAGCGCCAGGGACCTGGGTTCGATTCCCAGCTTGGGTCACTGTCCGTGCGGAGTCTGCACATTCTCCCCGTGTCTGTGTGGGTTTCCTCCGGGTGCTCCGGTTTCCTCCAGGTGCTCCAGTTTCCTCTCACAGTCTGAAAGACGTGCTGGTTAGGTGCATTGACCTGAACGGGTACTGAACTGTGGCAACTAGGGGAACTTCACAGTAACTTCACTGCAGTATTAACGTAAGCCTTACTTGTGACTAATAAGTAAATAAACTTTTGATAACAAGGCTCCTTAAAGTAAAGGGAGAGAAATATACCATCAATTTTTTAATGTTTATTTATTAGTGTCACAAATATGCTTACATTAACATTGCAATGAAGTTACTGTTAAAATCTCCTAGTTGCCACACTCCGGCACCTGTTCGGGTACACTGAGGGAGAATTTAGCATGATCAATGCAACTAACCAGCACGTCTTTTGGACTGTGGGAGGAAACTGGAGCACCCGAAGGAAACCCATGCAGACATGGGGAGAACGTGCAGACTCCGCACAGATGGTGACCCAAGCCAGGAATCGAAGCAGGGTCCCTGGCGCTGTGAGGTAGCAATGCTAACCACCGTGCCACCCCAATAGCACAGATATAAAGAGTGTGCAGGGGCGGAGGGTCGATGTGCATAGATTTTGAAGATAGCAGAACATAGTGAGAGAGCAGTTAGCAAAGCATATGAGATCGTTATGTGAATGTCAGGGGCATTGAGTACAAGAGTTGGATAATCATGTTGCAGCAATATAAAACCTTGGTTAGGTTGCATTTGGAGTACTATGTACAATTCTGGTCACCACACTACCAGAAGGATGTGGAAGCTTTGGAGATAGAGCAAAGAAGGTTCACCAGGATGTTGCCTGGTCTCGAGGGTGTTGGCTATGAGGAGAGGTTGAATAAACTAGGATTGTTCTCACTGGAAAGACGGAGGCTGAGGGGAGACCTGATAGAGGTCTACAGAATGATGAGACAGAGTGGATAGTCAGAGGCTTTTTCCCCAGGGTGGAAGTGTCAATTACACGGGGGGGCACAGGTTCAAGGTGAGAGGGGGACAGTTTAAGGGAGATGTACGGGGGGGAAGTTTTTCACACAGAGAGTGGTGGGTGCCTGGAACGCGCTGCCAGAGGAGGTGGTGGAAGCAGGAACATTAACAACATTTAAGAGGCATCTGGATGGGTACAGGAATAGGGAGGGAATAGAGGGATACGGACCGAGTAAGGGTTTGTTTAGTTTAGTTAGGGCATCATGATCAGTACGGGCTTGGAGGGCCGAAGGGCCTGTTCCTGCGCTGTAGTGCTCTTTGTTTGTAAACCTTTATGAAATGATGGCCACAACTACAATTAAAGCAAAATACTGCAGATGCTGGAAATCTGAAATAAACACAGAAAAGGCTGGAAAAACTCATCCAATATCTGGTCCCCCAGTCACTGGCCTCCTAATAGGTGGCCCCCAAACCCTGACCGTCAGTCCCCCACCCAATCAATGGCCTCAACCCGTGCTCCACCGACCAGCCCCAATGCAGAGCTCCCCCCTCCCCTCCCCTCCCTGCCACCTCTATCTGCTCTGCCTCCTCAGGCCCCACTCCTGGTATCCTGGTGAGGGGTGGGGGGGTCACACAAGACCAGTGAGCTTTAAAAGCAGCTGTCACTCACCGCAGCGTGACATCGTGCCTGGTTGGTGGGAAGGGTAATGAGGTTTGAAGATGTGACGTTAACCCCGTTACATAGTACCAATGGATTCAGATTCACGTTGATCAGGTTTGCACCCATCCTGGTCGTGAACCTGATGGCAACATCGGGGAGGGCCCCAGAGGATGGTGTCCTGAAACCTCGCCAGCATAAACGCCATTTTTGGCTTCTCGCAATGTTTAGCGGCAATGACAGGTCCCATGACTGAACCGCGCCCATGGAATTCTGGGACAGCTGGGAACAGACTCAGGGAGGCATCATCAAGGACTTTGGAGAAGGGAGGGAGATTGGCGATAAGATGATACTTTACGACGACGGTGGAATCTCGGCGGGATGTTTTTGAGGAGAGAGATGATGGCAGGTTTGAAGGAGAGAGGGACAACACCTGAGGACAACACCATTAACAATATCCGCTAGCATTCCTTGTCTCTCTGAATCAAAAGCAGAGTTTAAATGTACAACGAAAATGTCAAAACAAATTAAATGCAAGAGCTCTATATTCTGTACAAAGCATTACATAGAGCGATGCATCTGCGAGGGAGCCTCGAATAGCTTCTTTGTACATTCATGTAATACTGTAAAACAATCCGTCAGTTAATGACTTGCATCCACTCATTCAGTCCCAGAGATTTCTTCTCTCGCCAGCATTTATCTCCAGCCAGGAACTTCTCCTCACTTTTCACAGCGTGGACATTATCTCACAAAGCACCATTATCTACACAATGTTGAATGGTATACTATCTTCAGGGTGCCCATTGAACAAGATCTCACTTAAACATTTTTGACAAAAATGTACCTGATTTTAACTCCCTGTGAGTGAATTCATTTTATGTGAGTTAAAAGCAGACCCAGAGATCCCGTATCTATTGCTTTCACAAGAGCCAGTGTTTCAGCAACCAGAATACTTTAAATAACCCTTTTTAGTTTGTTAGCTTCTCAAGCTGAAGGATATGATTCAGAAACTGGCAGGAATATCCCTCAGGAAGGTTAACTTAAAGCATCTCTAAAAATGATTTGTATCACCATTTTTGTGATCAGTACTTCAGTAAGTTTCCCTACACGTTATAAAATATTTTATTGACTCTTAAAACATTCTTGACTTGATGGTGTTTCTTCATAGCTGATAGTTACAGGTGGCACAGTGGTTAGCACCGCTGCCTCACAGCGCCAGGGACCTGGGTTCGATTCCCAGCTTGGGTCACTGTCTATGCTGAGTCTGCATGTTCTCCCCGTGTCTGTGTGGGTTTCCTCCGGGTGCTCTGGTTTCCTCCCACAGTCCAAAAGACCTGCTGGTTAGGTGGATTGGACATGCTAAATTCTCCCTCAGTGTAACCGAACAGGCGCCGGAGCATGGCAACTAGGGGATTTTCACAGTAACTTCATTGCAGTGTTAATGTAAGCCTACTTTTGATACTAATAAATAAGTAACTCCCATCACATCAAAACTAGATCTGTTCTAGGCTGAGGCCATGATTTTACCAGCACAACCGCCCCGAAATCAGGGTGGGTGAGGGTCACAGAAAGGCATTTCCCGTTGGCCTCAGGCGCGATCCCACAAGGGAGGCCATGCCAGTAAAATCAGAGCCTGAGTGTTCAACAAGTTTAACTGGGTAAGGAAGCTTTACAATTGCTCTGTCTGTTTTTTAGATATAGCATCAATTTTCTGTCAGGACCTATTTGAGTAACAAGGTTGGGGATACATCCATAACCCCCTGTCACTCTTCAAAGCCTTTTGCCTCACTTTAATCTGAAGTCCCATCCGCAAGTGCATTTTCAGTAAAGGTCTGGTATGCCCCAAAATTGTCGCACTCCCTTTGGAATTCCCCTCATTAGTTTATCCTCAAATTTATCAAAAATGAGACAAACTTAAAGACCGTGAGAATTTCTGCTTCTAGTTCTGTTACTGTTAATCTGTGGCCTTCATTGTCTCGAGCTACGATCCTCTGTTTGCGTTGACCTGTCTGTTAACCTCGCCGCCTTACATCATTCTTTCTCCAAGATTGCTTTTTAAGAGTCAATTCTGTAGCCACTATCAGTACCTGTGCTGTGCTTTAGATGATAAGAGCTGAGGACATAGAGCGGCATTCGGCCCATCGAGTCTGTTCCGACATTCAATCAGATTATGAATGATCTGACAATCTTCAACTCCACTTTCCTGCCTTATCCCTAGAATCTCTCGATTCCCTTACTGATTAAAAATCTGTCTCAGCCTTGAACATACTTAATGACCCAGCCTCTACAGCCCTCTGCGGTAAAGATTTCCACAGATTCTCTATCCTCCGAGAGAAGAAACTCCTCCTGATCCCTGTTCCTCTTACCCTTCACCCCATTCTGCCTGTACTCACATCTCCTACCGCTTCAGTCACTTGCTGGCCTGGGTAACGATGGAACAAAACTCAATTAGAACTCAGGATCCTGCTTGCGACTTGATAGCAAGTGTCAGCTCAGGCACTCAGTGGCGCACTGGTGGTTACTGAGGTGTGGAGGTGCTGGCGTTGGACTGGGGTGGGCACAGTAAGAAGTCTCACAACACCAGGTTAAAGTCCAACAGGTTAATTGGAATCATGATCTTTCAGAGCATCGCTCCTTCATCAGGTGAGTGGATCTACTAAGAGGAAAGGTAACATCTTGGCAGGTCCACTGAGGTGTATGACAGTCAGTATACCTTGGAAAAGCAGCCAGCATAATCAAATATCCCATACACCCGGACATTCTCTCTTCCACCTTCTTCCGTCGGAAATAAGATACAAAAATCTGAAGTCACGTACCAGCCAACTCAAGAACAGCTTCTTCCCTGCTACCATCAGACTTTTGAATGGACCTACCTCGCATTAACTTGATCTTTCTCTACACCCTAGCTATGACTGTAACACTACATTCTGCACTCTCTACTTGCCTTCTCTATGAACGGTATGCTTTGTCTGCACAGTGTGCAAGAAACAATACTTTTCACTGTATGTTAATACATGTGACAATAATGAATCAAATCAAAACAAATCTTCTGTGATGGAGGAAGAAAATTAGGGCGGCACGGTAGCACAGTGGTTAGCACTGCTGCTTCACAGCTCCAGAGTCCTGGGTTCGATTCCCAGCTCAGGCCGCTGTCTGTGTGCAGTTTGCACATTCTCCTCATGTCTGCGTGGGTTTCCTCTGGGTGCTCTGATTTCCTCCCACAGTCCAAAGATATGCGGGTTAGGTTATTTGGCCATGCTAAGAAATTGCTCCTTAGTGTCTAAGGATGTGTAGGTTAGAGGGATTAGTGGGTATAATATGTAGGGATATGGGGATAGGGCCTGGGTGGGATTGTGTTTGGTGCAGACTCAATGGGCCGAAGGGCCTCTTTCTGCACTGTAGGGTTCTATGATTAAAATTAGAGTGGAAACATTGGCTTATGCAACATATCATCAAAGCTCTTGATCATGTTTTTTTTACAGAAAACTGGTCAGACTGTGATCTCTAAAATAGCAATTAAAAGTCCTTGAATGTCTCACATTAAACATATAATTGAACCCCAGCCAGAGTACAGCAGCACCTCTGCACTGGAGCACACCAATCACATAATTGTCACCAAAGGATCTCTCCCGGAATGGCATTTGGAAAATTTGCTGACGGCAGGGTACTGTTTTGAGAAGTGAGATTTGTGCTATCAGATACTCCAAGTGGGGATTATATTGAATTTACAGCACAGAAACAGGCCACTCGGCCCACAGGTCTATACAAATGACCATGCTCCAGATAAACCTTCACCCATCCTATTTCACGTGCAGGGCCCTTCCATTCCTTTACCAGTTCTATATTTATCTCGCTCTCCATGAAGTACAGGGGGAGTGCTGCACTGTCAGAGCTGCCACCTCTCAGCTGAGATGTTAAACCGATGTTCCATCTGTCTGTTTGACTGAATGTAAAAAATCCCATGCACAATTTCAGAGAAGACCAAGGGGTATTATCCTAGGTGTCCCGGGCAATATTTATCCCTCAATCAACACCATAAAAAACAGTTATCTTCTCATTCTCACATTGCTGCTAGTGGGAGCTTGCTGTGTGCAAATTGGCTGCCTCATCCCTTACATCACAACACTGATTACACTTTGAAAGTTTTTCATTAGCTGAAAGGCACATTGAGACTTGAGAGTAGTCAATTATTTAACTTTGTTTTCCTTCAAGGCATTGACACTATTCACCTTAACTTTTTATTTCTTTATTCTTTCTTGGGGCATGGGCTAATCCACCAAACCAAGGCCCCGCACTGACCTGTAGAATCTGGATCCGGCAGTCACACACGATTTGAACATTCATGTAGCGGATTGGTCGCCTGCCCGCGTTGCCCATTCGCTCACCTAAAGTTCACATCGGCAAAGTAAAATCCTGGTTAATCGGTATCCAAACCATTTAAATAACCTGCTCAGTTGTCACAGTAAGAAGTGATCACCTGAGGAAGGAGCAGTGCTCCGAGAGCTCGTGCCGAATAAACCTGTTGGACTTTAATCCGGTGTTGTGGGACATCTTCCTGTGCCCAACATGGGCACCTCCACATCTTAATTGTCAGCTGGTACACATCCAACCTACACTCACAGCCACTGAGTGGAATAACGTACAAATGCACAATGACGTGGCAACACGTGCCGGATTTCTTCCTGCGTGGTTTCGAGCACGCATCCAAACATTGGATATGCAGGGGATCTCATCGAATGTTGGGTCAGAATAGACCCATCCAGTCCAATGTGCCTGTGAGACACCCTGAAGATTTCCGCCAAGTTCCTTGCTCTTTATCCAACTGCCCTTAAACCTTTACCCAATGTCTCCGAATATTTCAAATGGAAAGATAGAGCAACAGATTCAGGGCAGCATCTTAAATGAGGTGTAAGTAGGTTTTTTGCCAATTTAACTCCACACAACTAAGTGACAAATTCACGGCCCTGGACATACCTGAGGGTGATTCTCCCATTCGACGCGCTAATTTTTTGGTGCATTTGGTCAGTAAATTTGTGTGTGCGTTGATTTGTGGAATTCACGTGTGTGTTCCCTGCACACGTGCGTCTCCCATCTCCAGAAATCAGGCGCGGCAGGACAACGCAGGAAACCACCTGGAAGTCCAGGTAAGTACTTTAATTCTGTCTTCAGTGTCATTTAAATGTGAATATTTGGCTGGGGACTGAATTCTCTGGCACCACACCAGTACAATTCCACTTTGGTGGCTCCCTACCTTTGGGGAACTAGCTGGAGACCCCGCTGGAGTGAAGGGGAGGCAATCAGTGCCACCCAGGGGGGTTGGGCAGCGGAGGGGGGGTGTCCCCTGCATATGGACACCCTGGCAGTGCCAGCCTGTTCCCCTGGCACTGCCCAAGGGACAAAGTGCCCATGCCTAGGAGGCACCTTGGCACTGCCCACCAGGCATCGGGCATTGCCAGGGGGTCGGGTCTATTAGGAGCAGGACCAAGAGGGCGATCATGGGGAGGTGGGGAGGGGTGGTGTCCTGTTGCCACTGCACTGGGATCAGTCAGGGCTGGAGAGAGGCCAGCAATCCGGGTGGGCTGGAGGGGGTCTGCAGGGCGGGGAGGGCAATCTGCGGGCTGGGGGGGCGTTCTGCCTCCTGGGAGGGTCTGCTTCTCATTATTGGGGGGGGGAGTCTGCAGGGGTGGGGGGTTAGGGGAATCGTCACTGCTGGGGAGGGGGTCAGGAGATTAGGGTGCTCCCAGACGGGGAGGTTGGGGCTAGCCCGGGAATGCTTGTGAGGGCTGCGATCGGGCCTTGGGTGTGGGTGGCGGGCAGCACTGCGAGGGTCCTGGGCTGGCCAGCAAACTGCGATCTGACAGATCGGGGCCACTGCGCATGTGCAGAGTTCTGTAACTATCAGGCTCCAGTGTGAATAGGCCCCGCCCCTCCCGAGCTTTTAATGATATTCATGATTGTGACCGCTGCATTGCACAGAGTGCGGGAGATTCGGGTCTGAACTCACAAGGAAAAGATAATCGTGATCTACACCATTTTTCCTGCAAATTCAACACTTAGAGTATTTTGGGAGAATTGCCCCCACTTTCTGTTCCACCTTCTCCTGTCGGGAAAAAGATATAAAAGTCTGGGGTCACGTACCAAACGACTTAAGAACAGCTTCTTCCCTGCTGCTGTCTGACTTTTGAATGGACCTACCTTGCATTAGGTTGATCGTTCTCTACAGCCTACCTATGACTGTAACACTACATTCCGCACTCTCTCCTTTCCTTCTCTATGAACGGTATGTTTTGTCTGTATAGTGCGCAAGAAACAAGACTTTTCACTGTATGTTAATACATGTGACATTAATAAATCAAATCAAATCCTTCTCCCCTATGTACTCTATGAACAGTACGCATTGTCTGTATAATGCACAAGAAACAATACTTTTTATTGTATCCTAATACATATGACAATAATAAATCAAATCAAGTCAAATCAGAATATTTCTTTGAAGTCTTTTCCAATTGATTTTGATTTGATTTGATTTATTATCGTCATATGTATTAGGCTACAGTGAAAAGTATTGCTTCTTGCGTGCTATACAGACAAAGCGTACCGTTCATAGAGAAGGAAAGGAGAGAGTGCAGAATGCAGTGTTACAGTCATAGCTAGGGTGTAGAGAAAGATCGAGGAGCCTTTTATACAGGAGCAGATGTCCAAACAGTAGCTTAACCGTGTGGCTGTGTCCAAACAAGCTGCTTTTTACTATTGGATTCTGGGGGTGGGGAGACAGAACCTGCCTCCTGCATCCTGTTCCGATTCCCATCCATCAAGTTAATGACTCATGATGTAGTTTACTGGAAGGATTTCACATTCCTGAATATGAAATGTTCACCTGTCCGGACATGACTTGTTCTTTTTCACTTGGCAGTTTGACATCCACTTGTGTGACTGAGAAAAGGATGAGATTTGGGGGCTACTTTGATGCCACTTTTGCTCAGATTACAGCAATCCTTGTGATTTGATGGTAGCTGTGATGTGGATTTGCCGGTGTTAGACTGGGATAGGTACAGTAAGTAGTCTCACATTCCCAGATTAAAATCCAGAGTTTTGAATGGACCTACCTTGCATTAAGTTGATCTTTCTCTACACCCTAGCTATGACTGTAACACTACATTCTGCACTCTCTCCTTTTCTTCTTTCTGAATGGTATGTGTAGTGTGCAAGAAACAATAATTTTCACTGTATCCCAAATACATGTAACAATAATAAATCAAATCAAATCAAACCAGATTCATTTGATGAAGGAACAGTGCTCCGAAAGCTCGTGCTACCAAATAAACCTGTTGGATTTTAACCTGATGTTGTGAAACTTCTTACTGTGCCCACCCCAGTCCAACATCAGCAACTCCACATCATAGGTACCACCAACATTGCAAACTGCCGGCTCAAAGTGGAGAGGATCTCCAAGAAGATTGCACATATCGACACAGACATCAAGTTTCTACAAAGATGCAAGACAGCAGACAAGACCCCAAAAGGGACTACAGATCATGAACCCACTCAAGTTGACCTATAACACTGACCACACTGAGAGACTTTGCCGTCACATTTCTCTCACACTCCTCAGCCACCTCGTACACCCAGCTCCAAAGCAGACACCGCAACCTCGAAACCAAGACAGAGTCCATATTCTCCACTTGTGCTCAGGACGCAGTGGGCCAGCTGCGAAACACTGTCAAGCAGACGAGACAATGGAACTACACCATTTACATGCACACCAAAAACAGGAAACTTGAGAAACTCGGAATCACCATCAGCAGCAACCAAGCCTCCCCCGGTACCACAGTAGAAAACAGTGCCACTGCAGGCAAGTCCGCTGTTAATTTGTCAGACTACACCACTCACCTGATGAAGGAGCGGTGCTCCGAAAGCTCGTGATTCCAAATAAATCTGTTGGACTCTAACCTGGTTTTGGAGACTTCTCACTGTGACTCAGGGCAGATTAGAGGATATTTAATCTACAGATCACACAAGGAAATGGTCACATGCATTGTTGATGTCATTTTCTCACCTTAACTCATCCCTGTATTGTGTAATTATCACTGAATCCATTAGGACAGAAGGAATTTATTAAGTAAAAATTAAATATCAATATCAAACACTAGCAAATGGGACTAGTCCAGTTAGGAAACCTGGTTGGCATGGATAAGTTGGGCCGAAGGGCCTGTTTTTGTGCTGTATATCTCTCTGACTCTATGTAAAGGTTTAGAGATGATGGTATTTTCCTTTGTTTATGTCATATCCATGTGGTTCCCGTGTGTTTCTTTCACACGCAGATCAAACAGAATCTAATGGGGGCTGTACTACAATCAGAAAGGAAGGGTGGGATTTTCCATGGCTCCCCCAGCATGTTTCCACGGTGACCCACCATTGGCCGCTGCTGGAATCTCCTGATCCTGCCATTGTCAACAGGGTTTCCTGTTCTACACACCCCCTGCTGCCAGGAAACGCTGGAGGGATTGACATCAGCAGGACCAGAAGATCCCGCCGGAGAGAAAAACCAGAAAGTTCTGGCCAAAGTCTTCTTTCAACGCTGCCTTTAGATGTCTTTTCCTTCCAATGTCCACAGCCTCAATCTTCCCCAATATATTTCATTTGTGGGTGACACAGACAAGGCCACACTCATTGTCCATCCTTAGCAGTCGGATGGTGGTGTTGGCCTTGAATCTGAAGCAATCACTTCTGTTTTAACAATTAGGAATGGATTAAGAATCAGCCATAAAGATGTGGTTCTGGAGTCACACATAGGTCAGACCAGACAAAGACAGCTGATTTCTTTGAGTGAATGAATTCCTTGGGTTTTTTGTGACAATCTAGTAGCTTTCCCTGGTCCTAGTTCATGTGTTACCGGATTCAACTTCCCAAAGTGTCGCAGTGAAATTTGAGCATACAGATTTGGATTCATTTATCCTGCAGCAGAACTGCTGAGCTACCCGGTGGCACAGAGGTTAGCACTGCTGCCTCACAGCTCCAGGGACTTGGGTTCGATTCCCGGCTCGGGTCACTGTCTGTGTGGAGTTCTCCTCGTGTCTGCGTGGGTTTCCTCTGGGTACTCCAGTATCCTCCCACAGTCTGAAAGACGTGCTGGTTAGGTGCATTGACCCAAACAAGCACCAGAGTGGGGTGACTCGGGTAACTTCATGTAAGCCTTACTTGTATAATAAATAAACTTTAAATGCCATCCCAAGTTTGGATCCTTCGATAAGGCACTGAGTTTCCTGGGTGGCCTCACATTGGGAAAGCCACCATTCTGGTGGGTTCAGGGATCATTGGTGTTGATTGGATCATCAATGAGCCTACTTGCCGCACCGGTAAGCTGCAATTCGGTATTGGCTACTCCCTGCCTCCGAGTCAATGGCGGGAGGTTTTCCTGCCACGGGGAGACTGGGGCTGGGGCCTCTCCTCCGATGAGGGGGGTCTGGCCACCATTGTTCCTATAGCAACATAAGATATAGGAGCAGAATTAGGCCACTCGGCCCATCAAGTCTGCTCCACCATTCAATAATGGCTGATATCTTTCTCATCCCCATTCTCCTGCCTTTTCCCCACAACCCCTGATCCCCTTATTAATCAGGAACCTATCTATCTCTGTCTTAAAGACATCTATCTCTGTCTCAATGACCCGGTCTCCACAGCCTTCTGCGGCAAAGAGTTCCACAGATTCTCTGGATGAAGAAATTCCTCCTCATCTCTGTTTCAAATCCAGGATTAAATTCCATCCATGGTTATGGTGTGAGGGTAGAAATAAAGATTTGCTACTGAATGTTACCATTTTACGTACTAACAAATTTATTTAGATTCTTTGAAAAACTTATGTGCCAAAATGTTAATGCACACAACACTGGAGGGAAAAGATGCCATTCCCTGACAGTTGTCGGAATATTCCTTTGAACAAAGCTTTGTGATTGCTGAATAAATTGTATTGACACACTCCTGGTAAATGTTTAGACAGTCCAACACTGGCCATGGGCATTGGGAAATAGCTAGATATTTCTAGTTCTTGTTTTTGTTACCTTGAACTCCGCATAATATAACATCAGTTCGGAATGGTGGTGACCTTCAACTGTGTGGTTCACTGTCAAATCTGGCATTTGTTTTACCATCTGGTCCCACACACTTCTGCTCTGGGTGAAATGAACAGTAAGAAGTCTCACAACACCAGCTTAAAGTCCAACAGGTTTATTTGGGAGCATGAGCTTTTGGAGCACTGCCCCTTCATCAGGTGAGTGTCTGCTTTCTTTGTAGAAACTTGATGTCTGTGTCGATACGTGCAATCTTCTTGGAGATCCTCTCCACTTTGAGCCGGCAGTTTGCGGTGTCGGTGGTAGCCATGATATGGAGATGCCGGTGCCTACCCCAGTCCAACACCGGCATCTCCACATCACGAGTAAAATGAAACATGAGGAATGGTCGGATTGAAAAACTGAGAGTGAGAGTGGGTTGTATGTTTCTCTTATCCTTGTTCCATTGGGTGTCCCACTGGAAGAACGAGATCAAGTCACTCACCCCCTTGCCAACGCAGAGAGGGGGAGGCTGACGAACTGGGGCTACCTCTCATTGTAGAATAGAGGTGTGGCACACCTTTAACAACTACTTTGTGTAAGATGACACCTGAGGAATGAATAACTCCACCAAATTCTCAAAGAAGGTGAGGCACTTCCCTATCTCCCTGCAATTACTGATAAGGATCAGTACAGTCATAGTGTCTACACTGACTGGGAAACTGAGATCAGATTGTTATGTTGAAAGTGTCTGGGGTGTGGAGGAGGCAGAGTAAGAACAGGAAGACCCCAATGCTGGTGATCTGTTCTCCTCATGCCTGGGCTTCCTCCGGATGCTCCGCTTTCCTCCCACAGTCCAAAGATGTGCAGGTTAGGTGAATTGGCTATGCTAAATTGCCCATTAGTGTCATGAGGGTGGGCTAGGGTAAATGCATGAGGTTATAGGGATAGAGCCTGGGTAGGATTGTTGTTGGGGCAGACTCAATGGGCCAAATGGCCCCCTTCTGCCCTGTAGGATTCTATGATTCCATGTTTGGGGGTGGGGGAGGGGAGATCAGGCTGGCAATTTATGTTTGGGGGTGGGGGGGAAGGTGGACATGCCATCAATGAGGGGGGGGTCCCGATGTGTGTGGGGGAGGAAGAGGGTCTTCGGTTTCACTTCGAGATCAGGGCAGTGCCCCACTCTCCATGAAGCCAGGCTTGCCAGCGTGTTTCAGCCCTGCCCCTCTCCCACAGAACGTGGGAAGGTGGTGATGGGACTCAGACTGGACACCGTTCACACTGGCTTTCCCACCTGGAGTGACACTCGTCACCTTTTTCAGTTCGGAGAAAGTTCCTGCCTGGCCTCAATAAAGAAGCAGATGTGAGCAGTACTGAGGGAGTGCTTTTGGATGAGGTGTTAAAGTGTGACTCCACCTACCCACTTGAGGAAGAGGGCACTTTATTGGCCAAAAAGCATTTGGGATTGGGGTTGTGAAAAGTGCTATAGAAATGCATATTTTTTCCCTTTAGTGCACTGTCTCTGCAAATTGGTATCGTCAACTTCCCCTATAATTATTCCCTCTTTCGAAAATCACAAGAAGCTGTTTCTGAGCTAAATATAACCTCTCAAAGAGACTTGGAAACATCGTTAAGAGATGGTATGACGTGATCCATGTTTTTCTTCCTTGCCTCAGACAGAAGTCTTGCCCACTGAGAGACATGAGCGCCCAGTTGTCTTCACAAATGGATATCGACTTTCGTACCTGACTCAGAACACATTAACGCTGCAGTTAATTACAAGGTGTCAGCCATAACTTGGTGGGTAGCACTCTCACCTCGGAGTCAAAAGATCGTGGGTTTTTAAAATGTATTTTTTCACGAGATGTGGAGATTGCTGGCAAGCCCTGCCTTTGTTAGCCATCCCTAATTGCCCTTGAACTGAGTGACTTGCCAGGCCATTTCAAAGGGCAATTAAGAGCAATCCTCTGAAATGACTGTTGTGAATCTGGAGTCACGTGTAGGCCAGACCGGGTAAGGACGGCAGATTTCCCTCCCTAAAGGACATTAGTGAACCAGATGGGTTTTTACAACAATCGACAATGGTTTCATGGTCATCAGTAGACTTTTAATTATAGTATTTTATGGAATTAAAATTTCCACCATCTGCCGTGGTGGGATTCAAACTCGGGGTCCCCAGAGCATTATCCTGTGTCTCTAGATTACTAATACAGTGACAGTACCTCTACATGTCTTTCAAAGAATAAAGAAAATTACAGCACAGGAACAGGCCCTTCGGCCCTCCAAGCCTGTACCGACCGTGCTGCCCAGCTGAACTAAAACCCCCCACCCTTCCAGGGACCATATCCCTCTATTCCCATCCTATTCATGTACTTGTCCAGACGCCCCTTAAAAGTCACTACTGTATCCGCTTCCACTACCTCCCCCTGTAAAAAAAACTCAATCAAGTTCGGGAGACACAACCTCCTCTTCACAAAACCTTGTTGCCTCTCACCAGTAAGTCCACTTTCAGATGAGACCGAAATCCCTCGAATGGATATAAAAGGTCCTGTGACATTAGGGCTTGCCTTGTCCGCTCTGTGCATCGGTTTGTAAGAAAGGAATAAGAGTTCTTTTCAAGGAGATTTTTAAGAGATCGGCAGAGATCTTCCCCGTATCCCATTTAACCAACTTCAATCTCATGGCTGACAGCACAGGGTCATGTGTGGGATCTTGCTGAACACATGCCGCCGAGAAAGGAAGTGCCGTTCACAACCACAGCACATCTCAACGTGGAGGTCAGACAGCCAACTAAGTATTTTTCTGCATTGATCATTGTGGTAATACAGGATACACAGGAGTCAATTTGCAGGCAGTAAGCTCCCACAATCAGCAATCAGATGGTGCCTGGATAACCTGGGTTTTTTGTAGCCTGATGATACTGGCAGCTGTCGCTCCCCTGCCCTTCTTTGAAATAGGTCTCAGCTAGGAGGTCAGATGGTGCCTCAGTTTAACAATCACCTGAAAATCAGCACCTCCAGCAGTGCAGCACTCCACTGAAGAGACAGCTTTGACTTTGTGGGGCAGCATGGTGGCACAATGGGTAGCACTGCTGCCTCACAGTGCCAGGGACCTGGGTTCGCTTCCCGGCTTGGGTCATTGTTTGTACAGAGTCTGCACATTCTCCGGGTGCTCTGGTTTCCTCCAAAGATGTGCAGGCTGGGTGGATTGGCCGTGCTAAATTGCCCCTTAGTGTGAGGGGACTGGCTAGGGTAAATGCACGGGGTTATGGGGATAGGGCCTGGGTGGGATTGAGGTTGGTGCAGACTCGATGGGCTGAATGGTCTCCTTCTGCACTGTTGGGATTCAATGATTCTTAGTCCTGGAATGGGACTTGAACTCATATGCTTCTGACTCAGAGGCAAGAGTGAGTCACAACTGACACTCCACATCATTCATAAATCAGAGCGTCTATACTTCAAAAAATACTATAAAGGGCTTTCAGGTGCCTTTAGATTATGAAAAGACTCAGATTCTCACTTTTTTCTCTTTGATAGGCTTACTCAACATTCCCCTCGGCATTTCCAATCTAAGAAAATTATGCAAATCAGGGTATCAATATTTCTATTGGGCACTGTGGAACAAGTCTCCTATTCCCCTCCAGCAGAGTCAATACCATGCCAATATCCTGATGCCAACCCATTTATCTGTGTGCCAAAATCACAGTTTAAAACTGAACTGGAGACAGGGTGGAGATATTCCAACAAAGATCCCTTTCCTAAGTCTGGGTGCCAAATAGGCTTAAATGCTCTGAAATTCTCATTGCTGACAGCGGTATTCGCTTTCACGCACGCCACCTAGAAAATGGGCAAATGCCACCGCAAGCTTCATAAGGTATAAGGTGGCACAGGCTCTGATAGAGAAGGAGTGACAGCTCAATTAGTGATTGCAATGAACATTTAATGAACACTCAGTTCTTGTAAGTTGTAGCTACGCTCATTACTTCACTCTCATTGGCAAGGAAGAAGATGAAATTTTCAGGTTATTTTTGTCACTCACAGCTGATATTTATTGTTTGAATGAAGGTCCTGGTTAGCCACTTTCTTGAACACATTGAAACATAGAAAGGAGTAGGCCATTCGGCCCTTCGAACCTGCTTCGCTATTCATTTTGATCATGGCTGATCATCGAATTCAATATGGAGGTTGGTCACCAGTGGAGTGCCCCAGTTTGGGAGTCGGGAGGTAATGCTGCAACTTTATAAGACCCTTGTCAGACCCCACTTGGAGTACTGCGCGCAGTTCTGGTCGCCTCACTACAGGAAGGATGTGGAAGCTATTAAGAGGGTGCAGAGGAGATTTACAAGGATGTTGCCTGGATTGGGAGGCATGCCTTATGAGGATAGGTTGAGGGAGCTGGGACTCTTCTCCCTGGAGAGACGAAGGATGAGAGGTGACCTGATAGAGGTGTATAAGATGTTGAGAGGTATAGATAGGGTGGATTCTCAGAGGCTATTTCCCAGGGCTGAAATGGTCGCTACGAGAGGACACAGGTTTAAGGTGCTGGGGAGCAGGTACAGAGGAGATGTCAGGGGTAAGTTTTTCACTCAGAGGGTGGTGAGTGAGTGGAATCGGCTGCCGTCGGTGGTGGTGGAGGCGAACTCACTGGGGTCTTTTAAGAGACTTCTGGATGAGTACATGGGATTTAATGGGATTGAGAGTTATAGATAGGCCTGGGAGGTAGGGATATGATCAGCGCAACTTGTGGGCCGAAGGGCCTGTTTGTGCTGTCGTGTTCGATGTTCTATGTAATATCCTGATCCGACCCCCCTTTCCCCCATATCCCTTGATCCCTTTAGCTCCAAGAGCTATATCTAATTTCTTTTTGAAATCAGACAACGTTTTGGCCTCAACTCCATTCTGTGGGAGTGAATTCCACACATTCCCCACCCTCTGGGTGAAGAAATTTCTCCTCACCCTCAGTTCTAAAAGGTTTACCCCTTATCCTCAAACTATGACCCCCTCGTTCTGGACTCCCCCCACCATTGGGAACATTCTTTCTGAATCTACCCTGTCTAACCCTGTTAGAATTTTATAAGTTTCTATGAGATCCCCTCTCACTCTTCTAAACTCCAGTGAATATAATCCTAACCGACTCAGCCTCTCCTCATATGACAGACCTGCCATCCCAGGAATCAGCCTGGTAAACCTTCACTGTACTCCCTCTATAGCAAGGACATCCTTCCTCAGATAAGGACACCAAAACTGCACACAATACTCCAGCAATGGCCTCACCAATGCCCTATACAATTGCAGCAAAACATCCCTGACCCTATACTCCAATCCTTTCGCTATGAAGGCCAACATACCATTTGCCTTCTTTACTGCCTGCTGTACCTGCACACTTATTTTCAGCAACTAATGCACGAGGATTCCAAAGTCTTGCTGAGTATCCACCTCTCAATTTACACCGATTCAAGTTTTATTTGTTTTATTCATTCGCGAGACATGGGCGTCACTGGCTGGCCAGAATTTATTGCCCATCCCTAATTGCCCTTGAAACTGAGTGGCTTGCTAGGCCAATTCAGAAGGTAGTTGAGAGTCAACCACATTGCTGTGGGTTTGGAGTCACATGTAGGCCAGACTGGGTAAGGACGGCAGATTTCCTTCCCTAAAGGACATTAGTGAACCGGATGGGTTTTTCTGACAATCGACAATGGTTTCATGGTCATCAGTAGATTCTTAATTCCAGATATTTTTTATTGAATTCAAATTCTACCATCTGCCGTGGCGGGATTCGAACCCGGGTCCCCAGAACATTAGCTCAGTTTCTGGTTTAATAGTCTAGTGGTGCCACTAGGCTATTGCTTATGTATTTTATTTTCAGAATATAATTGGAATATAATTGAATTAATTGAAATTGAATTTCCCAGCTGCGATAGTGGGATTTGAACCAATGTCTCCAGGGTATTTAGACAGGCCTCCAGATTACAAGTAACAGTAACAGATTTTGGTGTAGAACTTTGCCTCTGGGAGCCCACATTAGAATTCACATGGGCAGTCCCACAAGCCTTTTTAATCTGTTGTTGAATTTGTAAGAATCAATCCTCACGTGTATACTTGCTAATTGCTGAAGGCACAAGATTTATATTTTGGCGATAGTGTTAGTTCTTAAAAGTTTCGGTTTCTTTTCCAGTACTTGGTGCATTTTCAGCCGACCACGACCACGGAATAGCTCTTTTTAAAAAGCTAATAAACATGGGGAACATGCTTAATAGCGCTGAAAATTACTTGTTACTGGCTTTTGGGGAAGTAATATTTTGTGTTTCATAATTGTGCATTGCAGTAGCGGGATTCCAGAGCCTTGTCCCTGCCCCAGTTCATGCTGGCACTCTCTTCCCCAGCTCCCCTCTCTCCAGCCCCCATCTCGGGGGCTCCTGGCCAACTTCACTGTTGCTGCTGCCCTAACAAGCTGAAACAAATAAAAGCAGTTCCACATTGCGGATAGGAATTTCTAACCTCCTGAGAATTCCTGCACCCGGCATGCTTTCAAACCTTCCAAGAGCAATAACAAAATTGGAGAAGGTCAGAGCCATGTAATGTTCTGAAGGGAAGAGGCCTGATCCACACTGATTCCCATCTTTAATTAAAGCCCTTTGTCCCCTCCACAAATTCTGTTCCCCAGTCACCAATATCTGCCCTTTCCCAGGCCAACGACTGAAGCTTTGATTTGATTTATTATTGTCACATGTATTAACACACAGTGAAAAGTAATGTTTCTTGCATGTTATGCAGACAAAGCATACCGTTCATAGAGAAGGAGAAGGTGCAGAATGTAGTGTTACAGTCACAGCTAGGGTGCAGAGAAAGATCAACTTAATGCGAGGCAGGTCCATTCAAAAGTCTGACAGCAGCAGGGAAGAAGCTGTTCTTGAGTCGGTTGGTACGTGACCTTAGACTTTTGTATCTTTTTCCTGATGGGAGAAGGTGGAAGAGAGAATGTCCCGGGTGCGTGGGGTCCTTAATTACACTGGCTGCTTTGCTGAGGCAGCGGGAAGTGTAGACAGAGTCAATGGATGGGAGGCTGGTTTGCGCAATGGATTGGGCTACATTCACGACCGGAGCCATACCAAGCTGTGATACAACCAGAAAGAATGTTTTCTATGGTGTGTCTGCTGAAACTGAGCCAGACTATTCATAACTGGGTGCTCGATTTGATCTTCAGCTGAGTTCCTAACCATCTCCAGCTTCAAGACTGATTTCTTGCATTTCCGTAACATTGGCCCCCGCAATCTCGAGATTGTGCTATTCCAATGGACTCCTGGCTGGTCTCCTGCCTTGCACTCTTTGTAAAGTCCAGGTGATCCAAAACTCTGATACTCACATCCAAACTTACACCAAGTTCTGTTTGCCCATCGCCCCAAGTCAGGCATTGGTTTCCAGTTCATAGAATCATAGAAACCCTACAGTGCAGGAAGAGGCCATTCAGCCCATTGAGTCTGCACCAACCACAATCCCACCCAGGTCCTACCCCCATATCCCCACATTTACCCGCTAATCCCGCTAACATACGCATCTCAGGAGCAATTTTTAGCATGGCCAATCAACCTAACCCGCACATCTTTGGACTGTGGGAGGAAACCGGAGCACCCGGAGGAATCCCAAGCAGACATGAGAAGAATGTGCAAACTCCACACAGACAGTAACCCAAGCCGGGAATCGAACCCGGGTCCCTGGAGCTGTGAAGCAGCAGTGCTAACCACTGCGCTACAGTGTCGCCCATTCCAGTTGGACAAGGCTTCATGATTTTCCAATCCCTCGCTGTCCTCACCCCTTTCTATTTCTGTGACTGCCTCCACACTTCATGCTACCTGTGTTCCTCTGGTGTCTGGACCATCCCTGATTTTTATTGCTTGGACATTGGCTATCCAGACACTAAACACCGGGCTGGAATTTTACCGTCCTGCCTGCTACAGAAATCAGAGCAGGTGAGGGGCAGAACATGGAAAGACCTGTTGACCTCAGGTGGAATTTTATGGTTTAAGGACAAGCGAGGCCATAAAATCCCACCCTGGAACTCCCTCTCACTCTCCTACAGAGTGCATGGATGAATAATGTGGAGGCCCAGGCTTTGCTCTGGGGAAATGGGATCAAATCCCCTTGAAGGATTACTATTTAAAAGGAGAAAAGCTGCAGCATGCTACGGTGCAGAGGGACCTGGGGGTCCTATGAAGAGAGGCTAAATAGACTGGGTCTGTACTCGTTGGAGTTTAGAAGGATGAGGGGGGATCTTATACAGACATATAAGGTGATGAAGAGGATGGATAGGGTAGAGGTAGAGAGATTCTTCCGGCTCAGACAAGACAGCAGGATTAGAGGGCACAGCCTCAAGATGGGGGGGGGGGGTGGTTTAGAACGGAGTTGAGGAGGAACTTCTTCACTCAAAGGGTGGTGAGTCTCTGGAATTCTCTGCCCGTTGAAGTGGTGGAGGCTGCCTCGCTGAATATATTTAAGACGCGGGTAGATAGATTTCTGATAGACAGGGGAATTAAGGATTATGGGGAGAGAGTGGGAAAGTGGAACTGATCCACTTCAGATCAGCCATGATCTTATTGAATGGCGGGGCAGGCTCGAGGGGCTAGATGGCCTACTCCTGCTCCTATTTCTTATGTTCTTATGTTCTTAAGTTAAAGTCCACCAGTCGCCATGGTGATTTGAACCCGTGTCCCCAGAGCAACCTCTGGATTACTCATCTAACATTATCACTATACCACTGTCTCCTATTGTAATGTAGAACACAGAACATTACAGCACAGTACAGGCCCTTCGGCCCTCAATGTTGTGCCAAGCTATATCCAATCCCAAGATCAAGCTATCCCCTCCCTATCATTCTGGTGTGCTCCATGTGCCTATCCAATAACCGCTTGAAAGTTCCCAAAGTGTCCGACTCCACTATCACAGCAGGCAGTCCATTCCACACCCCAACCACTCTCTGAGTGAAGAATCTACCTCAGACATCCCTCCTATATCTCCCACCATGAACCTTATAGTTATGCCCCCTAGTAACAGCTACATCCACTGGAGGAAATAGTCTCTGCATGTCCACTCTATCAATCCCTCTCATCATCTTATAAACCTCTATTAAGTCACCTCTCATCCTCCTCAGCTCCAAAGAGAAAAGCCCCAGCTCCCTCAACCTTTCCTCATAAGACCTACCTCCCAAACAAGGCAGCATCCTGGTAAATCTCCTCTGCACTCTCTCCAATGCTTCCACATCCTTCTTATAGTGAGGTGACCAGAACTGCACGCAATATTCCAAATGTGGTCTCACCAAGATCCTGTACTTTTGCAGCATAACCCCACGACTCTTAAACTCAAACCCCTGTTAATAAATGCTAACACACTATAAGTCTTTTTCACAGCTCTATCCTATGTAGGGCACAGCAAGGAGATAATGACCACTTAATCTCAGTGAAGCTCAATGGTGGATAAGCATTGGTCAGGAGAACTCTGCTGTTCTTCTTTGGAATAATAACATTCTGAAAGACATGCTGGTTTGGTGCATTGGCCGTGCTAAATTCTCCCTCAGTGTACCCGAACAGGCACCGGAGTGTGGCAACCAGGGCTATTTCACAGTAACTTCATTGCAGTGTTAATGTAAACCTTACTTGTGACTAATAAATAAACTTTAATACTCTGGGATCTTTTAACACGTATCTGAGAGGACACCTTTGGCCTACGTTTAGTTACATCTGAAAGGTTCTTTCGATGCTGTGCTCAAATGTCACCCCAGATATCAGGGTTCCATCTGTGAGGATCTCCATGAGGTAGCAGCAAGGGTATTGTCACTGAGCTCAGAGGGGGACAATCATTTGGAGTACCTGTTCCAGTTTGCTTGCTAGAAAGCTGGTGGCTCTCAGTTAAGGATGGGACCTCACTGAGCTGACACACTATAGTGTCAGATTTGGTGTCAAGGCTCTGATATATGTAACAGTCACTTGCATGGAGCGCCCAATGAGAACCAACGCCCACTCAACAAGGAACCAATGTTTTGCAGAAGGAATAAATGGGAAATTGCCAAGAAGAAGATCATAGAATCATAGAATCCTTACAGTGCAGAAGGAGGCCATTTGGCCCATTGAAGGCAGGAGACCAAATGACAAAAGGTTTCATGGTGCAACGACAAAGGGAGTGGTACTGGGACATGAAGAGAAACAACAGATGGGCGAGGAAGAGGTGTGAATGGCAGAGTCCTGAACAAGACAATTCAAAAGCAAAGAAAGGGGAAATGAGAGAGAAACATTCAATGAAACAGCCGAGCAGCAAAGAAAAAAGAAAAAATATAGCAGGATGAGTATAAAAGTTGGAGTGTTATAGTAAGGTTATATAAGGCATTGGTGAGGCCGAATTTAGAGTATTGTGTACAGTTTTGGTCACCTAGTTACAGGAAGGGTGTAGAGAAGGTTGAAAGAGTGCAGAGAAGGTTCACGAGGATGCTGTTGGGATTTGAGAAACTGAGTTACAGAGAGAGATTGAATAGGTTAGGACTTCATTCCCTGGAGTGTAGAAGAATGAGGGGAGAGTTGATAGAGGTTTTGATGGGTATAGATAGAGTGAATGCAAGCAGGCTTTTTCCACTGAGGCTAGGGGATAAAAAACCCAGAGGGCATGGGTTAAGGGTGAAAGGAGAAAAGTTTAAAGGAATATTAGAGGGGGGTTCTTCACCCAGAGAGTTGTGGGAGTGTGGAATGAGCTGCCGGATAAAGTGGTAAATGCGGGGTCACTTTTAACATTTAAGAAAAACTTGGATGGGTTCATGGATGAGAGGGGTGTGGAGGGATATGGTCCAAGTGCAGGTCAGTGGGACTAGGCAAAAAAATGGTTCGGCAACAGACAAGGAGGGCCAAAAGGCCTGTTTCTGAGCTGTAATTTTCTATGGTTCGATGGAAGTTAGGATCAAAAATGGTTGAATTCAGTGTTGAGTCCAGATAGTTGTGGAGTGCTCAGTAAAAAGATGGCGTTGTGTTTCCCGGGCTTACAGAAATCCCACTGGGCAAGGCTTTCGGGGGCGATTTGCAGGATGCTCTGAGTCACCTCGTATACCCACAGGGAAAGCCAGGGCTGATTTCACACCTCCCTCTCAGACACTAAGGCCAGGTGCTACTGCAGCTTAATATAGAAAAGTCTTGTAGCCCACTTGTCCCAATGTCCTATAATTAAACATGACAAGGCACAACTAATTGGATGGGTAGGCCAGCTGGAGGTACTGGCGCTAGTTCAAGGTATATACAGATTCACGCCCCAGGAAACCCATCCATGGAATCTTTCAAAGGGTAATTGTTACAACTAATTTAAATATATTAGACAACAATCTATTATTGTGTTCTAATACTTAAGGAGAGTCTTGTAACTTCTTTCTATGCTATACTACATGTTATGTTATAAAAATATCAGCATTTCAGATCAGAATCTTTATAGCCCTGTCACCTTCATTTTTATAATGTTCAAGATATATTTGTCAATAGAATTTGTGCAGCTGGGAATTGAATCTGGACAAATTGATGTGTTAAATTACATTGACGACTGCAATGTGCTAATTCCGATGACACTCGATTATTTTTCACAGAAGCCTTCTGTATTGTGTTTCATAGCTCAACCTTTTGTAAACCTCTGGTTCGGAATCAGCTGGAGTGATGAGTGCGGGAGAACTCCGAAACATGGCTCAGTTCCCGAGGACAGTAAGAAGTCTCACCACACCAGGTTAAAATCCAACAGGTTTATTTGGTAGCACAAGGCACTAGCTTTTGGAGCGCTGCTCCTTCATCAGGTGAGCAGGAGTTGTGTTCACAAACAGGGCATATAAAGACACAAACTCAATTTACAAAATAATGGTGGGAATGCGAGTCTTTACACATAATCAAGTGTGAAAGATACAGACAATGTGAGTGGAGAGAGGGTTGAGCATAAGTTAAAGAGATGTGTATTGTCTCCAGGCAGGACAGTAAGTGAGATTTTACAAGCCCAGGCAAGTCGTGGGGGTTACAGATAGTGTGACATGAACCCAAGATCCCAGTTGAGGCCGTCCTCATGTGTATGGATCTTGCGGAACTTGTCCCCAAGGACCATGGCCCAGGGGTTTGACTGCATGGTTCAGACAATGGTGAGCCTCCAGGACTGGAAGCTGTATTGAAGAGCCCCACCAATCTTGTCAAGGCAGGAGTACTGCCACTTAGCTCCGTAGTGGGTCCTACTCGTACACTGCTTAACCTCTTGTCCTTAATTACTTACAAAACACCTTGGGGTTTTTCTTTATTTTGCGCCAGTGTTTTTTCATTCTCCTTCTTCAGTTTCCTAATTTTTTTTAAGTATCTCCCTACACTTTCTATAATGTTCTGAGTTCCCTCATATTGGCCATAAGCCTCCTTTGTTTTCCTTCTCCAATGCTGTAAATCCCTGGACATCCAGGGTTGTCTGAACTTGTTGCTCCCACCCTTTACCTTTACAGGAACATGTTGGCTCTGAACTCTCTCTATTTCCTTTTTGAATGACTCCCACTGCTCTGATGTGGATTTACCTACAAGCAGCTGCTTCCCACGCGCCCCTATCTTGTCTGAAGATTCTATATCCCGGAATTCTCTTAAGGTTAACAGTTAGGAAGGCAAATGCAATGTTAGCATTCATGTCAAGAGGGCTAGAATACAAGAGCAGGGATGTACTTCTGAGGTTGTATAAGGCTCTGGTTAGATCCCATTTGAAGTACTGTGAGCAGTTTTGGGTCCCATATCTAAGGAAGGATGTGCTGGCCTTGGAAAGGATCCAGAGGAGGTTCACAAGAATGATCCCTGGAATGAAGAGCTTGTCGTATGAGGAACAGTTGAGGACTCTGGGTCTGTACTTGTTGGAGTTTAGAAGAATGAGGCAGGATCTTATTGAAACTTACAGGATAGTGCGAGGCCTGGATAGAGTGGATGTGGAGAGGATGTTTCCACTAGTAGGAAAAACTAAAAACAGAGGGCACAACCTCAGGCTAAAAGGATAATCCTTTAAAACAAAAATGACGAGGAATTTCTTCAGCCAGAGAGTGGGGAATCTGTGGAACTCTTTGCCACAGAAGGCTGTGGAGGCCAGATCATTAAGTATCTTTAAGATAGTGATAGATAGGTTCTTGCGTAATAAGGGGCTCAGGGGTTATGGGCAAAAGGCAGGAGAATGGGGATGAGAAAAATATCAGCCATGATTGAGTGGTGGAGCAGACTCGATGGGCCGGGTGGCCTAATTCTGCACCCATATCTTATGGCGTTATGGTCTAATATTGAGCTGTCAGTCCTGCTCCTCTCTCATCCATGTCTCTGTTATAGCAATAATATCATACTCCCACGTGTTAATCATAATGCTTTTCCAACTAATCTCTTGTAGCTGTCCTCTGTAGAAAATCATGCTCTGGAAACGCAATCCATCTTGTTTGTCAGTATAACTCAGCAAATTGGGCTAGCATCTGAGAATTCGCTATTGCTTTCCCTCCTATAGATAAGCCATTGAAATAATTGATGATATTCGCACTACCATAGAATGTCGTATCTTCTTTTCCTTTTATCTAATCTGGTACTACATCTTGGTTCAATCATCTAGAGTAGCTGTCTCATAAAAATTCTGACTATAGCAATAGTGTCTGGATTATACAGAAAAACGGCACGCCAACGTTATCTCTTGGTCCTGTGGCAATCTAGTTCCCTGCTGATGAATGCAACTTTGTTAAGACATATAAATGTTGCCTTCCTGTTCTTCCAGCTGCTGTTTCTTCTGGGTTTGTGTCAGTTCCTCCTCTGAAACCAACATTACACCTCTCCTCTCCTTTTCTAATTAATTTGTGGGACATCGCTGGCTGGCCAGCAATTTACTCCCCGTCCCTAGTTGCGCTTATTCAGGATTAATCATCTAACGATAATGCCACTAAGCAATTGCCTCTTCTAATCACAGGGTGGCACAGCGCCAGGGACCTGGGTTCTGTTCCTGGCTTGGGTCACTGTCTGTGCGGAGTTTGCACATTCTCCCATGCCTGCGTGGGTTTCCTCCAGGTGCTCCAGTTTCCTCTTACAGTTTGAAAGACATGCTGGTTTAGGTGGATTGACCTGAACAGGCGCCGGACTGTGGCAACTTCATTACAGTGTTAATGCGTGCCTACTTGTGACTAATAAATAAACTTTTAGTTTCTATTGGGACAGTGACATAGCGGTAATATTAATCTAGAGGCCTGAGCTAATACCGTAGGGGCCTGAGTTCAAATCCCACCATGGCAGCTGGGGAAATTAGTGATGTTAAAAATATTTGTCTCATTAATAATAATCAGGAAACTATCAGGTTGTCATCAAAAAACTCATCTTTTTCCACTAATATCCTTCAGAGGTGGTTAGCTCCTGTCCTCGTGCTTTCAGGCCTACATGTGACTCCAGTCCCACAGCAATGTGATTGGCTGTTAATCGCCCTCTGAAATGGCTGAGCAAGCCATTCAGTTCAAGGGCAATTAGGGATGGGCAACAAGTGATGGCCCAGCCAGTGACATGTCCCTAGAACGAATACAAAAAAATGCTTTCCTTGACAGAGCTGCGAAGTTCAGATGTAAGAGCATAAGAAATAGGAGCAGGAGTAGGCCATCTAGCCCTTCGAGCCTGCCCCGCCATTCAATAAGATCATGGCTGATCTGAATTGGATCAGTTCCAGTGTGAATAGTCAGAGGCTTTTTCCTAGGGTGGGAGTGTCAATTCCAAGGGGGCACAGGTTCAAGATGAGAGGGGGAAAGTTTAAGGGAGATGTACGGGGAGGTTTTTCACGCAGAGAGTGGTGGGTGCCTGGAACGCGCTGCCAGAGGAGGTGGTGGAAGCAGGCACGTTAGCAACATTTAAGAGGCATTTGGATGGGTACATGAATAGGGAGGGAATAGAGGGATACGGACCGAGTGAGGGCAGGTTTTAGTTATAGTTTAGTTGGGGCATCATGATCAGCACAGGCTTGGAGGGCCGAAGGGCCTGTTCCTGTGCTTTGTTCTTTGTTCTAAAGCTGAATCTTCTGAATTATTTTGTTCTCCTACGATGTTACTCTCTTGAGTTAGGTCCTTCTGCCCCAGCAGCCTATCAACCTTCCTCATTCTCCCTCAGAAGAAACACCTTTCGCTGGAGAATGTGGAATTCGCTACCACAGGGAGCAGTTGAAACAAGCGGTATTGGTGTGTTAAAGGTGAGGGAGAAGGGAATAGAAGGTTATGATGATTGATTTAGATGAAGAAAGATGAGCGGAACTCAAATGGAAAATAAATAGCAGCATGGACTGGTTGTTTTGGGTGGCCTGTTTCTGTGCTGTATATCCTATCAAATCTTGGTGTCTTTCAACGAAATTCTTGTTTCTTCCAATCCTTCAAAGGTTGTTCTGTCAGATCTTTCACAAGTCCAGCCAACAGCTAACACCTCATAGTTTTGACAGCTCCACCCTTAATCCCTCATTATTCACCAACATTCTTCACTGCCTTATCTCATCTGATTCCAAATGAAGCTTCCACACTTTCATTGCTAAAGCTGTCATTGACAAGTTTGTTTTCATTTCTCTTGCCCCTGAACAATTTTTACCTCTTTGTGAAGATTAAGTTTATCCAAAACTTGAATAAGGCTCTGGTAACTGGGTGGGGATTGGGCAAACTCTCCTGGCCTCTCTCTCTCTCTCTTAGACAAGACACAAGCAAGAACCATATCAAAGAACAAAGAAAATTACAGCCCAGGAACAGGCCCTTCGGCCCTCCAAGCCTGCATTGACCGTGCTGCCCGACTGAACTAAAACCCCCTACCCTTCCGGGAACCGTATCCCTCTATTTCCATCCTATTCATGTATTTATCCTGACACCCCTTAAAAGTCACTATCGTATCCGCTTCCACTGCCTCCAAGTTCCAGGCACCCACCACCCTCTGTATAAAAAACTTGCCTCGTACATCTTCTTTAAACGTTGCCCCTCGCACTTTAAACCTGTGCCCCCTAGTAATTGACTCTTCCACCCTGGGAAAAAGCTTCTGACTATCCACTCTGTCCATGCCTCTCATAATCTTATCAACTTCTGATGATGATGCTATTCTTAATATAAAAATCTGAAATAAAAACAAAACAGTTCTGAAAACAAAACAGGTCTGACAGCATGTGTGAAGAGAGAAATATAGTTAATGTTTTGAGTCCAATATGGCTCTTTTTTTTAGACTGAAAAGAGGGAGAAATGTGATGGATTATGTTCTGTATAAGAAGGGATGGCACGATGGTACCATGGTTAGCTCTGCTGCCTCGCAACACCAGGAACCTGAGTTCGATTCCCGGCTTGGGTCACTGTCTGTGTGAAGTCTGCGCATTCTCCCCATGTCTGCGTGGGTTTCCTCCGGGTGCTCCGGTTTCCTCCCACATTCTGAAAGATGTGCTGGTTAGGTGCATTGACCCGAATAAGTGCCGGAGTGTGATGACTAGGGAAATTTCACAATAACTTAATTGCAGCATTAATGTAAGCCTTACTTGTGACTAATAAATAATAAATAAACTTTAGAAGGGTTGGAGCAATGCAGAAGGTCAGTGATAGGTGGGAGCTAGGAGAGATCGCAACAGTGTGGAGCACAAGACTGAGGAAGTGTTAATGGCAGTGTGAAGAACTACAGAAGGTGCTAATAGTGGTAGAAAATAAGTTAGCAGAACGTGTTAATGGGAGTGTAACGGTCAGTAAAAGCAAAACTAAAGGACAAGTGACAGACGGCCCAGTGGGGGGTAGGGTTGTGTTGGTACAAGAAAATGGGATAAAGAAAAGGGCCAAAATGGAGGAGGAAGGTGACACTTGAAATGTTGAGTTCAGAAGGATATAACTTGCCTAATGAGCAGATGAGGTGCTGATCCTTCAGCTTGCATTGGGCTTGACTGGATCATTGCAGCAAACCAAGGATAGAGGTGAGCATGAGAACAAGGTGCTATGTTAACATGGCAGCATGGTGTCTGACAACACCAGACTTCTTACTGTGTTTACCCCAGTCCAACACCGGCATCTCCACATCATGATTAAAATGGCAGCGACAGGAAGCTTGGGGTCATGCCTGTGGACAGAATGAAGGTGTTTTGCAAAGTTACTCCGTCTGTGTTTAGTCTCCAGTGTAGAGGAGACCACATTGGGAGCAGCAAGTAGAGTGGACCGGATTGGAGGAGATACAAATGAAACGCTGGTTAACCTGAAAGGAGTGTTGAACAGTGAGGAGGGAGGAGGTAAAGAGACGGTGCCTTGAGAAGTGGACTTGGAGGTGATGGAGGAGTGGTGCAGGGTGTCACAGAGGGTGTACGCCCTGTGGAATGCTGACGGGGGGAGGTGGGAGTGGGTGGGAGTTGAGAGGAGGATGTGTTTCTTGGTGGCATCGGGCTGGAGTTGGCAGAAATGGAGGAGGATGATTTTACTCTTGTTCTAATTCCCAGCCTTTCTCTCCGCCACATTCTTCTGTTTCATTGACTGTCTGAACTCCATTTCTAGATCACAGTTTTAAGGCCCATTCGAGATACCTGAACATATAATGCTCACTAACACTCTGCTGCGGTACTGAGTAAGTGCTACTTTGTCAGAAGTGCCATATTAGGATGAGATGTTAAACCTGCCAGTAACATTGAGGCTGGGAGTTCTCCCAGGCCATCTCTCAAGATTATTCCTCAACCAACAATACGTTAAAAAACAGGTGGTTTGGACATTTGTCTCAGTGCTATTTGTGGGACCTAGCTGCAGGCAAATTGGATGGTTTGTTTTAATACATCACAAATACTAAATGCACCTCAGATGTACTCCGATAGCTGTGAAGAATTTTGCGAGATCCTGAAATTAATCTTAATTTTTTCATGAGCTGTGGGCGTCACTGACAAAGCCTACAGTAGTTTCCCATGCCCAGTTGCCCTCAAATTGAACAACTTGCTTGACCATTTCACAGGGCAGTTGAGAGTCAAGCACATTGCTGTGGCTCTGGAATCACATGTAGGCCAGACTGGATAAGGAAGGCAGATTTCCTTCCCTAAAGGACACTAGTGAACCAGATGGGTTTTTCAACAATTGACAATGGTTTCATAGAACATAGAACACTACAGCACAAACAGGCCCTTCGGCCCACAAGTTGCGCCAATCATATCCCTACCTCCCGGGCCTATCTATAACTCTCAATCCCATTAAATCCCATGTACTCATCCAGAAGTCTCTTAAAAGACCCCAGCAAGTTCGCCTCTACCACCACTGACGGCAGCCGATTCCACTCACTCACCACCCTCTGAGTGAAAAACTTACCCCTGACATCTCCTCTGTACCTGCTCCCCAGCACCTTAAACCTGTGTCCTCTCGTAGCGACCATTTCAGCCCTGGGAAATAGCCTCTGAGAATCCACCCTATCTATTCCTCTCAACATTTTATAAACCTCTATCAGGTCACCTCTCAACCATCGTCTCTTCAGGGGGAAGAGTCCCAGCTCCCTCAACCTATCCTCATAAGGCATGCCTCCCAATCCAGGCAACATCCTTGTAAATCTCCTCTGCACCCTCTCAATAGCTTCCACACAATAGTTTCACACAATGGTTTCATGGTCATCATTTCTGAGACTAACTTTATAATTCCAGATTTGTTAATTTAAATTTCACCACCAGGATTTGAACACACGTCCCAGGTTGTTAGCTCAGGCCTCTGGCTGACTAGTTCCATGACATGACAAGGGACTTGGTGGCATAGTGATAATCCTAGCATAAGCATTTCTTTAACTCTTTATTTCCCAGCTACTCAAGGAGATTGAACTTCTTATCTCGCTCAAAGAACAAAGAAAATGACAGCACAGGAACAGGCCCTTCTGCTCTCCAAGACTGCACTGACCATGCTGCCCGACTGAACTAAAATCCTCCCACCCATTCAGGGACCATATCCCCCTTTATTCACTCCTACCATTTTAAACTGGAGCTTAGGCCAGTTCATTTTCATTTGCCTCAATTTCTAATATATTTCTTTCAATGCTGTTAGATATTCCTGGAAGTTGAATCTTCATACAGGCTTCTCTGTTTAAAAAGGAACCTCAGTAATATTGCAGGTTTTGCCCAAGTTATTTTTTACTTATTTCACAACCGGATTTTATGTCCTTATTCTGTGATTAAAGCTAAATGCTGATTTTATAAATAAGGAAAGCTTCGGTATCGGAAATAATGTCTTGTTATAAATGACTTTGAATGTGATTTAGGAATGACTGCTTTTGTTGCCATTGTCGCACATGGACATAGAATAGAATACCGGCTAGGAATCCCTACAGAGCAGAAGGAGGCCATTCAGTCCATCAAGTCTGCACCAACTCTCTCTAACAGGGTACCTTACCCAAGCCCTTTCCCCATCCTATCCTCATAACATCACACATTTACATGGCTAATCCATTTAACCTGGACATCTTTGGAATATTAAGGGGCAATTTAACATGGCCAATCCATCTAACCTGTACATCTTTGGACACTAAGGGGCAATTTAGATGGCCAATCCATCTAACCTACACATCTTTGGACACTAAGGGACAATTTAGCATGGCTAATCCATTTAACTTACACATCTTTGGACACTAAGGGACAATTTAGCATGGCCAATCCACCTGACCTACACATCTTTGGACACTAAGGGACAATTTAGCATGGCCAATCCACCTAACTACACATCTTTGGACACTAAGGGACAATTTAGCATGGCCAATCCACCTAACTACACATCTTTGGACACTAAGGGACAATTTAGCATGGCCAATCCACCTAACTACACATCTTTGGACACTAAGGGACAATTTAGCATGGCCAATCCACCTAACTACACATCTTTAGGAGGTGAGAGGAAAGTGGAGCACCAGAAAAAACCCATGTAGACAGGGCTGAACATGCAGACTCCACACAAGACAGTGTTCCAAGCCGGGAATTGAACCCAAATGGGTCCCTGACGCTGTGAGACAGCAGTACTAACCACTGTGCCGCCCACAGTTCCAGTGCTGCACTCAGGGTGGGGTTTCGAAGCACAGCATGGCGGTTATGGTCAGAAAACTGGGAAACCTGGATTTCTTTGAGTGTCTCTGAGGTGTCCAAAACCCTCCTCCCTCCACCACAACATCAATAAGACAGCCTTTCCTGGGGGACTACCCCACCTGACACACATCCCAGAACCTGGGGGGAGTTTCCACAGGCAAGGGGAGTGGGTTTTGTATCCCTGTGGGGGATCCCACTACCCCAATCCCTTTACCCACTCATCTATTTGATCCACTCCTAACCCTATGTTGGAAGGGCCCAACTGCCTGAGAACAATGTCTAACCGACTCCCATCTCCTTCCAGACCACGACTTCACTGCCAAGGCCAAACTACTTATTTCCCTGACCCTGGGGCCTGTTGCATTCTCTTCCACAGACATGGATTTATGTGTGTGCATGTTACCAGTGAGCACGTACAGACGAGTATCGGCAGCCATCTTGTGTTGGCAGGAGATACAGACCGGAATTCTCCAGACTCGCCCGCGGCTGGGATTCTCCAGTCCCGCTGCAGTGGATGGCGATTTGGTTGAACGCCAAATTCTCCGACCTCGCCAGCAGCGGGACGTGAACGGCCGGAGAATCTGGCTCACAGTGTTTCCAGAAATAACTGGAGTTAAAGTGGAAGTTGCATTTCATTACAAAGCTGCAAGAACGCAGGTAGGTCCCTTGATGCGTCGATAAACCTGGACATAGAGGCATTCTTGATGTTAATCAAATTATATTTGGCCAAAACATGGAGGAAGGTGTGAACAGCTGTGTGTAAAATCCTTTTGATGCACAGAATGCTCTGTTGTTCCTGTGGAAACGGTTGACTGACAGCCCCTTTGAAGAAATGTTCTGATTGGATGTTTATTCTCCCAACTTGTCTGGATCTGTTTAGTTCTGTTTGGTTGCATTTCCGGAATTGACGGCTGGACACTCTTCAGTGGTTAGGGATATCACCTCACTCACAACCACCGCTACAGAATTCTCCAAAGGACGGCTTCTTCCAAGCATCTGACAGGTCATCCAGCTTGGCAAGAAATAAATCCTGAAGGTATTTTAA
The DNA here is from genome assembly GCF_965287045.1 of Carcharhinus amblyrhynchos. Lineage (NCBI taxonomy): Eukaryota > Metazoa > Chordata > Chondrichthyes > Carcharhiniformes > Carcharhinidae > Carcharhinus > Carcharhinus amblyrhynchos. The sequence continues at coordinate 143,796,837 of NC_137325.1, read as the reverse complement.
CCCCTTGTCGACTGAGTAAAAACAGGAAATGCTTCAAATCCTCAGCGATTCCCTCTATTAAGAGGGAAGCATAGATTCCCTACAGTACGGAAGGAGGCCATTTGGCCCATTGAGCAATCCCAGCCAGGTCTTATCCCCATTATCTCACATCTTTACCCCACCAATCACTCTAACCTACGCAGCTTGAGACACCAAGGAGCAATTTAGCATCTTTGGAAAGTGGGAGGAAACCGGGAGCACCCGGAGGAAACCCAGGCAGACACGGGGAGAAGGTGTAAACTCCACACAGACAGTGACCCGAGGCCGGAATTGAACCCAGGTCCCTGGCACTCTGAGGCAGCAGTGCTAACCCATTGTGCCACCGTGTTTCAGGTCGCTGATGGAATATTGGCTAGAATTTTACTGCCTCCCAAATGCATGATACTAGATGGGAGTGGCGGGGTGAGAGGGTGGGAAGGCTAGTTTCATGGTCAGAGGAAGGGACCACCTGCAACTCAGGGTCCCCCACCATGATGCCAACACCACCACTGAAGGGGTTCCTCCTCCAAACACCTGTATGCTTGGCCCTGGCAAAAAAAAATGAACATGTTCCCCCCACTCTGCTCAATATTGTAGAATCGTTCAACCCTCAGAACCTCATCCTTTCTAACCAGAGAGTGAGGGAATTAAGGGTTTGGGGATAAGACGGGAAAGGAGTTGAGGATTATCACATCAAATCAATCATGATGTCATTGAACGGCGGATCATACTTGATGGGCTGAATGGCCCACTTCTGTTCCTAAGTCTATGGTTTACCATCCCCTCCCACCATCCCTGCCCCCATAAGGATCCCCATAGCCAATATGGAAGACCCTTCCCTTTCTCTCCCACACCCTTGTACCCTCACCTTCCCCCTCTGGCTCTGTCTCTGTCCTGGATTCTGTCCCTCAACCAGCCTTACTACCCGGGGCAACTTAACCTGTCACCAGCCAATCGTCACATCGTCAAAACAACACTCCACAGAGAGGAAAGAAACTGTGGATATTCACTATAACTTTCAGCCTGGTGACTACCCCGTCGGCTGCACGCTACTTACACGCGGTTGTAAATCTGAAGGCACATATTGCTCACATGCTGATAGCTTAATTGGAAACTTAATTTTTGTAAACTGGCCTTTTAATGGGCATGCAGATGCTTGCTGTCAGGAAGCTCCTCATGCCTTCAAACCTCCCTGAATTTAATTGCAAAAGTTTGTCCTTGACAGTCGTTAAGTTCCTCTGCTTCCTGCTCCCAGCAGCCGTACAAAATTCCACCCCTTCCCTCTGTTTCTCTCCACAGATGCTGCCAATCCTGTTGAGTATTTGCAGCATATCACATTTCTGACAGCTGCAGTATTCCGCTTTGTTTTTACCCATTTTTCTAAATATTTGCAATATTTCTGTCTTGTGTAATTGTGTTATCTGTAAATAAACCTCACTGTTAACCTTAATCTAAATGGATTTCATGAGCTTTGGTGCTACTCATCTTTTAATCCGTTTTTTTATCCTGATGCACAACGCCTAATTATTTGATCCCGATGTATGTGATCTGTGACACGTGCCTGGAAGATTCTGGCTGAAGTTTGGTGATGAGGAGCCAAGTTAAATCGAGAAAATCCTTTCTTGATTGAGATTTTGATTTGATTTGATTTATTATTGTCACATGTATTAGTATACAGTGAAAAGTATTGTTTCTTGTGTGCTGTACAGACAAAGCATACCGTTCATAAAGAAGGAAAGGATAGAGTGCAGAATGTAGGGCCCTATTTTACTATTTTGATTCATACACATTCTGCCTGAAAAAATATCAGCGATTCTGAATGGTGCTGCACAAGCCTGTGGACGGGGCTTAACGCACCCGAAACCCTGCAGCTCCAATCGGCATTTCCAACTGCGCACGCGTAGAAAAAAAATGCTAAGAATGCAGCTCTCCTGCCACATCGCTCCCAGACTGGATAATACCTCCCCCTGGCCCCCACAGACACTGCCCCACACCCACAACATTACTGACTCCCTTACCACTCCCCCCCCACCTGCTACCCAGGTCGATCACGGGCCCCTCATCCTCCCCTCTCCATATTGATCACAGGCAGAGTGGTAGTGTACACCTTTTCACCCACACTGATCACAGGCAGAGTGACAGCGGGCACCCCCCCCGCCACTGATCACAGGCAGAGTGGCAATGTACACCCTTTCACCCACACTGATCACAGGCAGAGTGGCAGTGTACATCCTTTCACCCGCACTGATCACAGGCAGAGGGGCAGTGTACACCCTTTCACCCACACTGATCACAGGCAGAGGGGCAGCGGACACCCTTTCACCCACACTGATCACAGGCAGAGTGGCAGTGTACACCCTTTCACCCACACTGATCACAGGCAGAGTGGCAGTGTACATCCTTTCATCCACACTGATCACAGGCAGAGTGGCAGTGTACACCCTTTCATCCGCACTGATCACAGGCAGAGTGGCAGTGTACACCCTTTCACCCACACTGATCACAGGCAGAGTGGCAGTGTACACCCTTTCACCCGCACTGATCACAGGCAGAGTGGCAGTGTACACCCTTTCACCCACACTGATCACAGGCAGAGTGGCAGTGTACACCCTTTCACCCACACTGATCACAGGCAGAGTGGCAGTGTACATCCTTTCATCCACACTGATCACAGGCAGAGTGGCAGTGTACACCCTTTCATCCGCACTGATCACAGGCAGAGTGGCAGTGTACACCCTTTCACCCACACTGATCACAGGCAGAGTGGCAGCGGACACCCTTTCACCCACACTGATCACAGGCAGAGTGGCAGTGTACACCCTTTCACCCACACTGATCACAGGCAGAGTGGCAGTGTACACCCTTTCACCCACACTGATCACAGGCAGAGTGGCAGTGTACACCCTTTCATCCACACTGATCACAGGCAGAGTGGCAGTGTACACCCTTTCATCCGCACTGATCACAGGCAGAGTGGCAGCGGGCACCCTTACACCCACACTGATCTCAGGCAGAGTGGCAGCAGACACCCTCACAGGCAGAGTGGCAGTGTACATCCTTTCACCCACACTGATCACAGGCAGAGTGGCAGCGGACACCCTTTCACCCACACTGATCACAGGCAGAGTGGCAGTGTACATCCTTTCACCCACACTGATCACAGGCAGAGTGGCAGTGTACATCCTTTCACCCGCACTGATCACAGGCAGAGTGGCAGTGTACACCCTTTCACCCACACTGATCACAGGCAGAGTGGCAGTGTACACCCTTTCACCCACACTGATCACAGGCAGAGTGGCAGTGTACACCTTTTCATCCGCACTGATCACAGGCAGAGTGGCAGCGGGCACCCTTACACCCACACTGATCTCAGGCAGAGTGGCAGCGGACACCCTCACAGGCAGAGTGGCAGTGTACATCCTTTCACCCACACTGATCACAGGCAGAGTGGCAGCGGACGCCCTTTCATTCACACTGATCACAGGCAGAGTGGCAGTGGACACCCTTTCACCCACACTGATTTCAGGCAGAGTGGCAGTGTACACCCTTTCACCCGCACTGATCACAGGCAGAGTGGCAGTGTACACCCTTTCACCCGCACTGATTTCAGGCAGAGTGGCAGTGTACATCCTTTCACCCGCACTGATCACAGGCAGAGTGGCAGTGGACACCCTTTCACCCGCACTGATTTCAGGCAGAGTGGCAGTGTACATCCTTTCACCCGCACTGATCACAGCAGAAAGGCAGTGTACACCCTTTCACCCGCACTGATCACAGGCAGAGTGGCAGTGTACACCCTTTCACCCGCACTGATCACAGGCAGAGTGGCAGTGTACATCCTTTCACCCACACTGATCACAGGCAGAGTGGCAGTGGACACCCTTTCACCCGCACTGATTTCAGGCAGAGTGGCAGTGTACATCCTTTCACCCACACTGATCACAGCAGAAAGGCAGTGTACACCCTTTCACCCGCACTGATCACAGGCAGAGTGGCAGTGTACACCCTTTCACCCGCACTGATCACAGGCAGAGTGGCAGCGGACACCCTTTCACCCACACTGATCACAGGCAGAGTGGCAGTGTACACCCTATCACCCACACTGATCACAGGCAGAGTGGCAGTGTACACCCTTTCACCCGCACTGATCACAGGCAGAGTGGTAGTGTACACCCTTTCACCCGCACTGATCACAGGCAGAGTGGCAGTGTACACCCTTTCACCCACACTGATCACAGGCAGAGTGGCAGTGTACACCCTTTCACCCACACTGATCACAGGCAGAGTGGCAGTGTACACCCTTTCACCCACACTGATCACAGGCAGAGTGGCAGTGTACACCCTATCACCCACACTGATCACAGGCAGAGTGGCAGTGTACACCCTTTCACCCGCACTGATTTCAGGCAGAGTGGCAGTGTACATCCTTTCACCCGCACTGATCACAGGCAGAGTGGCAGTGTACACCCTTTCACCCATACTGATCACAGGCAGAGTGGCAGTGTACACCCTTTCACCCACACTGATCACAGGCAGAGTGGCAGTGTACACCCTTTCACCCACACTGATCACAGGCAGAGTGGCAGCGGACACCCTTTCACCCACACTGATTTCAGGCAGAGTGGCAGTGTACATCCTTTCACCCACACTGATCACAGGCAGAGTGGCAGTGTACACCCTTTCACCCACACTGATCACAGGCAGAGTGGCAGTGTACACCCTTTCACCCGCACTGATCACAGGCAGAGTGGCAGTGTACACCCTTTCACCCGCACTGATCACAGGCAGAGTGGCAGTGGACACCCTTTCACCCGCACTGATTTCAGGCAGAGTGGCAGTGTACATCCTTTCACCCACACTGATTTCAGGCAGAGTGGCAGTGTACATCCTTTCACCCACACTGATCACAGGCAGAGTGGCAGTGTACACCCTTTCACCCGCACTGATCACAGGCAGAGTGGCAGTGTACATCCTTTCACCCGCACTGATCACAGGCAGAGTGGCAGTGTACACCCTTTCACCCGCACTGATTTCAGGCAGAGTGGCAGTGTACACCCTTTCACCCACACTGATCACAGGCAGAGTGGCAGCGGACACCCTTTCACCCACACTGATCACAGGCAGAGTGGCAGCGGACACCCTTTCACCCACACTGATCACAGGCAGAGTGGCCGCAGACACCCTTTCACCCACACTGATCACAGGCAGAGTGGCAGTGTACATCCTTTCACCCACACTGATCACAGGCAGAGTGGCAGTGTACACCCTTTCACCCACACTGATCACAGGCAGAGTGGCAGTGTATACCCTTTCACCCGCACTGATCACAGGCAGAGTGGCAGTGTACACCCTTTCACCTGCACTGATCACAGGCAGAGTGGCAGTGTACACCCTTTCACCCGCACTGATCACAGGCAGAGTGGCAGTGTACACCCTTTCACCCGCACTGATCACAGGCAGAGTGGCAGTGTACACCCTTTCACCCACACTGATCACAGGCAGAGTGGCAGTGTACACCCTTTCACCCACACTGATCACAGGCAGAGTGGCAGTGTACACCCTTTCACCCGCACTGATCACAGGCAGAGTGGCAGTGTACATCCTTTCACCCACACTGATCTCAGGCAGAGTGGCAGTGTACATCCTTTCACCCGCACTGATCACAGGCAGAGTGGCAGTGTACATCCTTTCACCCGCACTGATCACAGGCAGAGTGGCAGTGTACATCCTTTCACCCGCACTGATCACAGGCAGAGTGGCAGTGTACATCCTTTCACCCGCACTGATCACAGGCAGAGTGGCAGTGTACACCCTTTCACCCGCACTGATCACAGGCAGAGTGGCAGTGTACACCCTTTCACCCGCACTGATCACAGGCAGAGTGGCAGTGTACACCCTTTCACCCGCACTGATCACAGGCAGAGTGGCAGTGTACACCCTTTCACCCACACTGATCACAGGCAGAGTGGCAGCAGACCCCCACCCCCCCGCCCCCACTGATCTCAGGCTGTCTGACAGAGGACCCCCTTCCCCCACTTCCCCCAACCGATCTCAAACCGTCAGATGCTCGGCACCTACCTCCTCACTAACTGGAGCGCCCAGATCAGACTTCTATGTCGCCTGTCTGTTTCGTGCCGATTCTAGATGGGCGAATGTGGTGGTAAAGGGGGAAGTGCTGGGAAGGTTGGGCATGTAGCCCATTTAGTCAATTTAAATGCGTGCAAATGCATTTAAATGGCCATCCACCTTGGTAAAGGGGAAACCGGCGCAGAGGTAGGCATGGATTGTGCTACTCGCCTCATACCAGCTTTACCAAGTTTTCACGCCCAAAAACCGGAGCGACTTGATGGTGAAATCGGCGATGGTGAAACTGTAGTGTTACAGTCATAGCTAGGGTTCAGAGAAAGATCAACTTAATGCAAGGTGGGTCCATTCAAAAGTCTGACAGCAGCAGGGAAGAAGCTGTTCTTGAGTTGGTTGGTACGTGACCTCAGACTTTTGTATCTTTTTCCCGACGGAAGAAGGTGTGTGGGGTCCTTGATTATGCTGGCTGCTTTTCCAATACAGCGGGAAGTGTGGACAGAGTCAATGGATGGGAGGCTGGTTTGATAATTGATAATTTGAACCATGTGTGTGAATATTCACTGGTCTTTTCTATACGTTGATGCGGAATACTGTACTGTCCTAGATTTTGGGAATTAGTTGCATCTTGTGGTGAATGTAACAGAAAACTTTCAATAAAAATATACAAATCTTTCACCTGAATCTTATGTCCTGGTTGTGCATGATTGACCATTCTTCACAGTGGGCAACAGAATATGATGGGTATAAAACACGGGCCTCAACCTTTTGGTTTTGCCCACCGCCAGAATCATTGCGGGCAGGATGGATAGTGATGTAGAGATGTTGGCGTTGGACTGGGGTGGGCACAGTAAGAAGTCTCGCAACACCAGGTTAAAGTCCAATAGTTTATTTGGAATCAAGAGCTTACACCTGAGGAAGGAGCAGCGCTCCGAAAACTCATCATAGAAACCCTACAGTGCAGAAAGAGGCCCTTCAGCCCATCGAGTCTGCACCGAACACAATCCCACCCAGGCCCTATCCCCATATCCCTACATATTATACCCACTAATCCCTCTAACCTACACATCCCTGGACACTAAGGGGCAATTTTAGCATGGCCAATCAACCTAACCCACACACCTTTGGACTGTGGGAGGAAACCGGAGCACCCGGAGGAAACCCACGCAGACACAAAGAGGGTGGTGAGTGAGTGGAATCAGCTGCCGTTGGTGTTGGTAGAGGCGAACTCACTGGGGTCTTTTAAAAGACTTCTGGATGAGTACATGGGATTTAATGGGATTGGGAGTTACAGATAGCTCTACGGCTTGGTAGATATGGATGTGATTGGCGCAACTTGTGGGCCGAAGGGCCGGTTTGCGCTGGAAAAAAAATGAACGTGCAAACTCGACACAGACAGTGACCCAAGCCGGGAATTGAACCCAGGACCCTGGAGCTGTGAAGCAGCTGTGCTAACCCACTGTGCTACCGTGCCGCCCCTGTGCTACCATGCTGCCCCACGGTAGCACAGTGGTTAGTACTGCTGCTTCACAGCTCCAGGGACCTAGGTTCGATTCCCGGCTCAGGTCACTGTCTGTGTGGAGTTTGCACATTCTCCTCGTGTCTGCATGGGTTTCCTCCAGGTGCTCTGGTTTCCTCCCACAGTCCAAAGATGTGTGGGTTGGGTTAATTGGCCATGCTAACTTGACCAAAGATGCATAGGTTAGAGAGGATTAGTGGGTAAAATTAGTGGGTAGTGTTGTGAGACTTCTTACTAGGATGAATAATCTGATAGTGCAACGAAAGTTCCATCAACTTCAGGCGAGAATTTCAGGTTGCGGTTCGGGGGCATGGGGGAGAGCAGAACTGGAAAATCCTGCCCACAGTATCTGGTGCACACCAATGTGCTAAAAGCACAATAATTCATAGAATCATAGAATCCCTACAGTGCAGAAGGGGGCTGGGGAAATTTAGCAAGTCCAACCCGCCTAACCTGCACATCTTTGGAGACCATGTATGTAGCTACCAGGACACACCCAGTGTGTCCTGGTAGCTACATACTACATCCCGTCTATTCGCAATGAGTACAATTCTGTATGGAAAGAACACAAATTATAACAGCCTCACTTTGTTTACCCATTTTCACTTTGCGGCTGTTTTGCACTCTAAGTGCTGACCCTAACTGGGGCTGTGAGTGTCGGTGGTGATGGAATTGCATCCAAATGTAAGTCGCCCTATTTTGGAGGAGAGGCAATAAATATGGGGAAAGAAATGTGGAAAGACGCATAAAAATGTGGAACGCGCACAGTTCTTTTCGGCAAAAATAAATTCTAAGTGCCTTTGGGGAATCTGACACTCACGAGGTTAAACTTTTTAACAAGGTGGTCACATCCTGCAGACAGATTGAATAAAATGCAACAGCAGCTGACATCAAGGTACTAAATCAGGAGAAGGTACATGAAATAATCCTTAGCTGTCAGTCACAGCTATATCCTTCAATGCTTTCCAGGACGATAAAACTGGATGATATAAGAGATAAAATTTGCCGAATTGGTATTCCATTCAAACATCTGGCTCTCCTGCCAACTGCGCTGGAGCTGAGCATGATTAGGGAGAGGAGTAAGCGGATAGAAAGAAGGAAGGCTTCACCTATCACCAGTCTGTGTAGCTCCCCAGAGACAGGGAGCCTGCGCAAACCCAGGATCAAAGGCTGTAAGAAACTGCTCACCTGACAAAGGGGCAGAACCCCAAAAGCTAGTGGCGTTTGCTAGTGTTGTGAGACTTCTTACTGTGTAGCTCCTGCAAAACCCGGGATCAAAGATCCAAAATGAAGAACAGCCATTTGCAAAAAAAAACAAGGAGACGCCAAGTGGCTGTTCATAGAACCATGGAATCGACAGTATAGAAAGAGGCCATTTGGTCCATCAAGCTTGCACTGACAACAATTCCACTCAAGTTCTATCCCTGTAAACTCATATATTTATCCACCTGCCACTAAGGGATAACTTAATATGGCCAATCAACCAAACCTGCACATCTTTGGACTGTAGGAGGAAACCGGAGCACCCAGAAGAAACCCATGCAGACACGGGGAAAATGTGCAAACTTTACACAGTCACCCGAGACTGGAATTGAACCCGGGTCTCTCGCGCTGTGAGGCAGCAGCGTTTACCACTGTGCTGCCGTGCCGCCCCAAAGGACATTGAAGGATATCTTCGGATGAATAACCAGTCATGTACCAACTGACTCAAGAACAGCTCCTTCCCTGCTGCTGTCAGACTTTTGAATGGACCTACCTCGCACTAAGTTGATCTTTCTCTACACCCTAGCTATGACTGTAACACTGCATTCTGCACTCTCTCCTTTCCCTTCTCTATGAATGGCATGCATTGTCAGTAGAGCGTGCGAGAAACAATAAATATGTGTAGGTCAGGTGGATTAGCCATGGTAAAAGTGATGGGTTACAGGGATAGGGCAACCGGGGGTCCGTGGTGACATGCTCTTTCAGAGAGTCAGGGTAGACCTGATGGGATGGATGGCCTCTTTCTGCACTGCAGGGATTCTGCAATTCCATGACTTTTGCAATTTCTGCACAGACAAAGAGTTAGATCATGTCTAAACTTGCTTCTGGCAAATTGTCAAATGAAAATGAGTTTTGCAGTTGCAAAGTGGCCACCTTTACAGCTCAATGGAAAGGATTTAGCAGATAATTGGAGCCGTGAGGACAGAATATCGAATAAAGTCTGAGCTCATTGTAGCAGGTATGTTGATATCATTCCACCATTGTGTATGAATCACCCACTCATTGTATACACAATGGGAAACATTGAAACTAGCTGTCTAATGACCAAAAGTGACTTTCGATCATAAATTCTTCTATCCCAAGAATCAGTGGGAAACCAAGTCAGTCTTTGAACAACAATTGCAGAGACAACAGTACCTTCTCTGCCTTTTAAAAACCTGGAACGTAATATCTTAAAAAGTCTTCCAGCCATTCCTTTTCAAAGCCCACTAGGACAGAAACTTGACCTCCTAGTAAGAAAACTAAAAGTGACTAACTTTGTGAGCTGCTGAGAAGCCATCTCTTTGAGGGAATCCTGCAACAATGCTGTTATATACCTCCAGCTAGTGAAACTACCCTTCCAGAGTGAAAATGGGCCATTCAATGGGCCTACAATGACTGCTTTCCTAAATTGAGCCAAATGCATGAACTATGAAGAATTCTTCTGTTTACAGCTTTTAAAAGTGCACTATTCTCTTGAACTGTATCTTTCACGTGTGCGCATGTAGGTGAGAGAGACAGTGAGTGATGTAACATTTAGCTTTTTGGAATGAATATGTGAATAAATAATCCTTTTATTTTCATCTCATAAAAGCATGCTGCTAATTAATCAAAATTGACCACAAATTTAGGGGTGAATAAACACACACGCACCTTCCTTTCCAAGAGAAGACTAAGTATAGGTGGTAAGGAAAAGGGAACAAAGATTTCAGTTCTCCCCATTGCTTTCTGTAACTGCCGACTAAGTAATTGGCTAAAAAGGCTTATGGGATTTTGGGCTTACTAGTTCAAGCAATGAGGACTCCAGTTTACATTTATCGATTGGAGAAGCTGTGGTTGTCCTGCCTCTCAAAGAGAATGTTGGGAAGAGATTTGATAGAGATGTTCAAAATCATGAGAAGCCTGAACAGAGTAGGCAGGGAGAAACTGGCAGAATGATGGAGAACGAGAGGACCCTGATTTATGGTGAAAGAACTAACACCAGCAAAATCCTTTTGACAAAGTGAGTGGTTAGGATCTGCATTGCACTGCCTGAGTGTGTGATGAGACAGTGTCAATTATAGCTTTCAAAAGCAAATTGCGTAAAAGCAAGGGGATAAATTTGCAGGGGAAGTGGTACGAAAGTGTGGCTAGTTAAGTTGCGTTTGGAGAGAGCCAGCACGGATATGACGGACTGAATAGCCTCTTTTGGTGTTGTATCTAATCATTCTATGATTCTATGTTATAATTCACACTAAGTACACAACAAATGATAACCTAAATACAAGTAGGACAGAAGTAAAATAGCAATAGTATAGCATTACATTGGAGATATAATGATGTAAGACCCTCAGGCGCACTATATGAATTAGCCGATACACAGAAAGACTAAGTACATCTGGTATATCTCAGAGAAATGCCACTCTGACAATGTAGGAAGGGGAAAGGTTATAATGAGTGTTTAAACCTATGCTGTACAAGATTAAGTACATATCTCTACAGAAAGATTCAGCACTTGTTCACCAATATTTTTTTAAAGTAGTTACATGTGAACGTCCTGGTAACACAGTTTATTGATCGGAAATGATTCCCAGGAACACAAATTGCTTTGTACCAAGCTCCAGAATGAATGAAGTGACTGTGTATCCAGTTCATTTTTCTGGTTCTTTGTTGAATAAAGCCTTCAGCAAGGTCCTATCCACAAACTCATGTTGCTTCCATTGAAAAGTAGGAGGGAATCAAAGCTTAAAATGTCTCCCGCTAAATCATAATGACCCAGTTGACCTTGATGACTGGATAAGGATGGGACTGGGTTGTATGCTGGTTTCCCCATACCAGGAGACTGCTTAAAGGTGGCATTTTCTGTGAGGTTTCAGATGCGTTGCACCTTGGGGAGGAGATGGCCTAGTGGTATTATCGCTCGACTATTAATCCAGGGACCCAGTTAATGTTCTGGGGACGTAGGTTCGAATCCCACCAGGGCAGATAGTGGAACTTGAATTCAATAAAAAACAATCTGGGATTAAGAATCTTCTGATCACCATGAAACCACTGTCAGAAAAACCCATCTGGTTCACTAATGTCGTTTGGGGAAGGAAATCTGCCATCCTTACCTGGTCTGGCCTACATGTGACTCCAGATCCACAGCGATGTGGTTGACTCTCAACTGCCCTCAGGCAACTAGGAGTGGGTAATAAATGCTGGTCGGACAGTGATGCCCATGTCCCATGAATGAATAAATAAAAATCTTTCTCAGTTTTCATATAAAATACCACAGTCTTTGTTGGTCTTATTGTATTTACTTCAGACATCCCATTATCCCAGCCTGGAGCTGAAAGTAGGAATTTTGGAGAGGAGGAGTAAGACCACCTTCTCTGTCAGCCTGAATGAGGTGATTGAAAATACCATCTTAAAAGCAATTATCCAGCCCACTCTGAAACTGAGCACAAGTGACCTAGAGTCCTAGGTGTAATTAAGGGGAAGTTAGATAAGGACGTAAGGGAGTAAAGAATTCTCACAACACCAGGTTAAAGTCCAACAGCTTTGTTTGGCAGCGCGAGCTTTCGGAGTTGCGCTCCTTCGTCAGGTGAAGGTTCATTTGATGAAGGGGCAGTGCTCCAAAAGCTCGTGCAAAACCTGTTGGACTTTAACATGATGTTGTGAGACTTCTTATTGTGTTCCAGTCCAATGCTGGCATCTCCACAGCAGGAATAAAGAATGCGATACATATAAGAACTAGGAACAGGAGTAGGCCATCTGGCCCCTCGAGCCTGCTCCGCCATTCAATAAGATCATGGCTGATCTTTTCATGGACTCAGCTCCACTTACCCACCCGCTCACCATAACCCTTAATTCCTTTACTGTTCAAAAATCGATTGTTCCTGGTCTTAAAAACATTCAGTGAGGTAGCCTCAACTGCTTCACTGGGCAGGGAATTCCACAGATATGTCAAAGGGTGGACTGAAATAAAGTGGGAAGCTTGTGTGGGTTTCAAACACTAACATAAACCAGTTGGGCCAAGTGTTCAAAACATGATATTCCTCGTATATGTAGAGTCCATACCTTTTACTCCACAGATTATTACAGGAGCAGACACACAAAATCTATCACATGTATCATTCTTTTTATTTGCTTATTGGTGAGTGCAATATCTGTAAGGACAGCATATAACACAGGATGGAAAATTTTGTACAGAATAGATAGGAAACTAAAACAAATCGGTGAGACTTTACCAGATAAGGGGCCTAGGCTGGGCAGACAGGAAATGCTTGTTTCCCCTGGCTGAGGGGTCAATGGTGTGGAGATGCCGGCGTTGGACTGGGGTAAACACAGTAAGAAGGCTCACAACACCAGGTTAAAGTCCAACAAGTTTATGTGATAGAGCTTTCCGGGTTTGCCCCTTTGTCAGGTGAGTCGATTACCAGAGGGCAGGGATTTAAGGTGGATTAGAGAGGACGAGGGGAAAAGCTTTCTCGCCCAGAGGACGGTGGGGGTCTGGAATTCACTTCCTGAGGTGTTGGTTGAGGCTGAGACACTCAACTCATTTAAAGGAACCCGGATCTGCCTCTGAAGAGCTGGAACCTGCTACGGGCCAGGTGCTGGGAAATGGGATTCAAATGAGCGACTAGGTTTTTTTTTTCTCTTATAAGTGTAAAATACTGCAGATGGTGGAATCTGAAACAAAAACAGAAAAATGCTGGAAAATCTCTGCGGGTCTGACAGCATCTGTGTAGAGAGAAGGGTCACGAAGGGTTATCCAGACTCGAAACGTTGGCTCTATTCTCTCTCCACAGATGCGGTCAGACCCGCTGAGATTTTCCAGCGTTTTTCTGTTTTTATTTTTTCTGTTGTTTGGTCGGCGCAGGCACGATGGGCTGAATGGCCTCGATCTGCATCGTAACTTTTCTATGGTTTCATACATGGTGGCCAATGTTCCAGTCTGTGCTATTTCACTCAGCTTGGTGATACAGCATCTTGCAGTATCGCACTTCAGAAAATATATTGTCGTATATCTAACTGAGCTCATGGTCAACGTCACTGGTTTTCATCACCAATCTCAGTCCTAACGTCGTTCTGATGTTGAAGGCTATGCAATCCAACTACCCTATTCACACACCATGATACAGGATAAAGCAAGGCACGTATAAACATACAAAGCAGAAGCAGGACCAGGCCATTCGGCCCCTGGAGTGTGTGCACTGCCATCCAATAAGATCATGGCTGATCCGATTGCGGCTTCAACCCCGCTTTCCCTCATCCCATTATACCCTTTCACCATTAGTAATCAAAAATCTATCCAACACATCCTTAAAACTATTCAAGGGCTCTGCCTCCACTTCTCTCCTGCGAAGAGAATTCCATACACTAATGATGCTCTGAGAAAAGAAAAACTGTCTTCTTAAATGGGAGACTCTTTATTTTAAACATGTAATAAGTATTCAGAGGCAGACGTCCCTTCACCAGAATTCCTTTGTTTACAAGATCCAATGTACGGAGCGCTCTCAGTGTGCAGAGCGCTCTCAGTGTACAGAGCGCTCTCAGTGTACAGAGCGCTCTCAGTGTGCAGAGCGCTCTCAGTGTACAGGGCGCTCTCAGTGTACAGAGCGCTCTCAGTGTACAGAGCGCTCTCAGTATACAGAGCGCTCTCAGTGTGCAGAGCGCTCTCAGTGTACAGGGCGCTCTCAGTGTACAGGGCGCTCTCAGTGTACAGAGCGCTCTCAGTGTACAGAGCGCTCTCAGTGTGCAGAGCGCTCTCAGTGTACAGAGCGCTCTCAGTGTACAGAGCGCTGTCAGTGTACAGAGCGCTGTCAGTGTACAGAGTGCTCTCAGTGTACAGAGCGGTCTCAGTATAGAGCCCTCTCAGCGTACAGAGCGCTCTCAGTGTACAGAGCGATCTCAGTGTACAGAGCGCTCTCAGTGTACAGAGCGCTCTCAGTGTACAGAGCGCTCTCAGTGTACAGAGCCCTCTCAGTGTACAGAGCGCTCTCAGTGTACAGAGCGCTCTCAGTGTACAGAGCGCTCTCAGTGTACAGAGCGCTCTCAGTGTACAGAGCGCTCTCAGTATACAGAGCCCTCTCAGTGTACAGAGCACTCTCAGCGTACAGAGCGATCTCAGCGTACACAGCGATCTCAGCGTACAGAGCGCTCTCAGCGTACAGAGCGCTCTCAGCGTACAGAGCGCTCTCAGCGTACAGAGCGCTCTCAGCGTACAGAGCGCTCTCAGTGTACAGAGTGTTCTCAGTGTGCAGAGCGCTCTCAGTATACAGAGTGTTCTCAGTGTACAGAGCGCTCTCAGTATACAGGGTGTTCTCAGTGTGCAGAGCGCTCTCAGTGTGCAGAGTGTTCTCAGTATACAGAGCCCTCTCAGTATACAGAGCGATCTCAGTGTACAGAGCACTCTCAGCGTACAGAGCACTCTCAGCGTACAGAGTGATCTCAGCGTACAGAGCGCTCTCAGCGCAGAGCGCTCTCAGTGTACAGAGTGTTCTCAGTGTGCAGAGCGCTCTCATTGATACAGAGTGCTCTCAGTATACAGAGTGCTTTCAGTATACAGAGTGCTGTCAGTGTACAGAGCGCTCTCAGCACACAGATTATTCTCAGTGTACAGTGTGCTCTTAGTGTACAGAGCGCTCTCCGTGTATGGAGTGCACTCAGTATGTGGAGTGCTCTCAGTATACACAGTGCTCTCAGTGTACAGAGCACTCTCAGTATACACAGTGCTCTCAGTGTACAGAGTGCTCTCAGTATACACAGTGCTCTCAGTGTACAGAGTGCTCTCAGTATACAGGGCACTCTCAGTGTGCAGTATACATCCAGAGTGCCAGAGGAACTGACACTCCTGTTTAAGTACAGAGCATGGGGCTGCACAATTGGACCATTAGTTTGGCCCTTAATCGGGGGAGCTCATAGTCAAGCAGGCCAACCTCTATTGCCTGATTACAATCATTACAAAATAGCGTCCCCTTGTTCTAGTCTCTCTCGCAAGGGAAACACCCTCTGAGCATTCACACTGTCACATTCCCTCAGTATCTTCTATGTTTCAATATGATCACATCTCAATCTTCTAATCTCCAATAGACACAGGCCCAATCTGTCTAACCTTTCCTCATACGATAACCACATCTCTTTATATTTGCAGCTAGTCATTTTCAGTTAAAATAAAACTGTTTTTTTAAAAATAAAACAACTCTCTGAGCGTAGCCAGGAACAAAGCTAAACTGAGAGGTAGTCACAAAAGCTATAAATATGCTTCATGCTCTAACAAGTTCAGAGAGATTATCCAGTGAATGCTACAATTGGTCTCAATTAAAGATGAGATATTGGTCAGGGTTTCTGCTTGCAGATTGTATCCAGCTTTTCACATGAGTGGTAGCTGAGTAAGACTTTAGATAATGCCCTCAGATTTGAAGAATGCCTACGGGTATCACCTGTTTAATTGCACCCAACAGGAGTGAGCTAACTATGGAGCTGACCGCCATCATTTCATAGAACCACAGAATTCCTACAGTACAGAAAGAGGCCATTCAGCCCATTGAGTCTGGACCGACTTTCCGAAAGAGCATCCCACCAGGCCCAGCCCCCTTGTCCTATCCTTGTAACCCCACACATTTACCATGGCACGTCCACCTAACTACATATCTTTGGGCTGTGGGAGGAAACCCATGCAGACACAGGGAGAACATGCAGTCTCTGCACAGACAGTGACCCAAGGCCGGGAATCGAACTCAGGTCCCTGGCGCAGTGAGGCAGTAGTGCTAACCACCGTGCCGCCTGTTCCATTGCTATTTGTCCCAAGCAACAAACTCGTCTCAGCCACAATTTCTTTCTCGTGTACCCATCTGTCTCTGTCCTCCCATTGCCATTCACCTTCATTAATATGATGCCCTCAGTGACATAAACCACAGGGAAAGATCAACCCTGCCATTTATGCTGACAACACCTCTTCATCATTTCCCTTGATTCCCCCGAATAATCTCTACTGTCAGACTGACTGAATTGTGTGAATGTATCAAAATCCCATCCAGCTGAGAATTCCTTCCCTCTTCCAACCGACTCAAGAACAGCTCCTTTCCTGCTGCCATCAGACTTTTGAATGGACCTACCTTGCATTAAGTTGATCTTTCTCTACACCTTAGCTATGACTGTAACACTACATTCTGTATCTTCTTTCCTTTTCTATGAACAGTATACTCTAATACATGTGACAATGATGAATCAAATCAAATCAAATCTTTTCCACAGACTCTATCCTGGCCCTGGTAAATGCTCAAACCATGCAAACTTTGATGTCTGACAGCTCTTGAGTGAAGCTGATAGCAGGAACGTCATTAACACACAGGCTGTGGTGGTTCCTGAAGATTATCAGGTAGTCTGGGGATGGACAATAAATCCATTTCTCCAAAATCACAAGACTTTTTTAAAGAAAAACTTCAAAACTCACATGCTATCAGCTGGCTAAGCTATTTATATTCACCTCAAATCCCACCATCACCAAACCCAGGAGCATACTTTGATGGCTCTTTTATTCAATTTATTCAAAACTACACATACCATAGCTCCTCATTGATGCTAAGTTTAGGATCCACCAGAACATTGGTGTCTTAGTCCAAATATGGACAATACGGCTGAATGCTAGAGGTGAGGTGAGAGTGACTGCCCTTGACAACAAAGCAGCTTTTGACCATGTATAGCATCAATGAGCCCAAGCAAAACTGGAGACAGTGGGAATCAGGGGAAAGTTGGAGTCATACCTGGCACAGAGGAAGATGGCTGTGGTAATAGGAGGTCAATCGTCTCAGCTCCAGGACATCACTGCAGGAGTTCTTCAGTAAGTGTCCTGGACCCAACCATCTTCAGCTGCTTCATCAATGAATTTCCTTATCAGAAGATCACAAATAGGGATGTGCACTGGTGATTGTATAATGTACAGCACTATTCACAGTGGGTAGAGCCGTGAAGAAGGCTTATAGTGTGTTAGCATTTATTAACAGGGGGTTTGAGTTTAAGAGCCGTGGAGTTATGCTGCAACTATATCGGACCTTGGTGACATCACATTTGGAATATTGTGTGCAGTTCTGGTCACCTCACTATAAGAAGGATGTGGAAGCATTCGAGAGAGTGCAGAGGAGATTTACCTGGATGCTGCCTGGTTTGGAGGGTAGGTCTTATGAGGAAAGGTTGAGGGAGTTGGGACTTTTTAGAGCGGAGGAGGATGAGAGGCGACTTAATAAAGGTTTATAAGATGATGAGGGGGATACATAGAGTAGATATGCACATTTCCTTGGGTGGATGTAGCTGCTACTATGGGGCATAACTATAAGCTATACGTTAGCAGATATAGGAGGGATGTCTGAGGTAGATTCTTCACTCAGAGAGTGGTTGGGGTGTGGAATGGGCTGCCTGCTGTGATAGTGGAGTCGGACACTTTAGGAACTTTCAAGCGGTTATTGGATAGGCACATGGAGCACACCAGAATGATAGGGAGTGGGATAGCTTGATCTTTGGTTTGGACATAGCTCCGCACAACATTGAGGGCTGAAGGGCCTGTACTGTTCTAGCTACTATGTTCTATATTGAAGTATTCCATGTCCATATGCAGTTAAGGCTGGGACAATACCCAGGCTTGGGCTGACAAGTTGCAAGTAACATTCGCGCCACACACGCGCCAGGCAATGACCATCTCCAACAAGAGTTCCTGTTAACTTCATTGCAGTGTTAATGCAAGCCTACTTGTAAGTAAACTTTAAAGTGAGCAGCCTATCTAATGGTGTTCGGGGTAGCTTGCTGGGTGTGAACTATCAGATGGCTTGCCCCAGCGCTGGCCTTTGGGACTCCCTGTGGCTCTAACAGGAATTTGACGCTGAGGGCTCCCTTGCGTGCTGACGTCGGGCCGGCGCCTATTTACCTCTTTCCCATTGGCTGGCAGGGGCCAGGGGAGGGCCGCTACACCTCGTTCTGTGATTGGTGGAGAGGCTCAGCATTCCAGGGGGCGGGGCCGCGCTGCCGGTTTCAAGGCTCCCCCTCCGCTCTGTGTCTGGCCGGGCAGCGCTCGGGGCCGCGCAGAGAGTCTGGAGCGAAGGCGATGTATCCTTTTCCGAGACATGCAGTCCCGGCTCCAAGTGTCCCCCTGTCCCCCGGGGGAGGGTCCCACACACACACACACACACACTGGAATGTCACATTGTTAATGCTGCTTCACTAACATTCCCAAGTCGAGACAATTGGAGGAAGTTTCAATAATTAAAAGGCTAGAGTTTTAGGGCAGTGTCGCACATTTCCAAGGTCAGTCGCTGAGTGGGTTCTTTTTTGGAGGAAAGCAAATAAAAAGTGCTGCTATTTTTACAGCCAACTTCAGAAGTTAATTTTAAAACAAAACCAATGACTGTAATATGATTATATACATATGCATGGGAGACAGTCATGAACACACTGTAGTATCATTCACAGATAGTTGGTGAGGTTTAGTTGGTCAGTGCACCTTTTTTAAGGTTACTGACTACATACTGCCTTTGGAAAGCAAGAAAATTGATGTGAAAACTACTTCCTATAAATTTCAGGGTTCAGATCAGAAAGGTTCAATCATTAATGTATTTCTATCAAACTGCTGATTTAATAGTGAGCGACATCTTAAGCACGATTGTGAGAAACACAGCTCACAGTTAAACAATTTAGTCAAGTCAAGTTCTGAAGGAGCAAGATTTTATTTGACGTTCTTGCAAGACCGGGTGTCTAGCGAAATAGGCACACCTCACATAGATTTACAGCACATTTTATACCTTTTTTACAAGCATTGTGATGGCTTTGCAATGTGATGTTCTCTCCTAATTGGTGGTCCCTGTCCCATCTATGTGTTGACATTCTCCTATTGGCTCGAGGTGCCCTAAGTTCCTATCCCATCTAACAATGTCTCCTGTTATCACAAGAGTGCATTAGCAAACTCATCCATCTTATCCAATACTGTTACATGTCCAGTTCAGATTGGCGGTAATCAATCCTTTGCCAACTTAATCACTGCTGTCCCAACTATCTCAGTGACCCCTTCCCCCTTTTATGCTTAGTTGTATAAACAACACATCTTGCAGACCATTTGCTTTTTATAACGTGGGCCTCTTACATTCCTGCAGGATGTGGTGTATGCTTCACTGCACATCACATCTCTGATGTTATCTCTACATTACAGGCAGTCCTTTTATTATCCCTAAGTATTGCTGTTTTAGCAGCATCGAACCTTATGTCCTATGTTTGTGACTAAACTCACAGTTGTTTCCATAAAGTGGGTTATCAATGTGCCTAACAATATCCAATCTATTTGACTTCAAGCTATTTCTCTATGCTCTACAAATATATGTGTTAACAACATCTTTACCTATTGCTCACACGATGGTTACATATTAGACACAAGATTATCACCAACACCGTGCAAATATCTTCCAGTATCTTTTTTTCATGAGAAGGTAACAGGAGGGGACATAGCTTTAAATTAAGGGGTGGTAATTATAGGACGGATGTCAGAGGTAGGTTCTTTACTCAGAGGGTAGTAAGGGCGTGGAATGCCCTGCCTGCAGCAGTTGTGGACTCGCCAACTTTAAGGGTGTTCAAATGGTCAGTGGTTAGGCATATGGATAATATTGGAATAGTTTAGGTTAGAGGGTCATTAGATTGGTTCCGCTGGTCGGCGCAACATCAAGGGCTGAAGGGCCTGTACTGCGCTGTAATGTTCTATGTTCTATATGTTATATAAGCTTGGATCATGTAGATCAAGCCCAAGACAGGAGGTAAGAGCCCTGTCTTGTCAGCTTGGATCAGGAATGTCTCAACTTGTTGAGACTCTGAATTGGACTCGATTTGATTGAATTGGAATAAAAACAAAAAAAAATGACGGGGTATTATGCCATTTTTTGCAAAATACATAGTGTGCTTGCTGGTACGATGAAATTGTCCTTTAAAGTCACAGAATCTAGCTACTAAGTAGATGTTGAACAAGCTGACTCGGTTTAATTGGTCTTCAAGGCACAAGTCTGAACCTAGGATTTTTTTGTTTAATGAGGTCAGACAGGGGTTATAGACAACAGCAAAAAAAATGTACATGTTAGAAATGTGGAATAAAAACCAAAAATGCTGGAAATACTCAGCAGCTCAGATGAGAAAAACAAGATTTGAGCGGACTGGGAAAAGTTCAAGGATCCAGGGAAATGCAGGAGCTGTTGAAACTTGTGATCCTTCCTACCTGAAAAGAAGAAGCCCTCTTTCTGTTAGTGTCAAAACAGATGAAGGACAGAATGAATCATAGAATCCTGCAGTGTAGAAAGATATTCAGTCCATCGAATCTACACTGATCTCAATCCCACCCAGGCCTCAGCTCCATAATCCCATGCATTTACCCCAGTTAATCCCCCTGACACTTAGGGGCAATTTATCATGGCCAATCCACCTAACCCACGCATCTTTGGACAGTGGGAGGAAACTGAAGCACTGGAAAGAAACCCACGCAGACACTGGGAGAATGTGCAGACTCCACACAGACAGTGACCCAAGCTTGGGAATCAAACCCAGGTTCTTGACGCTGTGAGGCAGCAGTGCTAACTGCTGTGCCACCATGCTACCCCACATGAAATCATGGACAAAGAAAGCTTTGAGCTGAAGAGAGAGATTGAGGGTGTGAATGTGGTAGCACATTGGCACTGAGTGTGTTCCTCGGGATGCTGTGAAAACATGCATTCAAAGAACATTGAATGACCAAGAGACATCGATTATCGTGAGCAGATCCAAAATATGAAGTGTGGAATTTTGGTTGGAATCCACATAGAGTCATAGAGCGCAAAAAAAAGGCCGTTTGGCCCATCATGTCTATACCAGCCATCAAGTATCTTCTATTCATAATAATGCACTTTCAGAGACTTCATTAGAAACACAAAAATATTTGTTAATAAGAACTCTACAGGAACCACACAACTACTTCCAGTCTCTGACATGTCTTCCACCTCAGAGAGGACTTCACATGCTGGGGTGATTCCTCACTTTCAGTCCCAATTGGTCCCCCAAGCCAACTCACCCATACTCTGCTGTGTTGCCCTTAAAGGATTAATTACCACACCATTCTACTCCCATTTTCTAGCACTTGGTCTATAGTCTTGTACGCTATGGCATTTCAATTTCTCATTTCAATGCTTCTTAAATGTTTTGAGGAGATTTGAGGATAATCTTTTTCATCCAGAGGGTGGTGGTAATCTGGAACTCACTGCCTGAAAGGGTAGTAGAGGCGGGAACCCTGAGGGTGCATCAGCCGCTGAAAGTCTTACTTTCAGGTACTTACAGGTACAGCAGGCAGTAAAGAAGGCAAATGGTATGTTGGCCTTCATAGCAAGAGGATTTGAGTATAGGGTTAAATTTAATGTTGGCAAGTGCGAGGTGGTCCACTTTGGTAGGAATAATGGTAGGAAGGATTATTACTTACGTGGCGAAAAACTGCAGCAGGCGATGGTGCAGAGGGACCTCGGGGTCCTTGTGCACGAGTCGCAAAAACCCAGCTTGCAGGTGCAGCAGGTGGTCAGGAAGGCGAATGGGATGCTGGCCTTCATAGCGAGGGGGATTGAATATAAAAGTAGGGAGGTCTTGCTGCGGCTGTATAGGGCATTGGTGAGGCCGCAGCTGTAGTAGTGTGTGCAGTTTTGGGCGCCGTACTTACGCAAGGATATTTTGGCCTTGGAGGGAGTGCAGAGGAGGTTTACATAAGAACAAATAAGAACATAAGAACAAGGAGCAGGAGGTTTACATAAGAACAAATAAGAACATAAGAACAAGGAGCAGGAGTAGACCATCTGGCCCTTCGTGCCTGTACTAGGCTGATGCCGGAGTTGAGGGGGTTGAGCTATGAGGAGGAGCTGAATAAACTAGGCTTGTACTCGTTAGAGTTTAGAAGAGTGAGGGGAGATCTCATTGAGACGTATAAGATGATGAATGGGATGGATAGGATAGAGGTGGAGAGACTCTTCCCGCTCAGAAAGGACAGTAGGACTAGGGGGCACAGTCTCAGGATAAAGGGGGGGGGCAGTTTAGAACGGAGTTGAGGAAGAATTTCTTCACTCAAAGGGTGGTGAATCTCTGGAATTCTCTGCCCGTTGAAGTGGTGGAGGCTGCCTCGCTAAATATTTTTAAGACGCGGGTTGATGGGTTTTTGATGAGAGAGGGGATTAAGGGTTATGGGGAGAGAGCGGGAATGTGGAACTGAGACACGACAGATCAGCCATGATCTTATTGAATGGCGGGGCAGGCTCGAAGGGCTAGATGGCCTACTCCTGCTCCTATTTCTTATGTTCTTATGTCCTTATGTTTTGCTGCAATTGTGTAGAGCATTGGTGAGGCCACACCTGGAATATTGTGTGCAGTTTTGATGTCCTTATCTGAGGAAGGATGTCCTTGCTATAGAGGGAGTGCAGCGAAGGTTTACCAGGCTGATTCCTGGGATGGCAGGTCTGTCATATGAGGAGGTCTTTTAAGATTATATTCACTGGAGTTTAGAAGAGTGAGAGGGGATCTCATAGGAACTTATAAAATTTTAACAGGGTTAGACAAGGTAGATTCAGAAAGAATGTTCCCAATGGTGGGGGAGCCCAGAACTAGGGGGTCATAGTTTGAGGATAAGGGGTAAACCTTTTAGAACTGAGGGTGAGGAGAAATTTCTTCACCCAGAGGGTGGTGAATGTGTGGAATTCACTCCCACAGAATGGAGTTGAGGCCGAAACATTGTCTGGTTTCAAGAAGAAATTAGATATCGCTCTTGGGGCTAAAGGGATCTAGGGATATGGGAAAGGGGGATCAGGATATTGAATTCAATGATCAGCCATGATCAAAATGAATGGTGGAGCAGGCTCGAAGGGCTGAATGGCCTACTCCTGCTTCTAGTTTCTATGTTTCTATCCATCCTGCCTATGTCTCTCATAATTTTTGGCATGTCAATCATATTCCACCTCAGCCTTCTTTGTTGTAAGGAGAACAACCCCAGTCTAACCAGCTTTTCTTCATAGCTGAAACGCTCCAGCCTGGGCAACATCCTGGTGAATCTCCTCTGCATCCTCTCTGGTGCAATCACAGCTTTCCTACAGCGTGGTGACCAGAGCTGCATACAGCTCTTTTTCTGGGGCTAATGACTGTGGAATAAGTCAGAATAGGACATAGTTGTAGAAGGGTGAGCTATGACTATGAAAGTTTTGGTACATACGGTTAGCATGCTGCCTCACAGCACCAAAGGCCCCGGTTCGATTCCCGACTTGGATCACTGTCTGTGCAGAGTCTGCATGTTCTCCCCGTGTCTGCATGGAATTCCTTCTGGTTTTTTCTCAAGTCTAAAGATGTGCTAAATTGCCCCTTAGTGTTCAAAGGGTCAGGTGGATTAGCCATGGTAAATGTGTGGGGTTATGGGGATAAGGCAGAGGAGAGGGCCTGGGTAAGATGCTCTTTTGGAGAGTTAGTGTAGATGTGATGGTCCAAGTGGCCTCCCTCTACGCTGTAGGGATTCTATGTTCTTTGGTTCAATAGCGAGATCAAACACAAGAAGGGAAATAGAAAGTAATGAAGTTGACAAGGTCAATCAAGTTATTTTAATTTGGCCAAGCAAATTTTCAAAGGAAAACATAGTTTTTGGTTTTAAAACAACATCAGAAATGGAGATTGTTGCAGTGTAATAGATGCGTGGTGTTCCATTTAAAAAGCTTGCATGAGTATATTATAGTGGATTGTGTGCAGATCAGACAGGAGAGGAAATGTTCTTTTGTAAAAGTAAAGTACTGCGATTACATGTATAATCACATGTAATCCATCACATTTCTGCTGCTCTTCAGCTCTAAGGAAGAGTCATCCAGACTCAAAATGCCAACTCTGATTCTCTCTCTCTAAGGATGTTGCCAGTTTAATGATCTTTTGTATTTCCTGATTTTCTAAAGGTTGATCCCTGGCAATGTTACTTTTTGCTAGATGACTCCAACATCTCTCCATTGCATACTTCATCATTTGTATTTTATTTGGACATTCAAGTTTTGGACCACCTAAACCACGACTCGATGCATCTCTTGTTTTCTCTACCTTTCAACCTTGATCCAACAATCTGAATCATGATCACTCACCTCAGTTTCTGAATAAGAAAAGTGTATTTTGCTCTTTCCTTTTAAGAATATATTTCAACATTTAGCTTGCATGAATTTCTGTAAAATTTGTTGTAAGGTAATTAAAATGTCAGTGAAACCCTCTAGGAGGAATAGACAAAATCCAGGTGGGCTTTTTTTGACCACAGGTCTGCAATTACAAATAGTTCACGAGATGGCAAATGTTTATCAAATACAAAGGCTAAAAGTGACAGATGAACCACTTTTGGTCATCTCTGATCCTGTCTACACAGCATGTCACGTGCGCTGAAAGGTCTAATAGCGGATGGATTGTCACGTCAAACAGCCTCTGAGCCGCCAATGTGGACCATATAGGTCCAGTTAACGCCACGTCCTAAACACTCCCGAATGCATTTAGCTGCATGAGCGGGCACCCCTTCCCCTCCTGCTCCCAACTTAAAGGTGAGATGTCCTTGCCAAGTTTGTGGGCATATCTTGGTGTTTTTTTGGTGAGGTTTTGGTGGCTTGTTAGATTTTGAAGGGAGTGTTCCCAGGGGTGCAGTGCCACATTTTGAGGTGCCAATGTTGGCAATATCATTTCTAAATCCACTATTATGTTGTTTTCTTATGAATCCCCAGTAAAACTTTGCTTTTTAAGTGAAAAATATTAGTGCCAGTAGGCGTTTTATTTCAAACCATGTGGTATTTTCAAACATTAATCTTTATTATTGTTAGAATTTTATTATACAAAAGTTTAACTATTTAATTCAAGCCTATAAAAATATGAATGACAGAAAACTGACAGGGAGATAGTAAACGGAGGGACCACTGCTTTTCTTTATTTTTATTAATATCCTAGGTCAGGGTGTACAGGGGACAATTGGAAGTGTTGTGAACTGTGAGGATAGTGATAGACTTTGAGAGAATATAGACAGGCTGGTGGAATGGATACATGTGGCAGCTGACATTTAGTGTCAAGAAGTGTGAAATGATGCACTTTGGTCAGAAGAACAAGGAGAGTTGATATAAAATAAAGAGCACAATTCTAAAGGAAATGTAGGAGCAGAGGGACCTGTGTATATATGCTTAAATCATTGAAGGTAGCAGCTGGGAGGAATATTTGCAAACATATTCAACCTCTCTCTACAATAATCTGAGGTCCCTATCTGCTTTAAGAAGACGACTATCATTCCTGTATCAAGGAAAAGCCAGGCAGAGTGTCTTAATGACTATCATCCAGTGGCTCTGACATCCATCATTATGAAGTACTTTCACAGGTTAGTCATAGTACGGATCAATTCCAGCCTCCCAGATTGCCCGGATCCACTACAATTTACCTATTGCCACAACAGGTCCACAGCAGACGCCATCTCCCTGGCCCTGCACTCAACCCCGGAACACCTAGATAACAAAGACTTATGTCAGACTCCTATTTGTTGACTACAGCTCAGCCTTCAATACCATTATCCCAACAAAACACATATCCAAACTCTGTGGCCTGGGGCTTGGTTCCTCCCTCTGTGACAGGATCCCACACTTCCCAACCCACAGACCGCAATCAGTAAGGATAGGCAACAGCACCTCCTCCACGGTCATCCTCAACATCACGAGGCTGCGTTCTCAGCCCCCTACTATACTCCTTATACTCCTATGACTGTGTGGCCAAATTCCCCTCCAACTCAATTTTCAAGTTACTTATGACACTACCATAGTGGGTTGGATCTCAAACAATGACAAGACAGAACATAAGAACATAAGAAATAGGAGCAGGAGTAGGCCATCTAGCCCCTCGAGCCTGCCCCGCCATTCAATAAGATCATGGCTGATCTGTCGTGTCTCAGTTCTACATTCCCACCCTCTCCCCATAACCCTTAATCCCCTTGCCTATCAAAAACCTATCAACCCACGTCTTAAAAATATTTAGTGAGGCAGCCTCCACCACTTCAACGGGCAGAGAATTCCAGATATTCACCACCCTTTGAGTGAAGAAGTTCCTCCTCAACTCCGTTCTAAACCGCGCCCCCCCTTTATCTTGAGGCTGTGCCCTCTAGTCCTACTGTCCTTTCTGAGCGGGAAGAGCCTCTCCACCTCTATCCTATCCATCCCATTCATCATCTTATATGTCTCAATGAGATCTCCCCTCATTCTTCTAAACTCTAGCGAGTACAAGCCTAGTTTATTCAGCCTCTCCTCATAGTTCAACCCCCTCAACTCTGGTATCAGCCTAGTGAACCTCCTCTGCACTCCCTCCAAGGCCAAAATATCCTTGCATAAGTGCGGCGACCAAAACTGCACACAGTACTCCAGCTGCGGCCTCACCAGTGCCCTATACAGCTGCAGCAAGACCTTCCTACTTTTATATTCAATCCCCCTCGCTATGAAGACCAGCATCCCATTCGCCTTCCTGACCACCTGCTGCACCTGCAGTCTGGGTTTTTGCGACACATGCACAAGGACCCCAAGGTCCCTCTGCACCGTCGCATGCTGCAGTTTTTCGCCACGTAAGTAATAGTCCTTCCTACCATTATTCCTACCAAATTGGACAACCTCACACTTGCCAACATTAAATTCCATTTGCCAGTTCCTGGCCCATTCGCCCAGCCTATCTAGATCCTTCTGCAGACTCTCCACACCCTCCGCACAATTTGCCATTCCACCAATCTTGGTGTCATCAGCAAATTTCGACACCATACGCTCGGTTTCCTCCTCCAGATCATCTATATAAATGGTGAATAGCTGAGGCCCCAGCACCAACCCCTGGGGCGCTCCACTAGTCACCAACCGCCAATCCGAATAGCACCCATTGACCCCCACTCTCTGCCTCCTATTTGAGAGCCAATCCTCTATCCACGCTAACACCCTACCCCCAACTCCATGCCCCCTGACCTTCTGTAATAACCTCTTGTGAGGGACCTTGTCAAACGCCTTCTGAAAATCAAGAAACACCACATCCACCGGCTCTCCTCTATCCACCGCCCTAGACACATCCTCATAGAACTCCAATAAATTCGTCAGACTTTCCCTTAACGAAACCGTGTTGAGTCTGCTCTATCAAACAATTCTCCTCAAGATGCCTCGCTATTTTCTCCTTGATCACGGATTCTAACATTTTACCTACAACAGACGTTAAACTAACCGGTCTATAATTCCCTGCCTTTTGCCTGCCACCCTTCTTAAACAACGGCGTAACATTAGCCATTTTCCAATCTTCCAGCACTTCCCCAGAATCCAGTGACGTTTGGAAAATAATCACCAAGGCAAGTGTACAGGAATGAGATAGAGAAGCTGGTGAATTGGTGCAATTACAATAATTTCTCCCTCAATGTCAGTAAGACAAAGGAAATAGTCATCAACTTTAGGAAGTATAGTGGAGGACATGCCCCTGTCTACATTAACGGGGAAGAAGTGGAAATGGTTGAGAGCTTCAAGGGTCTAGGTGACCAGATCACCAACAACCTGTCCTGGTCCCCCCATGCCGACACCATAGTTAAGAAAGCCTGTCAACGCCTCTACTTTTTCAGGAGACTAAGGAAATTCAACTCTCACCACTTTTTATAGATGCAGCATAGAAAGCATCATTTCTGGTTGTATCACACTTGGTATGGCTCCTGCTCTGTCCAAGACCACAAGAAACAAAAAGAGGTCTGAGGTCACATACCAACCGATTCAAGAACAGCTTCTTCCCTACTGCAGTCAGACTTCTGGATGGACCTACCTTGCATTAAGTTGATCTTTCTCTACACCCTAGCTATGGCTGTAATACTACATTCTGCACTCTCTCCTTTCCTTCTCTATGTACGGTATGCTTTCTCTATATAGCGCGCAAGAAACAATACTTTTCACTGTATATTAATACATGTGACAATAATAAATCAAACCAATAATCAAATCAAAGCAGGACAATTTGAGAAAACAGATAAATTATACTCAATCCTAGCTTTATAAATAGGGGCATAGAGTATAAAAGCAGTTAATTTATGAACCTTCACAAAATACTGGTTCAGCCTCAATGGGAAGGATATGAAGGTTATAGATAGGGTGGAGAAAAGATTGATGAGAATGGTTCTGAGGATCAGAGACTTCAGTTATATGGATAGATTGGAGAAGCTGGGTGGGGTGGTTCTCATTGGAGAAGACAAGGTTGAGAGGAGACTAATTAGACATGTTCAAAGTCATGAGGGGTCTGGATAGAGAATGTGGCGAGAAACTGTTCCCATCGGCAGAAGGTTAAGAACCCTGAGATGGTTAACAAAAGACCCAGAGGTGATGAGGAGAAAATTCTTTATGCAACAAGTGGTTTGGATCTGGAATATGCTGCTCAAGAGTGTATGGTTGAGACAAGTTCAACTGGTTTTCAAAAGGAAACTAATTATCTGAAGAGAGAAGATGCTACAGAGGAAAAGGTGGAGGAATGGGACTAGCTGAGTTGCCATTGCAGTGAACTGAAACAAAGGCAATGTTCCAACCATTCCACGATTCTAGTATAGATATATTCAGGTAAAAGTAAAGTCGTCATTGTCCCAGATGACTGTAGGCTGACTGATGGTGATTTAGTAAGAAATCTCACAACACCAGGTTAAAGTCCACTAGTGGAGATCTCATTGAGATGTATAAGATGATGAATGGGATGGATAGGATAGAGGTGGAAAGACTCTTCCCGCTCAAAAAAGACAATAGGACTAGGGGGCACAGCCTCAAGATAAAAGGGGGGCGGTTTAGAACGGAGTTGAGGAGGAACTTCTTCACTCAAAGGGTGGTGAATCTCTGGAATTCTCTGCCCGTTGAAGTGGTGGAGGCTGCCTCGCTAAATATTTTTAAGATGCAGGTTGATGGGTTCTTGATAAGAGAGGGGATTAAGGGTTATGGGGAGAGGGCGGGAAAGTGGAACTGAGCAGCGACAGATCAGCCATGATCTTATTGAATGGCGGGGCAGGCTCGAAGGGCTGGATGGCCTACTCCTGCTCCTATTTCTTATGTTCCCTCTGCCATCTCCTAATCTCCCGGGCTCTGGATTCAGGGCCACACTGCGAGCTCCAGACATTCCAGTTAACTTCTACCATCCTGTCTGAACTCAATCGCCAGAAGCTGGTGCCAAACTTGGCCTTGTGCCCCACAAAACACCACAGGTAGAAATCACCTGACCTAATGCCCGTGCTGGCTGCCTCTGTGTCACAAGTCACCAGAAACTGAGCTAATAGAACATAGGACACTACAGCACAAACAGGCCCTTCGGCCCACAAGTTGTGCCGATCATATCCATACCTACCAAGCCATAGAACTATCTGTAACTCCCAATCCCATTAAGTCCCATATACTCATCCAGAAGTCTTTTAAAAGACCCCAGTGAGTTCACCTCTACCACCACCGACGGCAGCTGATTCCACTCACTCACCACCGTCTGAGTGAAAAACTTACTCCTAACATCTCCTCTGTACCTGCTCCCCAGCACCTTAAACCTGTGTCCTCTCGTAGCGACCATTTCAGCCCTGGGAAATAGCCTCCGAGAATCCACCCTATCTATTCCTCTCAACATGTTATAAACCTCTATCAGGTCACCTCTCAACCTTCGTCTCTCCAGGGAGAAGAGACCCAGCTCCCTCAACCTATCTTCATAAGGCATGCCTCCCAATCCAGGCAACATCCTTGTAAATCTCCTCTGCACCCTCTCAATAGCTTCCACATCCTTCCTGTAGTGAGGCGACCAGAACTGCGCACAATACTCCAAGTGGGGTCTGACAAGGGTCTTATAAAGTTGCAGCATTACCTCCCGACTCCTAAACTCAATCCCTCGATTAATGAAGGCCAGTACACCATACGCCTTCTCGACCACATCCTCCACCTGTGAGGCCAATTTGAGCGCCCTATGGACTTAAACCCCAAAATCCTTCTGCTCCTCAACACTGCTAAGACTCCTACCCTTGATATTGTACGCCTTCATCCCATTGGTCCTGCCAAAATGGACCACTACACATTTATCCGCGTTGAAGTCCATCTGCCATTTCTCTGCCTAGTCTTGCATCCTATCTATGTCCCGCTGCAACTTCTGACATCCCTCCAGACCATCCACAACACCACCAACCTTCGTATCGTCGGCGAACTTACTAACCCATCCCTCCACTTCCTCATCCAGGTCATTTATGATGTTCTGGGTTCGAATCCCGTCGTGGCAGATGGTAGAATTTGAATTCAATTAAAAAAATCTGGAATTAAGAATCTACTGATGACCATGAAACCATTGTCGGAAAAACCCATCTGGTTCACTAATATGCCTTAGGGAAGGAAATCTGCTGTCCTTACCTGGTCTGGCCTACATGTAACTCCAGAGACACAGCAAATGTGATTGGCTCTCAACTTCCCTTTAGGCAACTAGGGATGGGTAATAAATATTAGCCAGCCAGTGACACTCATGTCCCACAAATCAATTTTTTTTAAAAATTACATTAATAGTAATTGTTTGTCTGTATCTATGCAACCATCTTTCCTGTTATTTCTCTAGCTCTCAGTCTTACTAAATTAGCCTACTTTACTGCAGCTTATCTTACAGCATCTTGGCAGACACATTTTAAATGTCAACCAGGCCAGCTGCATCCAACAATCCAGTGACGTCCTCAAAAAAGTGTAACCACACTGACGAGCTATGACTTTCTTTCCCAGAAACCTAATTACTCTAAGATGCACGATACTGCTGAGCCTAATTATCTGAGTTAATGGAGCTGTTTATAGTTGGGTGACACAAAACTCAAGTTAAGGATGTATAAGTTTATCTTAGAGTAGATCTTTTAATAATGAAGAACTTTTCTTTTGGGCCATTGGTACCATTTGCAGAAAGTTAATATACTGCGAATTCCACGTGCCACTTACATTTCAGAGCTATGTGATGAAGAAGGCTACAGTTTGGTCTGACGTACAGTGACAGCACCAATCATCTCATGTCTGTGTGACCTCAGTGCCGCTGCCAACAACAAAGGCAATGATGTAAATGGACTTCCTACTTCACCCACAGCTGCAATGTTCCATCTATCATCATGGGCATGTACTGGTGGCGCTTCTCCAGGCAGAGCTGGAGGCTGACCAGTAATGGATTGTAGCTGGTGATATAATCCAGCATTGTGCCAGATGTATAGCATTTTGCAATTAAAGGGATACCATTTAAATTAAACAATGTTTGCCAAAACTACTTTTGCTTGGGGAGGGAGATGAACCATACATCATTTTTGCACAAGAAATCTGGTACAGTTTCTTCAATTTCTCCATGTCTCACAATAACCTGCCTTTAAACAATGCCTTTAACATTGCAGATTTTCCTGAAAAGCTTCACAGAGGTACGTGCAGGAGTTAAGTGAAGTGGCTGAAGAGGATTAAGGAGCATTTTGAAGTTCAGAGTATGATGCTAATGGCGTTAGTGCCAATGGGAGAGCAGAGGGAAGAAAAGTCATAGTAATCCTGATTTGGAAGGTTGACGGGTTCAGGATGGGAGGTCAGATAAAATAAAGCTGTGGAAGGATCTGTAACAAAGATGAGTATTATTACATCAAGAGCAGATCAAAGGCCAGGAATTCTGTGATCAATAACTCACCAATTCCCCAAAATCTGTCCACTATTTACCTCCACTTACCTGGAAGAGTGCAGTCCAACAATACTCGAGATGCTTGTCATGATCCTGAACAAAGCAGCCCACTTGATTGGTATCCCATCCACCATTTACTCCCTCCACCATTGCTGCACAGTGCCTACAATGTGCACTACATAACAAGACACACTGCAGTAACTCACCAAAGCTTCTTTGACAACACCTTCCAAACCCATGACCCCAACCACCTAGAAGGACAGGGACAGCAAATACCTGGGAACACCATCACCTTCAAATTCCCCTCCAAGTTACCCATCATCCTGACTTGGAAATATATCATCGTTCTTCCCCTGTCATTAGATCAAAATCCTGGAACTCCCTCCTAATGGCACTGTAGGTGTGCCTACAGTCAAATCCCAATGAGTTGAATCCTAGGGGATCAACCCACTGAATTCATGTTAAGTGGAGATTTGTGAAGGCCGAGGAAACAACTTTGCCACATGTACGCGCCTGATATACCTACAAGCATGATGTATGCCAAAAATAACAGATTCAACTGCTAAATGAAAACACAGTAAATGTGTGAAAAAGTCTTTATTCAACTTGTCCACTTTCCTGATCCACACCTCAAAAGTGCTGGAGGTCATCCAGCTGGTGTTGCTAGCTTTGCATTAGTGGACCAAGTGGGTAGTATCATTCCATTCGCAATGTAACATGGCTTCTTGTCACAAGAAGTGACGGCTTTTCATTGCCATCCACATTGGTGCAGGCTCTGAAGTTCCACGGTGGGCGGTACGGTAGCACAGTGGTTAGCAGTGCTGCTTCACAGCTCCAGGGACCTGGGTTCGATTCCTGGCTTGGGTCACTGTCTGTGTGGAATTTGCATGTTCTCCTCGTGTCTGCGTGGGTTTCCTCCAAAGATGTGCAGGTTAGGGTAATTGGCCATGCTAAAATTGCCCCTTAGTGTCCTGAGGTGCTTAGGTTAGAGGGATTAGTGGGCATAATATGTAGGCATATGGGGGTGGGGCCTGGGTGGGATCGTGTTTGGTGCAGACTCAATGGGCTGAAGGGCCTCTTTCTGCACTGTAGGGTTCTATGGTTCCTTGCTCTGTTTTTCACCACTATATGCTTCATCTTTAAACATCGAAGAGCTGTCTGGGAAAAGACAGTAAAACAGATCAATTTCATCCAGGTTAAAATTGTCTCATGATGCATATTCGTTCAAGATTTGGGTAGGACCATTTTGGAACTAATTGTTTGTATTTGTTGGCGTATCTACTGCCCCTTCACTGCTTACCATTAGGAAAATGATGCCATGCCTTGTTTTGAATCGGTCCAGCCATCTGTTGCTGCAGGTATGGTCCAGCTTCTTTACCAAGGAGACTCTCTTACAGGAAGGACTGGATGTGGGAACATTCTCAGTTTGGGCACGTGAGCCAAACTTTTCAAACTCGGGATAAGCAGCCGCCCTAATTTTCCTCCTTACTTGTCAAACTGTTCTGAGATATTTGCCTATTGTTTCATAATGATGGATAAACTTGAAGGTGGAATCTCCCGCTCCTTCACGATGTCCTAGCAATGTAGAGGAGCAGAGGGATCTTGGGGTCCGGGTCCATAGGACTCTTAAATTGGCCTCACAGGTGGAGGATGTGGTCAAGAAGGTGTATGGTGTACTGGCCTTCGTTAATCGAGGGATTGAGTTTAGGAGTCGGGAGGTAATGCTGCAACTTTATAAGACCCTTGTCAGACCCCACTTGGAGTACTGCGCGCAGTTCTGGTCGCCTCACTACAGGAAGGATGTGGAAGCTATTGAGAGAATGCAGAGGAGATTTACAAGGATGTTGCCTGGATTGGGAGGCATGTCTTATGAAGATAGGTTGAGGGAGCTCGGTCTCTTCTCCCTGGAGAGACGAAGGATGAGAGACAACCTGATAGAGGTTTATAAAATGTTGAGAGGAATAGATAGGGTGGATTCTCGGAGGCTATTTCCCAGGGCTGAAATGGTCGCTACGAGAGGACACAGGTTTAAAGTGCTGGGGAGCAGGTACAGAGGAGATGTCAGGGGTAAGTTTTTCACTCAGAGGGTGGTGAGTGAGTGGAATCGGCTGCCGTCAGTGGTGGTAGACGTGAACTCACTGGGGTCTTTTAAAAGACTTCTGGATGAGTACATGGGATTTAATGGGATTGGGAGTTACAGATAGTTCTATGGCTTGGTAGGTATAGATGTGATCGGTGCACCTTGTGGGCCGAAGGGCCTGTTTGTGCTGCAGCGTTCTGTGTTCTATTTTCTATGTCCATCGCTGGAGCCATCATGGGCGAGAGTTGTAAGATTGGCAAGCCGACCACTAACTCTCGGCAGCACTGGAAAATCTCACCTGTGGATGGGGCTGGAGAATTCCAGCCAAATACTGGACTGGCCAGCAGTGCTTGCATCCCAGTAATGAAGAGAAAGTATCTGCTGAGAGATGGAAAGCTAAGTAAATTGGTGGATATGGGGGTGAAGGGGAATGGGAATTGTCAGCAGTTAGAAGAACCGCCAAAGCACTTTTCATGAATGAATTTTCACATCAGAACAGATCCATATCCAACCTCACTACTGCACAGGTGAACTGAGTTATCAGAAGGTGCACATCAGGTCACTTCTGGTTGATTGGGCAATTATTACATGGCACAGCAGAACAAAATATGAAAGAAAATTACCAAATTAAAGGGATAAGATTAAATATTTAAACAGTTTTAATTTACATAAAGCATCGTGGTCCAATACAGGAGCCATATGTGGTTAATTGGAAATCCAGATGTGGCCTAATTGTCCTTATGATTGATAAATGAAACGTGCTGGTCACAGGATCCCAATGCTTATTTACATGGTGCGTGGAAGGGAATTTTAACCTTTTTTGTATCTGTGATAAAAAATGCTCAGACTAAAGCAAGAGTGGGTGAGTCCTTTTGCTTATAGTGGGTGCTTTACTTCCTAGGTAGCTGAGAGGTGGTAGATATTTCCTATGTAACTAGGGTCCTACGCAGCCCAGGCATTCTCTCTTCCACGTTCTTTCATTGGGAAAAAGATACAAAATATCTGAGGTCATGCATCAACCGACTCAAGAACAGCTTCTTCCCTACTGCCATCAGCTGTTTGAGCGCACTGAGCTCGCATTAAGTTGATCTTTCTCTACACCCTGGCTATGACTGTAACACAACATTCTTCACTCTCTCCTTTCCTTCTCTACGGATGGTACGCTTTGTCTGTATAATGTGCAAGAAACAATACTTTTCACTGTATGTTAGTACATGTGACAATAATAAATCAAATCAAACACATGTGAAGTGTATTTACCTGGATTGTGGAAGTGTATGAAAAGGGTTTTCTGCTAAAATGGTGTCATTATAGGCAATCCCTCTATACTGAAAGAGAGTTTAATACCTCCACTTTGTTGGGTGACAGAGAATTGCAGCTTTTTCTCCCATTAGTTGTTCTATAAATCTACTTGGCTGGCTGAAAGTAGTTATTTAAATAAACTATGTTTATTTAAGATTTGCTCCCTCCAGCAATTTCTGTCTGCTTCTTTGCACAACGTATAGTTTCTTCAGTCACGAGACATGACTTCTACAAACCAAATCCTGTGCAGTCGCTTAACTCTAAAGTGCATGAAGAATTTTGGTATGGTAAATAACGACAAACTGGCAGGAAGGTTAGCAACTGGAGGACGCAAATTTA
This sequence comes from Carcharhinus amblyrhynchos, assembly GCF_965287045.1. Classification (NCBI taxonomy): domain Eukaryota; kingdom Metazoa; phylum Chordata; class Chondrichthyes; order Carcharhiniformes; family Carcharhinidae; genus Carcharhinus; species Carcharhinus amblyrhynchos. The sequence continues at coordinate 143,760,613 of NC_137325.1, read as the reverse complement.
AAGTGATTGGCAAAAAAGTTGAGATGAGAAGAGTTTTTTTTCAATAAAGTTGTTCTGATCTGGGCTGCCTGAAATAAAAGTAAAATATCGGGATTGCTGCAAAGGCTCAGGAAGTGATTTAGCCATAACTTTCAAAGTGAATTGGTTGATTTCTTCAAAGATGGAAAATTAAAGGGATGTGGAGAAAGTTCAGGGGATTGGGACTAACTGAGCTCTTTCAAAAAGCTGACACAGGGACAATGTCTGAATGAGCTTTTCCTCTGCCACAGATTCTATGATTCTAATGTCAAATATTATTTTTTTAAAAACTACTCACTAACTCTGCAAGGCTTTAACAACCCAGTTAATGTGCGATTGCCTGATATAATAGATAGTACATTGTCCTTTCTCTTTTGCGATTATGGGATAAGAGTCTTTATTGGTGCTAATAAATGTGAGGTTAGTAAATGTGAGGTATCCACTTTGGTAGAAATAATAGTAGGAGGGATTATTATTTAAAAGGCGAAAAGCTGCAGCATGCTATGGTGCAGAGGAAACTGGGGGTCCTTGTGCACGAATCGCAAAAACCCAGTCTGCAGGTGCAGCAGGTGATCAAGAAGGCGAATGAAATGTCGGCCTTTATGGCGAGGGGGATAGAATATAAAAGTAGGGAGGTCTTGCTGCAACTGTACAGGGCACTGGTGAGGCCACAACTGGAGTACTGTGTGCAGTTTTAGTCACCTTATTTGCTTAAGGATATATTGGCCTTGGAGGGAGTACAGAGAAGGTTCACTAGGCTGATACCAGAGATGAGGGGGTTAGCTTATGAGGAGAGATTGAATAGATTGGGTCTGTACTCGTTAGAGCTTAGAAGGTTGAAGGGGGATCTTATAGAGACTTACAAGATAATGAAGAGGCTAGATAGGGTAGAGGTAGAGAGATTCTTCCCGCTTAGAAAGAATAGCAAAACTAGAGGGCACAGCCTCAAAATAAGGAGGGGGGTGCAGTTTAGAATGGAGTTGAGGAGGAACTTCTTCACTCAAAGGGTGGTGAATCTCTAGAATTCTCTGCCCATTGAAGTGGTGGAGGCTGCCTCGCTAAATATATTTAAGTCACGGGTAGATAGGTTTCTGATAGACAGGGGAATTAAGGGTTATGGGGAGAAAGCGGGAAAGTGGAACTGATCCACTTCAGATCAGCCATGATCTTATAGAATGGTGGGGCAGGCTCGAAGGGCTAGATGGCCTACTCCTGCTCCTATTACATTCAAAACCCTTCTTTGGATTGCCACCTTGTCGTGGTGGAGACGCTTGAGCATTTCGCTGATCCTGAGAGCAATGACTCCTGGCAGGGTCACCCATGATGGTAAGATCAGAGGGAGGAAACAGACAAAGCACAATCCAAAACAAGTCCTTAATGGTAGATCAGGGGGAAGATAGTCATGTGGTATCAATGGCTGTGATGGTGGATGAAGGGAGATCCCCAGTCATTGAGGTTTCCTTGCCACAGGAACTGGACTGACCTCTGCCAAGGACTGTGTGCCTGTTGATGTGCAACAGCATTCCCACATTAAAAGATGTCCTGCACCAGGCCTCTACTTAGGGGAAACTAACCAAAGGAATACCAACAATTGACTTCAAGGACTGAACGCACCTCCCGGAAACACCTGCCAAGTGTGCGGTTGAAGATTCAGTTCAATTCATAGATTCATAGAAGATTCATAGACTCATAGAAACCCTACAGTGCAGATAGAGGTCCTTCGGCCCATCGAGTCTGCTCCGACCACAATCCCACCCAGGCCCTACTCCCACATCCCTACATATTACATCCACTAATCCCTCTAAACTACGCTTCCCAGGACACTAAGGGGCAATTTTTTATCATGGCCAATCAACCTAACCTGCACATCTTTGGAGTGTGGGAGGAAACTGGAGCAACCGGCAGAAACCCACGCAGACACAAGGAGAATGTGCAAACTCCACAGACAGTGACCTGAGCCAGGAATCGAACCCAGGTCGCTGGAACTGTGAAGCAGCAGTGCTGACCACTGTGCTACCGTGCCGCCCTTTTCTTTATATAAGCATTAGGTCTTGAAAAAAATGTATGCTATAAACTTAAGTTATTTATGAAGTGGTCCAATAAGTTACCTCCTCAAAGTGTTACCAGCCACAAAACTCCCCCCAGATTTTTTAAAATCTAATTTACGGGCATGGTAATCCAATTCAATTCAACTTTATTGTCATTGTATAGTGCACAATACAATGAAAAGTGAGCTTGCAGGATCCCAAGATACAAAGAAAAAAGCAACTGCAAGTAGTCATTATAAAATAGTGCCAATAGTCATGAAGTGTATACATGCAGATTGCACAATGCCCATTGTCTGGGAATATGTTACAGGATGGAGTACAACTGGGTAATACCTCTAGGGAAGAAGCTATTCCTGAACCTGGTTGTAGGGACTCAATGCATCTGTAGCATTTCCCAGATGGAGGGGGCAGGGTGCAAACAGTCTATGTCTGGGATCTCTAACAATGCTGGCTCTAGGATTGGGCTCATCAGATGTGCAAGGACCCAAAGAACCCATGACCAGCGACACAGAGTTTCTTAGGTGGACAATCATACTTGTTAGCAAGTGAGCTCCGAAGAAGGCATACAGAAGGCCAACTTTGTTTGGGATATATAAGCAATCATTAAGTATTGCGCCATTAACCTTAACAAAAACATAGGTTGGATCTATTATTTTTGAGATTATAGAATCATAGAACCCTACAGTCCAGAAAGAGGCCCTTTGGCCCATCGAATCTGCACCAAACACAGTCCCACCCAGGCCCTACCCCCATATCCCTACATATTATACCCACTAATCCCCTCTAACCTACACATCCCTGGACACTAAGGGACAATTTCTTAGCATGGCCAATCAACCTAACCCACACATCTTTGGACTGTGAGAGGAAACTGGAGTACCCAGAGGAAACCCACACAGACACGAGGAGAATGTGCAAACTCCACACAGACAGTGACCCGAGCCAGGAATTGAACCCTGGAGCTGTGAAGCAGCAGTGCTAACCACTGTGCTACCGTGCATTATATCTGTTTTCAGTTAGAAAAGGGGAAGGGGTTGCCAATGATTACTAGTTTTTACAGAAGAACACAAGTTGAAAATTCTCAAAGGAAAAGTACCTGCTGCTGTGAAAAATACAGCTATTACTACTTGTAAGTGCCCGCTTCATATCTACAAACCATATTTCCTATCGTCACAACTTTATTTCATCATTTTCTGTCAATGTTTACCAACGCAAGTTGCTATGTCAACACTTCCTAGTCCACGTTAACTGTTGCAGGCTCTGGCTACCAGATGGAGCATGTTTCTGAAGTCTCTGTTGCCATCTTGCATATAAAGCCAATTAAAATCATCCACTGAAAAGTTCATTGTGCAAAACACCCACAGTTATTTATGGCTTATACTAAATGTTGAACTGTAAATCAATGCACAGAGAAAAATGATTGGTTTGTTTTCCAAGTTGAACGAAAGAAACAGGAAGGACAGATGCAAAGCGAAAGGCAATCTGCCCATTCAGAGGGAGGTTTAAACCTGTTGCATCATCATGTCCTGTTCCACTTGCACCTTTATATGCTGTTGACTCGCAGCCTGGGCTGCTTGGTCTTTATTTTGGGTTTTATTTTCAGTCCCTTAGCCCACACTTCAGTTAAAAGTAGTAACACCAATGGAGACACTAATCATGTATCAAAGCAGTAGCCGGAATCTGAAACAATCAAGCCCTTAAATTAGCCATCTGTTACAAATGATAGCGCAGCTAGATTGTAAACCCTCATTCAAGATATGTCTCGATGCAGCAGATGGAACTAAAGGAGTTTATAGCAGTTAGTTTCGAGTGCTGATTTGAGAAGCTGATGTGATTTTACTGAGGCAATTTGTATTTATGTCAGACCGTTAATGTAACAAAATGCCAAGGTGCTTTACAGAAGAATGATAAAATAAGGTTGGCACCGAGCCATGTAAAATCACAGAATTGTTACAAAACAGAAGGAGACCGTTTGGCCCATCAGATCCTATTGTTGCCTATTGCTTCATGTCGTTACTGTGCTTAAACTGGACCATCTCAAGGGCAACATGACAGCTCAGAGACTATCTCTGTTACTGTGCGGACACATGGATTTGGGCCTGTGTCTGTGGGAGTTTGCACGTTCTCCCCGTGGTTGCGTGGGTTTCCTCCGGGTACTCCGGTTTCCTCCCACATCCCAAAGATGCGCTTTTAGGCTGATTGATTGGGTACTAAATTGTCCCTAAATTGGACCTCCCTGATCCTCGCACATTAGGCGTAGACTAAAATCATGAATAGGTCACTGAGACAGTGGGACGGCGGCGCGGGCTCGTTGGGCCGAAGGGCCTGTTTCCCGTGCTGTGTTGTTCTTTGTTCTTTGTTCTTTGTTCTATCCATGCAGGCTGTATGCCAGAAAGCGCGGCTTATTTCCCTCAAAACCTCCGCCCCTCCCCCACCCCCCGCTCTGAAGGTATTTTCTCTCCAGTTGCTTATCTAATCTCCTTTTAAAAGTCACCTCCACCAGCCCTTCATGCACTGCATTCCAGATCCTAACTACTCAATATATTTAAAAAGGTTTTCCTCATAAAACGGTTCATTCTCTTGCCATGCACCTCAAACTGGTATCCTCCGATCCTGATCCTTCTGCCCACAGGAAAACCCTCTCCCTCTCCTCTCTGTCCAGATCCCATATGATTTTGAACACTTAATAAGAACATAAGAACATAAGAAATAGGAGCAGGAGTAGGCCATCTAGCCCTTCGAGCCTGCCCCGCCATTCAATAAGATCATGGCTGATCTGTCGTGGCTCAGTTCCACTTTCCCGCCCTCTCCCCATAACCCTTAATCCCCTCTCTTATCAAAAACCCATCAACCCGCGTCTTAAAAATATTTAGCGAGGCAGCCTCCACCACTTCAACGGGCAGAGAATTCCAGAGATTCACCACCCTTTGAGTGAAGAAGTTCCTCCTCAACTCTGTTCTAAACCGCCCCCCTTTTATCTTGAGGCTGTGCCCACTCGTCCTACTGTCTTTTTTGAGCGGGAAGAGTCTCTCCACCTCTATCCTATCCATCCCATTCATCATCTTATACGTCTCAATGAGATCGCCCCTCATTCTTCTAAACTGTAACGAGTACAAGCCCAGTTTATTCAGCCTCTCCTCATAGCTCCTCACTTCCACCAAATCTCTTAATCTTCCTTTCGTTAAGGGAAACAATCCAGTTTCTCTGAGGCGAGAGAAACAGAGTCATAGAGTCATAGGGGTTTACAGCATGTAAACAGGCCCTTTGGCCCAACTTGTCCTTTTTTTCAAAATCCCTAAACTAATCCCAATTGCCCACATTTGCCCATATCCCTCTACACCCATTGTACCCATGTAACTATCTAAATACTTTTTAAAAGAAAAAATTGTACCCACCTCTACTACAACCTCTGGCAGCTCGTTCCAGACACTCACCACCCTCTGTGTGAAAAAATTGCCCCTCTGGACACTTTTGTATCTCTCCCCTCGCACCTTAAACCTATGCCCTCTAGTTTTATACTCCCCTACCTTTGGGAAAAGATGTTGACTATCTAGCTGATCTGTGCCCCTCATTATTTTGTAGACCTCTGTAAGATCACCCCTCAGCCTCCTACGCTCCAGAGAAAAAAGTCCCAGTCTATTCAGGCTCTCCTTATAAATCAATGCATCAAGTTCCAATGGCATCCTAGTAAATCTTTTCTGCACTCTTTCTAGTTTAATAATATCCTTTCTATAATAGGGTGACCAGAATTGCACACAGTTTTCCAAGTGTGGCCTTACCAATGTCTTATACAACTTCAACAGAACGTCCCAACTCCTGAATTCAATGTTCTGAGGAATGAAACCAAGCATGCTGAATGCCTTCTTCACCACTCTGTCCACCTGTGACTCCACTTTCAAGGAGCTATGAACATGTACCCCGAGATCTTTTTGTTCTGTAACTCTCCCCAGTGCCCTACTATTAACTGTGTAAGTCCTGTCCTGGTTCAGTCTACCAAAATGCATCACCTCGCATTTGTCTAAATTAAACTCCTTCTGCCATTTGTCAGTCCACTGGCCCAATTGATCAAGATCCTGTTGCAATTCTAGGTAACTTTCTTCACTGTCCACCATGCCACCAATCCTGACGTCATCTGCAAACTTACTAATCATAGCCCCCATATTCTCATCCAAGTCATTAATATAAATGACAAATAACAGTGGACCCAGCACTGATCCAGTACCTGGCCCAGTACCAATTCGAAAAGTTATCAGAGTTAACTTTTCGAGTTGGTACGATTCTTCTTCAGAGCTCCCCACCTCAGATGCTGCCAGACCTGCTGAGTTTTTCCAGCATTTTCCATTTTTATCTCAGATTTGCAGCATCTGCAGCATTTTGCTTTTACTTATTATTGACCCAGTTTCTCGAATCTGCTCATGTAAACTCAAAATCCTCATCCAAATGGAACAATTCTCATAATAAAGTATCCACTTTAAAGTCTTCATGTCCTTCCTAAAGTCTGGACACAGAGGTTAAACCAGTGATTTATAAAAGTTCATACAAACTTCATTGCTTTTATATTCCCACTTTATAAAGCTCAAGATGCCATCTGTCCTTTTAACCATTTTCTTAATCTGCCTTGCCACCATCAAATATTGCTGCACATGGAGCCCAAGGTCTTTCTGTTCCAGCACCAACTTTAGAATCATAGAATCAGTACAGTGCAGGAGGCCACTTGGCTCACCGAGTCTGCACCGATCACAATCTCATCCAGGCCCAATCCCCATAACGCCACTTATTTACCCTGCTCATCCTCCTGACACTAAGGGGAAATTTAGCATGGCCAATCAACCTAACCCTTTCCTAACCTAACCTGATCTTTGGACTGTGGGAGGAAACCAGAGCACCCGGAGGAAACCTACGCAGACACGGGAAGAACATGCAAACTCCACACAGACAATCACCGCAATTGAACCCAGGTTCTTGGTGCTTTGAGGCAGCAGTGCTAATCACTGTGTCACTGTGCCGCCCTTAGAATTGTACCCTTTGTTTTGTGGGGCCTCTGGTAACTCTTCCTAGCAAAATCTATCACTTCACACTTCTCTGCATTGAATTTCATGCCTACCCATTCCACCAGCCTGTCTGTGTCCTCTCAAAGTCCTCCTCACAGTTCACAATACTGCCAGATTTTGTATCATGGCCAGTAATCTTTTTGATATGCAGAAAAACGTTCCGCAAGCAACAGGTTTTCTGGTGAGCCAGAGATTATCTTCAGATCTGTGATAATGACAAATAACAAACTGCAACTGCAATTGTCTTCATCACCATTCATTCACTTGTGAAATGGTGTCCTTGACAGAGGAGACAAGTGTTGGCCTTTAATACTTGCTGCAGTGGAGCAATCAATAGTTTGATAGCTACCAGCTGATGTTGATAAGCGTTCAAATTACAGCTTAAATCAAAAGAGTTGTGGGTTCAAGACCCAGTCCAGACACTTGAGAACATATCTGTGCTGGCATTTCATTGTAGTGCTCAATTATTGGAGGTGCTGCCTTTTGATTAAGATATGAACGGAGGGATGGGGGGGGTTACCTGATTGTTTGCGTGGTTTAAAATGATGTCCCGTGCTTTATAACGTGAAGCAGGAGAGTTCTCCCAGTGTCAAAGCCAACATATATCCCTCAGCCCACACCAACAAGATAGATGGACATTGCAGAGTTGGGAACTGAGTATCAGTCACTGTGGATAATTGGGCAGCCAAACTGATAGCATCCATTTTGTGGTATGACTAATTGCTACCCCTTATATAGTATCAAATTACTAGGAATAACAGTTCAAACCGTGGTCTCTGAAACAAGAGGAGGTAATGAGAAATATTCAATAAAAGGAGTGCTAAATTTGCATTCATATAGTGCCTTTTATAACTTGGGGAAGTTCCAAAGTGCTTTACAGTCAATTAAATTCTTTTAAAATGTGGTCAGCGTTGAAATGCACACAGAGAGGTTCCATGACTGCAATGTGATATTGATCTGATAATCTATTTTTAGTAATGTCTATTGAGGGAGAAATATTGCCCGGGCACATGGGGAAATCGTGCCTCGGGGTCTTTTACATCCACCTGAGAAGGCTGACCAGGGCCTTGGTCTTCTTTAAAAGGTAGCACCTCGGAAAGAGCTGTGCTTCAATACTCCCCGGGAGGGTCAGACTACATTTTGAGTGAGTCTGTGCAATGGACAGCAGACAGTGACAGTTCACTAAACAATCAGGCAGCTCCTGGGCCTCCGCTGCTGATGCAAATGTCCAGAGATTGGAGATTATCCAAACACTTGTCCCAGCTGCTTTTCAGCATCAATGGATGCTGGGAGAAGGGAGTTTCTGGCAATGTCAAACAATGAAAGGTGCTTCCATGATGGAGAGTGACCTTTACCTGCATATAGTTATGTCGCTCAAGCTCTGTAAGGCACTAGTACTGACCTTTAAGCACCTGCAAATCAACAATTGATAGACGTATGAGAAACAGGCTTACTTGATCCAGATGACATCATTGTTCGTGTCGAGGACTTTGTCAGTGTTACTACGAAGCTTCACGAGGCAATTGTGAAGCAGGTTTGAGCCACCTGTTATTGATAGGAGATGGAGACATCATAAACAACAAGGAGAACAAACAGGTTCTGAAAATAAAACATTTGCTGTTGGGAGAGATTGGAAAATATCAAATACAACTTGAAACGAGAAGTTTTCAGCTTATGATTCATCCAGTAGTTTGATGGTGCCACTAGACTCATTCAGAGATGAACTATAGAATGCTCATGATTTTCAATTGCAGATACTCAAGAGGATCTTTCCAACTAAGTCAAATCAAGTGTTACTTTTTTTCAAAAAACAGAACTATTATTCTAATTTTCAAAATGAAACACAAAAGGAAAACATTTATCTGGAATTAAAGTGCAGCTCCTCATCAGTATTCCACAGTTGATAGATACCATTTTAACAATGGGAAACACAGTGACTCATAATTGTGGGTATGTGCAGAAGGGACCCTCCTGTGTTTTATTACTACTGTGTGACCACCCACGTGTGTGTCATCTGGCTCTGGGAATACTCTCAACTTTGCTTCGTGCTCATTGGAATCTCAGCCCACAAATTGAGACCATTCCACTCTGTCACCATGCATCAGATGCGATCTATTCCACTGTTCCTGCCTAGGGACCACCCTGAAAGTTGTTTACTTCTGCTATTTTGTTTGTGTACATTGCCAACTTTAACTTGAGGGCAGTGTGGGCACCTAACATTTTTAACTCCCTTTATGCCATAAAAGACTTTAGTTGTCGATTGAGAAACTTAGGTCCCTGGTATAGGAAAAGTTAATACCAATCTTGCTAATTTATTGAAGTAGTCACCTGCAAATTGTCCCCTTTTCCAACAATTTACAGGTATTCTAAAACTTAATATCAGCGTGATTTAATCATTCCTCCCTGATCCTCTCTATCCCTGATACTTGATCAAAGTTTCCTAATCAAAGAATTGGTGAAAAAAGACATTTTGTCAAAACTTTTCATCTTGCATTCATTAGGGCAACTGTAAGTTTCCAATGTCAGGGGAAACAACAATTTTTTGCATGAGAAGAAGATGCTAATTGGCTGCCAAGTGGACTCTGGTTGGTAGTGGCATTGCCATGGAGAGTGCACCAATTCATGGTGACTGACAGTTAACTGCCAAGCATTGTTTGAAATTTAAACCAGGCAGCTTGACTCTGATTGGGCAAGCCACTGCCCTGTGGAATAAACCAGCAAATGGCTAGCACTTATTTTGTTTAGCTGAAATAGGTGCAATGTGTGTACCTGTTCTTTCTGTCTGCAGACAAAAGAAGCCTGTGTATTAATATATATAGCTTCCAGTAAACGCAAGTGTGCCACACTGTGAGCCCGAATGACAGTTTAAATTGGTTGGCAGTGTTATTTTTAACACACTTGGGATTATTTAGTAAATGTGATCCAATTGTGGAATCACATTTAATGTTGGACACAGTATTTTGCATTTTGCAGGCATAGGTTGGCTGGTGCAATATGTATACTTTGCCCCTTGTGAGAGGAGGGGACATGCTATTTGGTACTATCTGCCAGTCTTTGGGACATGCACCTACATGTCCAGCATCACACTGGCACTGAAATCCATATACTACATTGCTGATTTGTATGATAGGCAGAATGTCTTTTTGGCTTGACGGCAGTCTCTTGTTAATGATGAATATCATTCATGTTGCTACTGCATAGTAGGTTCAATTCCTGGCTTGGGTCACTGTCTGTATGGAGTCTGCACATTCTCCCTGTGTCTGCATGGGTTTCCTCCAGTTGCCCCAGTTGCGTCCCACAGTACAAAAGATGTGCTGGTTAGATTCATTGGCCATGCTAAATTCTCCCTCAGTGTATCCGAACAGGTGCCGGAATGTGGCAACTTGGGGATTTTCACAGTAACTTCATTGCAGTGTTAATGTAAGCCGACTTGTGACACTAATAAATAAACTTTAAAAATTTCACCCATTGCTCAAATTGCTGAAACACCCAGGGTAATCTGAGATAGATGGGCACTTTTCAGGACCAGAAGTTACAGCTACAGCCCACTTATGAATTTAGAAAATTTAGAAAAATGAATGTTTGCAAACCAGGGTAAACCCATGGGAAGATGATCCAACAGGAAACTATTTAGACATCAATATGTTGTGTCTTGAAAAGTACTAATTATAGGACATTACTAGCAAATAGGGATGTCATGAATCCAATTCATCCTCAGATCTCCACTAATATAATCATGATGAGATCCATCCTATGAACTGAATTTAACTTTGGAATTATCTAAAGCAAGGCTCCTTAGAGGTCACTAGGATCCCATCCAATTCGCTGTTCCATAACAATCAGACTCCCATTTCCTTTTTACAACATTACAGATATTAATTCTGAAAGAAAGGAGTAGCAATATGCAGCTGTTTATACAATCTTCCAGTTGAATGCCCCTTAGCTTGACTCCCCTCCACAAAGCATTCGAAGGGGATTTTGAATAATTATTTACCACAATGTATGCAGTGAAACCCAAGGATCCGTCTTTCTTGACTCATCAATTGGGAAAGTGATATTCTGGGAAAGAATGCATTTGTGTCCTGCTCTATGTACTTATGGACTGTTACGCAAAATGCAAGCAATGTACACCATAATGTCCTGGGAGGAATACAGGGCACAAGAACATGGTCACCTTTGGTCATCTTCCATAATTACTGGAATAAGGTAGTACCTTTCCAAGAGTTTGTGGGGCATGAATGGGGGGTGGGGTGTTGCAGTGAGGAAGGGATGAAATTCTAATCGACTATATCTGAATTTTCTAACTTCAGTACCAAGTTGCAAAGTTTGTCTTTTTCAAATGCTTGCTTTCAAATGGTATCAACAGAAGGTAAAGGTAAAATTGCCATTGTCTCAGATGACCATAGACTGCTCTGCCCTTTGAGGGGGAGGGCTGGTTGATGGTGATTTAACCTGAGGATCGCCAGACGAGGGGCAAGGTTGAGAAGACAGGGCCTCCATGAATAATCTTGGCCTGTATGGGGATTGAACCCACACTGTTGGCATCACTCTGTATCAGATTACAACAGCTAAGGTGACTTTTCTGATAATATAGTGTTATTTTGGCAACTGCACGCAATGAATCTTTGTCCTTTGGCCTATCCGACTCTGTGAAGCTCCTGTGAGATATTTTTCCACATTAACGGCATTACATAAATGCACATTTTTCTATATGAGTGTCACACTGTCCGCCTTGCAAGTTTTTATCTGACAATGAGATCAAAATATGTTCTTATCTTGGGGAAGCTAATCAGACACATGGACTCCTTTCATAACCCCACAATGCTCAGGTGACTCCAGCTTAACTAAGGTCATTTCACTTTGAGGGGAATCATCTGAAAGCAAAGTTTTAAGTTCCTTGACAGGTATCATCTCAGTGGGTAGCAGTGCAGTTTTGGAATCAGTTGATGTTATAACTGGATGGGAAGATCCCAGAATGGAACCCTTGCTCAAAAGACCATAACTGTTGCTTTTTTATATAAAACATGGAGAAACAGAGTCACAAGGCTGCTATAGGGGAATTTCACAGTAATTTCATTGCAATGTTAATGTAAGCTTCACTTGTGACTAATAAATAAACTTGATTTGGTTATAACAACAAGGAAAAAAAGTATTAAACAGGAAAGGTTGGATTATGCTATAATACTCCCTTACTCCCCTCGCATCCCCCCCTCACCCCTTAGTTCAACAAACACACATGAATTTTAAGATTAACACAGATTACAAAGTATATCTAAATTTACAATAGTCTCAATAACACAAAGTGCCTTTAAACAGACTGGCTGTGGTCAAATACACAATCCACGCTGAACACAAATAAGTGTATGTGGATTTCTCCTCAGAATTCCCCCAGATGATTGTCACACGAGAATTTCCAAACTCCACTCCCAAAAAAATGCTTTGAAATCTTCTTTTACAACAATGCTTTCCTTAGTGAGCAAAGTAAGAAGTTTCACAACACTAGGTTAAGGTATCATGAGCTTTCGGAGAACTGCTCCTTCATCACGTGACTGGCTTACTGGATAAGACTGTAAGATCATAAGATATAGGAGCAGAATTAGGCCACTTGGCCCATCAAGTCTGCTCCAATGGCTGATATTTTTCTCATCCTCATTCTCCTGCCTTTTCCCCATAGCCCTTGATCCCCTTATTAATCATGAACCCATCTATCTCTGTATGAAAGACACTCAAGGAAGGAGGGGGAGGGCTCCAGAAGCTCATGATACCAAATAAACCTGTTGGGTTTTAACCTGGTGTTATGAGACTTCTTATTGAGCCAACCCCAGTCCAACATCGGCATCTCCACATTATGGCTTCCATTAGTGGGTTGCATTTCAAAATCTGGTCCAGGTTTTCCAAATTATTCTTTCAAACAACACTTCCACTCCACTTTTAACAATAGATCCAGTATCCAGGATTTATAACCTCCCCTTCAGGATTTCTTTGTCTTGGCTGCTATACAAACTGTTCACAATTGCTTTAACTCTCGATTCCCAGACACTATTAAAATGGCATCAAACTCTTTTCCACGTTTGCTCTGATTACTGTAGCTGTTTTTTTCACTACAGCACTTTGTCTGCTTCTCCCCTTGAATTCACCTGAACAATACCTTGGTGTCTGTTCTCTTAACTTCTGTCTTCTTAAGACATTCTTTCTGTTCCAATTCCCTGGTTATCTGGACTGCATCTGGTTTTTGGGAAATCTGCCTCTTCGTCCGGTCCAGCTTCTCCAGAGTTGAGAGATGTTCACTCCCTTGTGTCCTTCAACTGCAAACAAATTCAGCTACAAACTAAATTCAAAAGCCTTTCTACCTAAAAAGGTCCCCAGTTGCTAAGTAACCACTGCTACCTCTGCCAGCTTCTATTTAGTCTTCAAACACTAACCCTCTCTAAGCACAATAGAAACACAGTTGGGATTGAAACCACACATATAAATACCTTTGTCCAGCATGAATCTAACCATAGGTTTTATCCTTCTCTAACCCTCTCTAACCTCTAAGGCCCTCTCTAACCTCTCAGGTGAATGTAAACAAACCTATGGCACTATTTCAAAGCAGGGAATTCTTCCCAGTGTCTTGGCCAATATTTATTTTTCATCCAACATCACTAAAACATATGATCTATCCTTTATGATATTGCCATTTGTGGGAGCTCGCTGTGTAAATTGACTGCCATGTTTCCTACGTAATAAGAACATAACATAAGAAATAGGAGCAGAAGTAGGCCATCTAGCCCTTCGAGCCTGCCCCACCATTCAATAAGATCATGGCTGATCTGCTGTGGCTCAGTTCCACATTCCCGCCCTCTCCCCATAACCCTTAATCCCCTCTCTTACCAAAAACCCATCAACCTGCGTCGTAAAAATATTTAGCGAGGTAGCCTCCACCACTTCAACGGGCAGAGAATTCCAGAGATTCACCACCCTTTGAGTGAAGAAGTTCCTCCTCAACTCCGTTCTAAACCGCCCCCCCTTTATCTTGAGGCTGTGTCCCCTAGTCCTACTATCCTTTCTGAGTGGGAAGAGCCTCTCCACCTCTATCCTATCCATCCCATTCATCATCTTATACGTCTCAATGAGATCTCCCCTCATTCTTCTAAACTCTAACGAGTACAAGCCTAATTTATTCAGCCTCTCCTCATAGCTCAACTCCCTCAACTCCGGCATCAGCCTAGTAAACCTCCTCTGCACTCCCTCCAAGGCCAAAATATCCTTGTGTAAGTGCGGCGCCCAAAACTGCACACAGTACTCCAGCTGCGGCCTCACCAATGCCCTATACAGCCGCAGCAAGACCTCCCTACTTTTATATTCAATCCCCCTCGCTATGAAGGCCAGCATCCCATTCGCCTTCCTGACCACCTGCTGCACCTGCAAGCTGGGTTTTTGCGACTCATGCACAAGGACCCCGAGGTCCCTCTGCACCGTCGCCTGCTGCAGTTTTTCTCCACGTAAGTAATAATCCTTCCTACCATTATTTCTACCAAAGTGGACCACCTCGCACTTGCCAACATTAAATTCCATTTGCCAGTTCCTGGCCCATTCGCCCAGCCTATCTAGATCCTTCTGTAGACTCTCCACACCCTCCGCACAATTTGCCGTTCCACCAATCTTGGTGCCATCAGCAAATTTCGACACCATACACTCGGTTCCCTCCTCCAGATCATCTATATAAATGGTAAATAGCTGAGGCCCCAGCACCGACCCCTGGAGCACTCCACTAGTCACCAACCGCCAATCCGAATAGCACCCATTGACCCCCACTCTCTGCCTCCTATTTGACAACCAATCCTCTATCCACGCTAACACCCTACCCCCAACTCCATGTCCCCTGACCTTCTGCAATAACCTCTTGTGAGGGACCTTGTCAAACGCCTTCTGAAAATCCAGAAAGACCACATCCACCGGCTCTCCTCTATCCACCGCCCTAGACACATCCTCATAGAACTCCAGTAAATTTGTCAGACACGACTTCCCTTCAACGAAACCGTGCTGCATCTGCTCTATCAATCAATTCCCCTCAAGATGCCTCGCTATTTCCTCCTTAATCAGTTACTACTTTTCACTATAACTTGATGTAAGGCACATTGGCTTGGCCCGAGGCTGTGAAAGATGCTGTATAAGTTTAAAGTTTATTTATTAGCATCACAAGTAGGCTTACATTAACACTGTAATGAAGATACTGTGAAAATCCGCTAGGTGCCACACTTCTATGCCTGTTTGGGGGGCGTTTAAGAGATCCGTGGATAGGTTTATGGACGAAAAGGGATTGGTTTAGGTTAGTGGGTCATTGTTTTGTAACTGGTCGGCGCAACATCGTGGGCCGAAGGGCCTGTTCTGCGCTGTAATGTTCTATGTTCTATGTTTGGGTACACTGAGAGGGAATTTAGCACAGCCAATGCACCTAACTGGACGTCTTTCAGACTGTGGGAGGAAACCGGAGCACCCAGAGGAAACCCACGCAGACACAAGGAGAATGTGCAGACTCCTCACAGACAGTGACCCAAGCCAGGAATCGAACCCCGGTCCCTGGCACTGTGAGGCAGCAGTGCTAACCACTGTGCCACTGTGCCACCCCCTGTATAAATACAGGTCTTTATTTATTTTTTGATAAATTCACAGGCGATACACCAGAGAGAGTTTGAAGAATAATTGTGGGCTTCACTGTTCTCCACAGCTGCAGCTGGAGGAGACAGATGAACAGGATGAAGCCTCCTTCACAAAGAACAGCTGGCCAAGGGTGAGGCCAAAACTTGGGGGTGGGGGAAAGGCAACAGCAGTCTTTACAGTGAGGAATGCAAGACTCAAATTAACTGAGCGCAGTTCAGCTGGAATGCTTAGTCTCCTGCCCTGAACATTGAAAACAAACTGCTCTGTGCCAACACTCTTGTTAATCTCAGCCACTATTCCCTTAATCCTCCGTTTCTAACACTGAAATCATTCTGCCAATTTTTCATCTAAGACTTCCTGATGGAACAGATCTGTAAGCTGCTCCACAAACACACAAGAGTCTTATCATTCCCTGCCAGGGATAAGTAGGGGCATTGTCATCTCCATGGGATTGCAGTTCATCACTCACACCAAACTCAGTACCTCCTCATAACTCTTTTTTACTCCTGATGATGATAGTCCACAACAAGGGGGAAAGAAGATTCATGGATATGGAACCATGGTGAATCAAATGACAATAATAGTAATAATAATAAGGGGTTGCATGGTAGCACAGTGGTTAGCACTGCTGCCTCAGCACAAGGGACTTGGGTTCAATTCCAGCCTTGGGTCATTGTCTGCATGGAGTTTGCACATTCTCCCCGTGTCTGCATGCTCTGGTTTCCTCCCACAGTCCAAAGGGTAGGTGGATTGACCAGTGCAAAATTGCCCATTAGTGTCAGGGGGCAAAATTGCCCATTATGTCAGGAGGCAAACCAAATTTACTAGCTAGGGTAAATGCATGGGGTTATGATTTGGAGATGCCGGCGTTGAACTGGGGTGGACGTAGCAAGAAGTCTCACAACAAACACCAAGTTAAAGTCTTTAACGTGGTGTTGTGAGACTTCTTACTGTGAATGGGTTATGGAGATAGGGCCTGAGTGGAATTGTGGTCGGTGTAGACTCAAAGGGTTGAATGGCCTCCTTCTGCACCTTACGATTTTATAAATTAGCCATGATGTAACTGAGGGGATAAATGGCCTTCTCCTGTACTGTGTTCCTCGAGGACAGGAGCAACTCCAGTCATTGTGGCCTTTACCCAAATGAAGCAAGAGGCAAACCAAATCTGAAGTAATCTCGAGAGGTAATCCTGAGAGGTTTTGGCCTATGGCTTCTCTTACCAGGTTTACTGCTCATCATTTGAACCCATTCATTAACTACAAGCAATTGCAGCTCTAAGGCAACTGTAAAACATGAAGCAGTGTGAGTGAGCCTTGAATGTGTGAATGTCCACCCTCTCAAAACCATTTCAATTACTGACAGTTTCCCAAATCATTGTCACCAGCAAGAACCTGATCAGAAACTCTTTGTTTCATGAATTCAATTTGTTATTAATTATAGGCTTCATTGGTAAGGCTGGAGCTTATTGGCCATGCGTCGTTCTCCTGGTGTAGCGGTTTCACCCAACTGAGTGGCTTGGTCAGCTACTTCATAGAATCATAGAATCTCTACTGTGCAAAAGGAGGCCATTCGGTCCATTCAGCCTGCACCGACAACAATCCATCCAGGCCCTATCCTCATAACCCCAAGAATTTACCTAGCTAATCTCTCTGGCACTAAAGGGGCAATTTAGCATGGTCAATCACATCTTTGGACTGTGGGAGGAAACCGGAGCACCAAGTGGAAACCCATGCAGATAAGGGGAGAACGTGCAAATTCCACACAGACAGTGGAATTCTAAATTCCAGTTCCACTTCAGAGGGCAGTTACAAGTCAGGCATTTTGATTTGGAACTGGAGTCACATACAGATGTGCGAGATGGCAAATTTACTGGTATCAATTTATAAACAAATCCCTCAATCACTGTCACAAAACACAATTCATCTCGTTGTTCGTTTCTCGGATCTTGCTTTGCACAAACTCGCTTTTGCATTACTACATTACAACAGAGGCTGCATTTCAAAAATATTCCATTTGCTATAAAGTACTTGGCAACAACCTGAGGTCTTTGAAGGTGTTATATAAATGCAAGTCTTTCTTTCTTTGACCAGGAATAAAATCTAGTATGGCCAGTAAGTACGACTGAGTAGTGATGAGAATGTGAATCTGCAAGACTTAAACCAATGTGGGTCTAATCTGGCAGGCTGACAATTAAATGAAATCCCTGCTGTGCACACTGTTTCTTCCTCTACAAATCTCCAGAGTCGAAGTACCCAACATTTATGCTTTGTACTTCCTGCGGGGCTCAGAATGATGTTTCTTTTAACAATTGCTTAAAGAAAGTAACATTAATTTTTAATAGACTTCTCAGTGTTTTTTTTAAAAAAAACCCAGCCCTTTGCAATGTCTTTTAGTTGATGTGAGTGGGAATTATTTGAATTTTTTTTATGAAGCAAACAGAAAGAAATGATATATTCAGTTCAACTGAATGTGAATATTAGAGGTTCTGAAGACCAGTTTAGGAAGCAGTCTGTTAATTGTTGTACACATGGAGAAAAAGATTGACTGAATCCCAAAGAAAGCATATCGCAGCTTCATTTCAATGCATGGGAAAATAGGAACAGGAGTTGGCCGTTCAGCCCTTCGAGTCTGTTCCAACATTCAATATAATCATGGCTGTTTCTCTATCTCAATGTCATACTCCCACACTCTCACCCTGAAGGGTCAGTTACGAAGGGACACAAGTTAAAAGTGAGGGGCGGGAGGTTTAGGGAGGGTTTGAAGAAAAGCTTTTTACCCAGGGGTTGGTGACAGTCTGGAGGGAGCTGCCAGGGAGAGTGATGGAGGTGGGGTGCTTCACGTCCTTTAAAAAGAATCTGGATGAGCACTTGACATGCCATAACATTCAAGGCTATGGGCCAAGTGCTGGCAAGTGGGATTAGGTGGGCAGGTCAGAGCATTTCATGCGTTGGCGCAGACTTGATGGGTCAAAGGGCCTTTTCCGCACTGTAGTATTCTGTGGTTCTATGATTCTGTGATACCCTTTGATGCCTATAGGGTCCAAAAATGTATTTTCTTCTTAAATATATTCAATGCCTTGGCCTCCACAACCTTCTGAGGTAAGGAATTCCACAGATTCACCACCCTCTGAGTGAAGAAATTTCTCCTTATCTCTGTCTAACATGGCCTAGCCTATATTCTGAGATTGTGACCCTTGTTCTAGAAACCCCCAGCCAGAGGAACCAACAATCCTACATCCAGTCTGTCCAGCCCTGTCAGAATTTTATATGTTTCAATTAGTCCTCTCTCGTTCCTCTAATTTCCAGTGAATATAGTTTCAGTGACTCAATCTCTCCTTGTACGACAATCCTGCCATTTGAGTAGTCAGTCTGGTGAACCTTCACTGTACCCCCTCGATGGTAAGTGTAACCTCCCATTGAAGTGGTGGAGGCTACCTCGTTGAATATATTTAAGTCACAGGTAGATAGATTTCTGATAGACAAGGGAATTAAGGGTTATGGGGAGAAAGCGGGAATGTGGAACTGAGCCACTTCAGATCAGCCATGATCTTATTGAATGGCGGGGCAGGCTTGAAGGGCTAGATGGCCTACTCCTGCTCCTATTTCTTATGCACTTAACCTTTCTTAGGTAGGGAGACCAAAACTGCACACAATTCTCACCAAGACCCCGTACAGCTTCAGTAATTCTTCCTTGCTCCTGTACTTACGTCCTCTTACATGTACCTGTTTTTAGAGGTATTCATCAGCATGTCTTCCCTGAGAGTCAAGAAGCTCTCATCATAGAGCCACCACAGCACAGAAGGAGGCCATTCAGCCATTCACTTCCATACCAGCTCTCTGTAGATCAGTCCCACTCCTCTGTAGTCCTGTAAGTCCACTTCCATCAAGAGCTGATTCAATTTCATTGTAAGATCGCTGACTATCTCTGTTTTTACCAGCCTCATGGGCAGCGAACTCCAGGTCATTACCACCCACTGTGGAAATGTTTACTTACAGAAATTTAATGACTAAGCACCAGAAGAAAGCATTTAAAATAAGCTCCTCAGATTGGTATTTCTTGCTTTCACATTTTGAAAGGTGTTATATTGTAGTCTGCTTGACTGTTCTGTGCATTTATTTATTTAATCACAAAACGCCACTCTGGTTGTGGGTGTTAAGAATCCTACCTCATGTAATTATAAAGAAAGAAAATACATGTGAACTTTAACTCTATTTCAGTTCACATACTGGAGTGTACTGGAGCATGAGCACATTCCTCCATGGAATGCGAGGACTGAACTTTCCCTCCTGTCTCGGGAGTGCAGAAATGGGAAAATTCCTGACTTGGTAAACATGACTCTGGAGAAAGTGCTCTGGGTCTTTGGATTCTAATTTTTTGGGAGAAGTTAGTGGGATAGGTGTTAATGGGAGTTGGGCTTGCTGCACCTGGAAACAGTCTGCAGGGCAGCCACAGCGGCTGCCATGGTGCCCTGAGACTCTGTTCCAGTTACAAGAAGTACAAGAAAACCAAAAGCGGCCTCTAGCCCTTACTCTACATACACTCCCTCTGCACCATCCATGTAAACCATGCCATATCATGCCCTCCACATGGTTTCTCATATCTTTCAGGCCTTCCACCTACCCCTACAGCCCCCATACCCTCCATGGCAACATATGTCTCTCTACATATCCCATGACCCTATATAGCCTCTATGCCAACTTAACACTTATTCATGCAAATCCATGAACCTCCTACATCCACAATGCCCATTATTGGTCCTACATCAACTCAGTGCGAAGTCATGCTGACCCATGACCAAACATTCACTACCCTTTTCCCTTACACCCTTCATGCTAACTCACCCAGCATCTACCACAGGCAGACATCAGATAAGATTAAAAAAATCTATCTAAACTTCACTTTTTAAAACATTCATAATAACCCACTCAATACAGATAAATCACGTTAAAATCACTTCAAATGAAACACTTAATTTTTTTATACAACTAAACATTTCCTCCAAGTACTTACTACCTTACAAAAAACAAACATAGACTTCAGACACAAACATTTGTATTCATAGCCCCACACCAAAGACATTATAACCACTTGGAGTTGTTAATCAATCTGTGAGCTTGAAACACCCCCTCCCCCACTGCGATAACGATTAGTTTTGAAATCATATGCAGCACTAATCCTATAATGACAACCCCAGACTTAATGATAACCCTAGGCCTAGGTCAATACACAGCTAGTGAAATTGCAATCCCAAATTTTTAAAGATCTTAGAGATTTAAATGGTTTGACAGCTTAACAGATCTATTGAACTTAATCACATCTTACGCACATTCCGGTCTATTCTTAGTGATCCTAAAGGGATATCTGACCTATCCCAAAGGGAATCTTACTTCTTCCAAAGGAGTACCTGGACCTCTCCAAAAAGTTTCCAAATTATTCCAAGTTACTAGAATTAGGGACACTGTTTGAAAAAAGGGGATCTCCCATTTAAAACAAAGATCAGAAGAAATTTTTACTCTCAGAGAATAGGAGTCAAATGTTCTCAGGAGCAGGTAGAATGTAGAATTGACGCCATGATCAAATTAGCCATGAACTTACTGAATGATGGAACAGATTTGAATGGGAAAATAGCCTACCCCTGCTTCTAATTTAAAGGTTTTTTTTTATTCATTCATGGGACATGGACATTACTGGCTGGCCAGCATTTATTGCCCATCCCTAGTTGCCCCTTGACAAGGTGGGGGTGAGCTGCCTTCTTGAATTGCTGCAGTCCATGTTCTGTGGGTTGACCCACAATGCCGTTAGGGAGGGAATTCCAAAATTCTGACCCAGCGACCGTGAAGGAACGGTGATATATTTCCAAATCAGGATGGTGAGTGGCTTGGGGGGGAACTCGCAGGTGGTGGTTCCCATGTATCTGTTGCCCTTATCCTTCTAGATGGAAGTGGTCATGAGTTTGGAAGATGCTGTCTACGAACCTTTGGTGAATTACTGCAGTGCATCTTGTAGATAGTACACACTGCTGCTACTGAGCATTGATGGTGGAGGGATTGAATGTTTGTAGATTGGTGCCAAAGAAACAAACCGCTTTGTTCTGGATGGTGTCAAGCTTCTTGAGTGTTGTTGGAGCTGCACCTATCCAGACAAATGGGGAGTATTCCATCAAACTCCTGACTTGTACCTTGTAGATGGTGGATAGGCTCTGGGAGTCAAGAAGTGAGTTATGCACCGCAGTGTTCCTAGCATCTGACCTGCTCTTGTAGCCACTGTGTTCATGTATGTTCAAATGCCTCTGGCTCCTTTAGATCTTTTCCCCAAATATCTAAGGTCCATGAGCTCAATTTTGGAACCAGGTTATAAATGTTTCATCAGTTTGAAGGCATTTGCACTTTTACAAATTTACTACCTCCTTAAATGACGGTTCTGCAAACTAAAACCTGTCTATTAGCCCCTGGAGAAAATGATAGGTGTTGGGTTCAGTGATGGGGGTTCAAGAATTGTGCCTCAGAAGGTATTTTGTCTGAGGTATGGAGGCCTTCCAACTTCGTGAAAATTCAGACCATAAGATATGCTCTGACAAAAGATCATCGCCCTGAAACATTAACTCTGTTTCTTTCCCCGCAGATGCTGCCTGATATGATGAGTATTTCAAGGATTTTCCCTTTCTATTATGATGAGGAAAAGGTTCATTATCCAAATCCATTTGGCTCTTGACCTTATGTGAAAACATAGGAACAGAGGTAGGCCATTCAGCCCCTTGAATCTGTTCTGCCATTCAATTAGTGGGTCATTTGTCACTTGTCATTCAATTAGTGGGCCAGTGAGCTGACGAATGGCAGATGGAGTTTAATTTAGACAAATGCAAGGTGATGCATTTTGGTAGATTGAACCAGAGCAGGACTTACTCAGTTAATTGTAGGGTGTTGGGGAGAGTTACAGAACAAAGAGATCTAGGGGTACATGTTCATAGCCCCTTGAAAGTGGAGTTACAGATGGACAGAGTGGTGAAGAAGGCATTTGGCATGCTTGGTTTCATTGGTCAGAATATTGAATACAGGAGTTGGGACGTCTTATTGAAGTTGTAAAAGATATTGGTAAGGCCACACTAGGAATAGTGTGCAGTTCTGGTCACCTTATTATAGAAAAGATATGATTAAACTAGAAAGAATGCAGAAAAGATTTACTAGGATGCTATCGAGATTTGATGGTTTGAATTATAAGGAGATGCTGGATAGACTGGGACTTTTTTCTCTGGAGCATAGGAGGCTGAGGGGTGACTTTAAAGAGGTCTATAAAATAATGAGGGGCGTAGATCAGCTAGATAGTCAATATTTTTCCCAAAGGTAGGGGAGTCTAAAACGAGAGGGCATAGGTTTAAGGTACGAGGGGAGAGATATAAAAGTGTCCAGAGGGGCAATTTTTTTCATGCAGAGGGTGGTGAGTGTCTGGAACAAGCTGCCACAGGTAGAGGGTGGTACAATTTTGTCTTTTAAAAGGCATTTAGCTAGTTACATGGGCACAATGGGTATAGAGGGATGTGGGCCAAATGCAGGCATTTGGGATTAGCTTACGGGTTTTAAAAAAAGGGCAGTATGGACAAGTTGGGTCAAAGGGCCTGTTTCCATGCTGTAAACCTCTATGATTCTAGTAGATGGCTAACCTATCATCGCTATTTATTCACCTTTGATCCATGTATCTTGAAATCCATCACTCTCAGTACAGTATTGAAAATTTCAAATCTCCACAGGTTTTTTGGGGAGAGTGAATCTTGCAGATGGTACACACCGCAGCAATGATGGTGGAGGGAATGAATGTTTCCTTTGCCAGATGGCCTGTTGATCAAACGGGTACTTTGTCCTGGATGGTGTTAAACTTAGTGAGTTTTGTTACAAACACACCACGGTGGCACGGTGGCACAGAGGTTAGCACTGCTGCCTCAAAGTGCCAGGGACTCGGGTTCGATTCTGGCCTCTGATCACTGTGTGGAGTTTGCAAGTTCGTCATGTGTCTGCATGGGTTTCCTCTGGATGCTCTGGTCTCCTCCCACAGTCCAAAGGTGTGCGGGTTAGGTGGATTAACCATGCTAAATTGACCTTTAGTGTCAGGGGGATTATCTAGGTAAATACATGGATTATCAGGGTAGGTAAATACATGGGGTTATGAGGATAGGGCCTGGTGGGATTGTTATCAGTGCAGCCTCGATGGGCCTCCTGCACTGCAGTAATTCTATTCTATGACACTCATCTAGGCAAACACCTTAATAGTTTGTTGGAGCCTGGTGCTTTCCTGACAACAAATAAAGTCAGATTCGGGGGGGCAGTGAGGCTGGGTGGGTAATGGTTAACGATAGACAGTAAGTACCTTTGCTAAAATTTAAAGCAAAAGCAGTGAAAGACATTTGCTATTGTGTTTGTCATAGATGTAAAACAGGGACTCTCTCAGTGACTCTGTTCTATTTCTAGGCTCTGAGCAAGCGTTATACAATAAACGCAGTCAAGAGGAGTAATACTTGGTGACAGCATTCTTATCCCATACCCCTAATGAGCAGAATCCTATGTTTGTGACGTGATTACCTTCAGTCCATATTTCTTTCCTGAAGACAGGGACACCAATATTCAGAGCTGTGGAGTAGAAAAACACAGGTTTCATCATCAAGCTTTTTCAGTTTCCAATCTCAGCCGAGCTGACGAAAGAGGTTTCACATCTCTGAACAGGATGCAGCAACTTGCATACATGTAGCACCTTTAACATAGAAAAAAATGTTCTCACGGACTTCACAGAAATGTATTCAGCAAAAACAATTGACACCCAACCAAATAAGGTACTAGGATAGATGCTAATTAGGACAAAGTGCTTGGCCAAAATGGCAAGTTTTAATGAGCATCTTAATAGAGGGCAATGAGGTGGAGAAGCAAAGCTGTTTAGGGAAGAAAATTCCAGAGTTTAGGGCTTTGATAGCTGAAGGCACAGCGGCCAATGGTGGGGAAAAGGATGTTAGGAACTCACAAGAGGGTAGAATTGGAAGAACACAAATGTTAACGGAGGGTTATGAAGTTTAGGGGGAGTACAGAAATATGAAGGGAAAAGACCATGAAGTGATTTCAACAAAAAGATGAAAAGTTTCCAATTTGAAGTGTTGAAGACTGGGTTCTAATCCAGGTCAGCGAGGACAAGAGTAATGGAGCAGCCAGATAGCAGAGTTTTGAATCAGCTCAGGTTCATGGAAGGTCAGAGACGAGAATCAATTTTAGATAAACAAAAGCATGAGTGAGAGTTTCAGCCGCAAATGGGAGGAGGCGGGGAGGAGACGCGTCTTTTTTTTAATTTGTGGGACATGGGCGTCGCTGGCTGGCCAACATTTACTGCCCATCCCTAATTGCCCTTGAGAAGGTGATGGTGAGCTGCCTTCTTGAATCGCTGCAGTCCATGTGGTGTACGTATACCCACAGTGACATTAAGGAGGGAATTCCAGGATTTTGACCCAGTGACTGCGAAGGAACAGCGGTATATTTCCAAATCAGGAGGCTGAGTGCCTTGGAGGAGAACTTTCAGGTGATATTCTCGTGTATCTGCTGCTGTTGTCCTTCTAGGTGGAATTGGTGGTTGGTTTGGAAGGTGCTGTCTATGCATCTTTGAATTGCTGCAGTGCATCTTGTAGATAGTACACACTGCTGCTACTGAGCATCAGTGGTGGAAGGAGTGGATGTTTTACAGAAATGGTACCAATCAAGCAGGTTATTTTGTCCTGGATGGTGTCAAGTTTATTGAGTATTGTTGGAGCTGCACCCATCCAGGCAAGTGGGGAGTATTCCATCACTCTCTCCTGACTTGTGTCTTGCAGATGATGGATAGGCTCTGGGGAGTCGGGAGATGAGTTACTTGTCGCATTATTGCTAGCCTCTGACCTGCTCTTGTAGCCACTGCATTTATGTGGCGGGTCCAGTTGAGTTTCTGGTCAATGGTAATCCCAAGGATGTTGACAGTGAGGGATTCAGTGATGGTTGCGCCATTGATTGTCAAGGGGCAGTGGTTAGAGTCTATCTTATTGGAATAGTCATTGCCTGGCATTTGCGAATGTTACTTGCCATTGTCAGCCCAAGCCTGGATATTGTCCCGATCTTGAAGAGTCATGAATGGTGCTGAACATTGTGCAATCATCGGTGAACATCCCCACTTATGATGGGGGGAAGGTCATTGATGAAACAGCTGAAGATGGTTGCACCTAGAATACTACCCTGAGGGACTCATAGAAACATAGAAGATAGGAGCAGAGGAGGCCATTCAGCCCTTCAAGCCTGCTTCACCATTCATCACGTTCACGGCTGATTGTCCAACTCAATAGTCTAATCCTGCTTTTTCCCCATAACCTTTGATCCCATTCACATCATGTGCTATATCCAGCCGCCTCTTGAATACATTCAATGTTTTAGCATCAACTACTTCCTGCAGTAACGAATTCCAAAGGTTCACCACTCTGAGTGAAGAAATGTCTCCTCATCTCATCCTAAACGATCTACCCTGTATCCTCAGACTGTGATCCTTGATTCTGAACACCCCCACCACTGGAACACTCATGCAGAGATGTCCTGGAACTGAGATGACTGACCCTTAAAACCATAACTATGCGTCAGTATGATCTCAACCAGTGGAGAGTTTGCCCCATGATACCCATTGATTCTGGTTTGGCAAGAGCTCCTTGATGCCACACTCAGTCAAATGCAGCCTTGATGTCAAGGGCTGTCACTCTCACTTCACCTCTGGAATTCAGCTCTTTTGTCCATATTTGAAGTGGAAGTAGATGGTCGGTGACTGGCATGAGTTTGGAAGACTCAATTCAAGGCTAACTATAACAATGAGGTTGTGAAATATCTCCTTGAGACTTGGCCTAGGAGAGGGATGGAAACAGGTGGCTAAGGAAGGGCTTTGTGACAGCCATGAACGCAATGAGTTGGGTCTTCCTAATGCTTAATTTGTGGAAATTTCTACTCATCCTGGACAATCAACCTGACAACATAGACCCTGAAGGGATGAAGAGGGACGGAACTGAGTTGGATATTATTAGCGTACATGCAAAAATCTGGTGTGCTTTTGGATGATGTCACTGAGCAGCAAGAGCTAGATGAGAAATAGGATGTGCCGAGAACTGAAATACTCTCCACTCGCCTGGATGAATGCAGCAATAATAACACTCAAGAAACCCAGCTCTTTCCAGGACAAAGCAGCCCGCTTAATTGGCATCCCATCCACCATCTTCAACCTTCAACAGTTGCAGTGTGCATCACACAGATGATGTACTGGAAACTTACGAAATTTCCTTTGGCAGCACCTTCCAAATCTCTCCCAACTGGGGGAACAGGGGCAACAGCTGCATAGGAACGTCACCATCGGCAAATTACTTTGCAAGTCACACACCATCCTGACCTGGAACTATATCATTGTTCCTTCACCAGTGGTGTCTTAAAAAAAAAACTCCCTTTGATTTGCTTATTGTCACATGTATACAGTGAAAAGTATTGTTTCTCTCATGCTATAGAGAAGGAAAGGAGATGGTGCAAAATGTAGTGTTACAATTTTGCTCGGACATAGAGAAAGATCAACTTAAAATAAGGTAGGTCCATTCAAGTCTGATGCAACAGGAAAGAAGCTGTTCTTGAGTCGTTTGGTACCTCAGACTTTTGCATCTTTTTTCCAACAGAAGAAGATGGAAGAGAGAATGTCCAGAGTGTGGTGGATTATGCTGGCTGCTTTTCCAAGTGGGAAGTGTAGACAGTCAATGATTGGGAGCTGGTTTGTATGATGGACTGGGTTTCATACACAGCCCTTTGTAATATCCTGCGGTCTTGATCAGAGCAGGAGCTATACCAAGCTGAAACACATCCAGAAAGAATGCTTTCTATGGTGCATTTGTAATTAACTTCAAGTTTGCATTACACCCATTTCTCGGTTGGTGGGAGTCGTAGCAGACATATTGAATTTCCTTCACCTCCTGAGATAGTAGAGGCATTGGTGGACCTTTCTTAACTATAGCATCAGCATGGAGGGACCAGGACAGGTTGTTGGTGATCTGGACACCTAGAAACCTGAAGTTCTCGACCATTTCCACTTCATCCCTGTTGATGTAGATAGGGGCATGTCCTCCATTACGCTTCCTGAAGTTGATATCTCCTTCATTGTACTGACATTGAGCGAGAGATTATTGTTGTCACACCAATTCACCAGATATCTTTTTCCTGTACTCCTTTCCTGCATGCACTGTGGGCACACCTACACTAGATA
Source organism: Carcharhinus amblyrhynchos (assembly GCF_965287045.1). Classification (NCBI taxonomy): domain Eukaryota; kingdom Metazoa; phylum Chordata; class Chondrichthyes; order Carcharhiniformes; family Carcharhinidae; genus Carcharhinus; species Carcharhinus amblyrhynchos. The sequence continues at coordinate 143,732,580 of NC_137325.1, read as the reverse complement.
GCCTGGAGCATTTGACAAAGGCAGCTCACAATCACCTTCTCAATGTGTTTGGGAATGGGCAATAAATGCTGCTCTAGCCAGTCCCACAAGTGTATGAAGCAGGTTGTCTCTCTGAAACTAGGTAAATTAAGAGTAGAACCACAGGAAAGGACATTTTCACCCAACCTAGACCATAGTGAAGAGGAGGATGATGTGATCAACTATCTCAGGGCTGCAAACAGACTAAGGAGGATAAGAAGGATTCTCATATAGGATGTCTTTTACGCTATGGCAGAAACCGAAACCTGCTAGCTTCAAACATGGAGAATCATATTGGGAAAACTGGGCAAAGATGTAGAGAAATGATTCCTGAAGAGTGTCTACGTCGTGTCTCACAGCAATTAGCCACATGCTTTGACCCAGCTTCTGCCTGTCCTCCTAATGAGAGCCACAGATGGCCTTACAGATAAATGTATTTTTATATACCATATCACAAAATTTACATGAGCATTTTAACAGTTCTAAACATCAAAGTGTGATTCAAGAGGTGCAATTATCAATCACACCTTTAGAATAAATAAAGAAAAGTGATGGTATACTACTGACATTTTTCAAAATGATAAATAATTTATAAGCACTGCAGGTTTAAGAAATATGTGATGTTTCTTACATGTGAAGTAATCGAGAATACAGTGTTGCTGCAAGATCCTTCGTTTATTGCAAAAGTCTTTACTCTTTAAATGTAGAACAAGAGTACGGGACAATTCTAATAATGTGCAATAACTTTAATTAGTCCCTTCACATAGAAGTAAAAAGTATGTAGATCAAGCAAATGTCAGTGGAAGGAACTCAACTCCAAGTTGCTAACTGCAGAACAACATTGGAGGAACTCAAGACCTGATTATCACTTGCTGTTTGGGCAATGGGGATGATGGATGGTGCAAGGAAAGAGAATAATCAGTCAGAAAAAGTTGGTGAAAACATACTGACCCGAAGGCGCCAGGTCACACAGGCTATGTTGAATTTACAACCCTCAGCCAGGATGCTCACAGGGATTTTCCTAAGTGGCCTTACATCACATGGGCAAGGAGAAACAAGATTCGGCAGGTGTGATGCCTCTACTGTTGAACAGCCCTGCCAATATTCATTATTTCGGCTTGTAGATAAAGAATGGGCATTTGGGAAAGATACAATGCTCAAGGAATTGTACCTCAGAAGAGAGTCCACATTTTAAGGAAAGGGTGAAGGAAATCACATTCATTGTTAGAGAATCATAGAATCCCTACAGTGCAGAAGGAGGCCATTTGGCCCATCGAGTCTGCACCAACAACAATCCCATCCCAAGCCCTATCCCCACAAACTTACCCCGCTAATCCCTCTAACCTACACCTTCCCTGACATTAAGGAGTAATTTAGCATGGCCAATCAACCTAACCCACACATCTTTGGACTGTGGGAGAAAACCAGAGCACCCGGAGGAAACCCACGCAGACAATGGGAGAACATGCAGACTCCACACAGACAGTGACCCAAGCTGGGAATTGAACCCAGGCCCCTGGAGCTGTGAGGCAGCAGTGCTAATTACTGTGCCACTGCTGCCCTGGGGCCCTGACGCTGTGAGGCTGTGCCACCGTGCCACCCCAGGGCCTGGGGCTGTGAGGTGGCAGTGCTGTCCCAGGGCCCTGGCGTTGTGAGGCAGCAGTGTTAACCAATGTGCCACCCTGGGTCCCTGGCACTGAGGCAGCAGTGCCAGCTACTGTTGCCCTGGGTCCCTGGCACTATGAGGCAGCAGTGCTAACCACTGTGTCACTGTGCTGCCCTGGAGCCCTGGCACTATGAGGCAGCAGTGCTAACCACTGTGTCACCGTGCTTCCCTGGGGCCCTGGCGCTGTGAGGAAGCAGTGCTAACCACTGTGTCACCGTGCTTCCCTGGGGCCCTGGCACTGTGAGGAAGCAGTGCTAACCACTGTGTCACTATGCTGCCCTGGGGCTCTGGAGCTGTGAGACAGCAGTGCTAAACACTGTGCTGCTGTGCTGCTCCGGGTCCCTGGCACTATGAGGCAGCAGTGCCAGTCACTGTGTCGCCCCGGGTCCCTGGCATTATGAGGCAGCAGTGCTAACCACTGTGTCACTGTGCTGCCCTGGAGCCCTAGCACTATGAGGCAGCAGTGCTAACCACTGTGTCACTGTGCTTCCCTGGGGCCCTGGCACTATGAGGCAGCAGTGCTAACCACTGTGTCACCGTGCTTCCCTGGGGCCCTGGCGCTGTGAGGCAGCAGTGCCAGCCACTGTGTCACTGTGTCGCCCCGGGTCCCTGGCATTATGAGGCAGCAGTGCTAACCACTGTGTCACTGTGCTCCCCATTTCTACTTTCTGGTTAAAAAAAATCTTCCCTTTGCTTTTTCTTGTCTGATGGGACAGTATAATATTTTGCTACGATAGCAGAGAGGCAAACCTACTGTTCGATAAGTGAAGATGGGCTGTGGGTGACTTGACAACTGATTTTTATCTCCCTTCCTGGGTGAAAGATCAAAGCCTGCACTTGGTAAATCTCTCCAATGATCTATCTGACATTGCGAACTTGCTGGGGAGGTAAAGCTGATTTTGTGTAATAATGTATCAGGGGCAAAGCAGTAGTTTACATCACTCTCAGTTTTTCATCTATGCTGTCTTCAATACAACCACCACCTCTTTTTCACTATCACATAAAATCAAAATGATCTCCACTGTGTGGTAATAGCGGATGCACCAGAACAGCAAACAGCATGTCAGTATACTGCAGAAACAAGCAGCCCTCAGAAACAGTATCTGAAAATGAGGAAGGAAAAATGAGAAAACTCAAACACTATGTTTCAATGGTGCAACACATTTGTATTTGATGCAACAGAGGGTGTATATCTCTATAAAAGGAGATCCAAATTTCAGAATATCCTGTGGAATGGAAAGAAAATGTCCCCAAAGCACTTATAAGAACATAAGAAATAGGAGCAGGAGTAGGCCATCTAGCCCTTCGAGCCTGCCCTGCCATTCAATAAGATCATGGCTGATCTGATAGTGGATCAGTTCCACTTTCCCGCTTTCTCCCCATAATCCTTAATTCCCCTGTCTGTCAGAAACTATGTACCCGTGACTTTACAGTCAAAGAAATACTTCTGAAGCATTATACAGTTTTTATGAAGGAAACGGGACATACAATTTGCAGACCCAGCAAGGTCCCACAATGTAATAGTGAACAGGTTTCTAGGTGTTGTTAGAGATGACTTGGGGAGGCGATGGCCAAGTGATATTATCACTAGACTATTAACCCAGGTACTCAACTAATGTTCTGGGGACCTGGGTTCAAATTCTGCCACAGCAAATAATGGGATTTGATTTCAATAAAAATATCTGGAATTAAGAATCTACTGATGACCATGAAACCGTTATCGATTTGTTGGAAAAAACCCATCTGGTTCATTAATGTCCTTTAGGGAAGGAAATCTGCCGTCCTTACCTGGTCTGGCCTACATGTGACTCCAGAGCCCAGCAATGTGGTTGACTCTCAAATGTCCTCCAAGGGCAACTAGGGATGGGCAATAAATGCTGAGCAGCCAGTGATGCCCATGTCCCACAAATGAATTAAACTAAATGATAACTATTGGCCACAAGGACACCAGAACTCACTGCTCTTCAGCAAAATAGTGCTGTGAATCTTCAGCTAAAACTTGAAAGGGCAGACCAAGCCTCAGTTTAAAGTTTCATCTAAAAGATGACATTGATGAGAGAGCAACATTCCCTCTGTACCCATCTTCACTGTGGGATTTGAACTCACAACTGATGACTCAGAGCAAGGGTGCAACCAGTTGAGCCATATCTGCTATCTCCAAAATGTATGGCCCAAAAGTCACTATCTGAATATCTCCAATTGTTTTACCTTGAACAGAACTGAAATGGCAACCTCACAAAACACATTCTATTGCTAACTGTGATGCAGCATTCTACCTCAATCTCTCTGTAGCTTTTGACAATCGACCACAGCATGCTATTCTCATGTCTTTCCTCTGCTGTCCACTTAGGTGGGGTTACCCTCTCCTAGTTCGGCTCTTACTCATCTGATTGGAGCTAGAGTATCTTCATCTACTGCTCTTGCACAATTATCTTTGGAGTTTCCCAAGGATCTATTCTTGTCTCCATCTTCTTGATCTCCAGGCTGCTTTGAGCTGATGCTATGTGCAGACAAACAATCAGCTTCTTTATGTACGCTGAAGACACCAGATCTACATTGTGATGTCTCTCCTTATCCCTCCATTGCCAGTGTGTTGTCAGATTTGACATCCAGTTTTGGGTGGGCTTCAATTTTCTCAAGCTAAACATGAAATATTCCATAGTATTTACAGCTTGAGAACATGCGGTTCAGTCCACCCAGCCTGGTGACACAGCAGTTAGCACTGCTGCCTCACAGTGCCAGGGACCAGAGTTCAATTCTGGCCTTGGGTGACTGTCTGTGCAGAGTTTGCACGTGTGTGCAGTGGTTGCTGAAGTTTCCTCCTACAGTGCGAAAAATGTGCGGATTAGGTGAATTGGCCATGCTAAATTGTTGTGCAGTGTCAGGGGATTAGCTGGGTAAATACGTGGGTTATAGGGATAGGTCCTGGCTGGGATTGTTGTCAATGCAGACTTGATGGGCTGAATGGCCTTCTTCTGTACTATAGAGATTTTATTGTTCTATATTGGTATTTACCCTCTTCAGCATGAATCTAAATTCCAGTGCTGCTCTGTTTTCAGAGCTATTTTATATTTTCCATCAACTAATGTTGACGTGATCTTTGCTTCAGTCTCTCCTGATTTTTGCAAACTCCACCCCTCCACTGCCCAAAATTCCTTCACCTCTGATAGTCCCTTCTTTAGGTGCCTCATTTCTTTCCTCATCATTGATTCCTTTTCCAACTTGGTTCCAAGTTCCAGAACTCCATCCAACAACCCCTTTACCCTTCCACTACTCTCACTACTTTTAAGGTCCTCATTAAAATCCACCTCCTGACCAAGCTTATGGCCACTCCCCATTTTTGATTTGCCATCAATTGTGTCAGATTATGCATCTGTAAACTAATTGAATGGTAACTGAACAAATAATTCAATAGCAGAGACTTAACATATATTTGCAGTTGTTGAATTTTGTTAACTGTTCACTGGTAGAAGAGATACGGCATCTTTCTCACAGTCAGGATGTCCCAAAGCACTTCACCACCAATGGCTTTTCTTATAAAGTGCAGTCTCTGTTGTCAAAGAGGAAAATAATAAATAATTTGTGACTCTGCACTCAACTAAAAGAAAATAATTTCCTTGCATGGTGACCTCTTTCCTCATCAACTACAGGAGTAATTTGTCCTTTTGCAAATTGAACTAACTTTAGAAAGTTTAAGTGGACAGTTCAGACACAGATCTAAACAAATCACTCAATATGTTTGTATTTGAAGTGAAATGAGACATGTTGGAAACACTCGCTAGGTTAGGCAGTATAATGAGAGGATTCCTCAATTGGTCAGGTGTAGAATCTTTCCTTGGGATATACCCTGAGTATTTTCATCATTTTCCATTTTCATTTCAGAATTTCAGCATCTGCAACATTTAGAATCATAGAATCTCTACAGTGTGGAAAGAGGCCATTTGGTCCATCAAACCTACTGAAAACAATCCCACCCAGGCCCTATCCCTGTAAGCCCATGTAGTTACTCAGCTAATCCCCCCGACACCTGAACCCAGCTCTCTGGCACTGTAAAGCAGCAATGCTAACCATTATGCCGCCCAAATAATATTTGTGTTTGAATCGTCTGCTTGGCTCCTTCCTCAAGCAAACATAAAAACATAAGATATAAGAACATGACTAGGTCATAGGCGCTTTGAGTCTGCTCCATCGCTCAGCATGGTAATGGCTGATATTCTCAACTTCACTTTCCTGTACTAAGCAGCCATTGAAATATACTGGAGTAAAACTTTTTATTAGCTCCTTTAGTGAGATTTACACCCAATTTAGGGGCAAGAACATAGGTGGACATAAGTGGAGAAGTGAGTAATTTTGTGTTGCCAGATGCTCTCACCAGACTCCCCCGCCATTTTCTTGCAGGTGGAATGAAGGTTGGAAGGGTTACCCATGCACAAATTGTGGGTAGCCAATTAAGGCAAATTGAAAGCCAATTATACAAAATTTCTAATTGGCTGGCCAGCCGGTCCCCATAGTATCAGGAACAGGCCAGCTGCCTGGAGGCAGCTGCCTGATGGCTGACTGGGTGTGCCAGGGCTCCGAGCAGATTCTGGGGCCCTCCCTGCCTACCTAGCCACAGCTGAGACCACATGGTGCCATTACTTCCATACTTGATAGTGGCCCAGCTGAGAGGACACCTCAAGATGGACGCTCCCTACTTGAAACCGCAGACTGCAGCTATTGGCTCCTCAGTACTGAAAGTTTACCTGCCATCCTTGATTGAAGAAGAGCCCAACCTTTGCTCACTAACTTACCAAGTCAGAGAAAATCACTGCTGGGTAATTGTTCCTGGCACAGTGCAGCATTGTGACTCCTATTATCACTGTCATCCTAAAATGCAAAATCCTGACATTTGTGCTTGAATTAAAGAAGTCAATCCTAAACTAAACAGACAAAACAAAAATTAAATTTTCTATCAATTTTGTCTAATGGCGCAGATAAACGAGTGTTCAGAATAAGCAGTAACCTTGAGTTTGGTGATCACTCAGTTCAGAGAATGACTGTAATTAAGAACATAAGAACTAGGAGCAGGAGTAGGCCATCTGGTCCCTCGAGCCTGCTCCGCCATTCAATAAGATCATGGCTGATCTTTTTGTGGACTCAGCTCTGCTTACCTGCCCGCTCACCATAACCCTTAATTCCTTTACTGTTCAAAAATTTATCTATCCTTGCCTTAAAAACATTCAATGAGTTAGCCTCAATTGCTTCATTGGACAGGGAATTCCACAGATTCACAACCCTTTGGACAAAGAAGTTCCTAAATCTGCTTCCCCTTATTTTGAGGCCATGCCCCCTAGTTCTAGTTTCACCCACCAGTGGAAACAACTTCCCTGCTTCTATCTTATTTATTCCCTTCATAATCTTATATGTTTCTATAAGATTTCCCCTCAATCTTCTGAATTCCAATGAGTATAGCCCCAGTCTACTCAGTCTCTCTTAAGACAACCCTCTCAACTCTGGAATCAACCTAGTGAATCTCCTCTGCACCCCCTCCAGTGCCAGTATATTCTTTCTCAAGACTGTACACAGTACTCCAGGTGTGGCCTCACCAGCACCTTATACAGCTGCAACATAACCTCGCTGTTTTTAAACTCCATCTGTCTGGCAATAAAGGACAAAATTCCATTTGCCTTCTTAATTACCTGCTGTACCTGCAAACCAACTCCTTGAGACTCCTGCACAAGGACACCCAGGTCCCTCTGCACAGCAGCATGCTGCAATTTTTTTACCGCTTAAATAATAGTCCATTTTGCTGTTATTCCTACCAAAATGGATGACCTGACATTTACCAACACTGTACTCCATCTGCCAGACCCTCGCCTACTCACTTAGACTATCTATATCCATTTGCAGACTTTCAATGTCCTCTGCACACTTTGCTCTGCCATCCATCTTAATGTCATCTGCGAATTTTGACAGCCTACACTTGGTCCCCAACTCCAAATCATCTATATAAATCATAAACAATTGCGATCCCAATAGTGATCCCTGAGGCACACCCCTAGTCACTGATCGCCAATCAGAAAAACACCCATTTACCCCCACTCTTTGCTTTCAGTTAGTTAACCAATCCTCTATCCATGCTAATACATTACCTGTAACACCGTGCACCTTTGTCTTATGTAGCAGTCTTTGATACGGCACCTTGTTAAATGCCTTCTGGAAATCCAGATACATCACATCCACAGGTTCCCCATTGTCACTACACATGTAATGTTCTCAAAGAATTCCACCAAATTAGTCAAACATGACCTTCTCTTTATGAACCCATGCTGCGTCTTACCAATGGGACAATTTATATCCAGATGTCTCGTTACTTCTTCCTTGATGATAGATTCAAGCATTTTCCCTACTACAGAAGTTAAGCTACTGGCTTATATCTACCTGCCTTTTATCTATCTCCTTCTTTAAACAGCGGTGTTGCATATGCTTTTTTCCAATCTGCAGGAACCACCCTAGACTCCAGCAAATTTTGGTAAATTACCACTAGTGCATTTGCTACTTCTCCCGCCATCTCTTTCAGAATCCTGGGATGCATTCCATCAGGACCAGGAGACTTGCCTACCATTTGCCCCATTAACTTGCCCAATACTACCTCTTTCAAAATAATAGTTTCTAGGTTCTCACCTGCCATAGCCTTCCTGTCATCAATTTTTGGCATGGTATTTGTGTCTTCCACTGTGAAGACGAACACAAAACACCTGTTCAATGCCTCAGCCATGTTCTCACTTCCAGTTATTACAACCCTCTTCTCATCCTCTAACGGACCAATGTTTACTATCACTGCTCTTTTCCGTTTTGTATGTTTGGAGAAACTATCGCTGTTTGTTTTTATATTCTGAGCTAGTTTACTCTCATAATCCATCTTACTTTTCTTTATAGCTCTTTCCATGGATGTCTGCTGATCTTTAAAGCTGTTTGTGGTAAGAATGCATGAATTATGGCTCAGTTGCCAATGTGGAAGAGCTTGCTTGTGTTTCTTTTTACACAGTTAAAACAATGAAAATGTGGAGAGGAATGGATGGATGACTCTTCTATCTGCGTTTTAACAATCTAAGGTCATATTAAAGTGCCCTGTATGACTCTTAAGTCATTTGTCAATGTTTTATATAGAACTATAAAGGTGGAGGAAGAAATGGTGCACGCTGCCATGTTTTAGTAGGTGTCTGATTTATGTTGCAATTCATCAACATGATGAGAGATTTGGAATGGGAAAAGATGGTGAAGTTTAAGCTTTTATATAGAAGAATTTGGAGTTGTGTCATGCTATCTAATCCTAGGCCACTTTCGTTGATGTTGTGCTGTTGGCGGTGGGAGAGTAACAACTCCTTATCTGGTCATGTTTTGTTTTATGATGTATCTGCGAAGTGTCTCGGGAATACATTTAATACATTAAAACACATAAGTTATATGTCTACATAGAATAACTGCTGCAATATGTACTGTGGAATGGAAGTGAAATATTCTTGGCATATGTGACACAGTATCACATCAGATGGTGTATATATTCATCATAAAGATATGCAATCTGAAAGCTCATTACAGTGATAAATGGGGGACAAATGTTGATAGAAAAGGGATTTGGTTCATCTTTGTTGCTATAAGCAGTCAAATTAGGATATACAAAATCCATTTTTTTTGGTTTTTTTTACTGAGTATTTTAGGATAGTTCAGAAATGCTGTTAACATTTACAACAGTGGACTAAATGCCTACATTTTTGACTGTGACTTTGAATGGTTCCTTCCATCACTGCAGCTTCCTCCTACTGATTGTAAACGGGACATATTCTGTCCCTCTGGTACAGCTTACTGGGTCACCCAAGAATGTGGGGAAAAAGTAAATTGGGTTGGAAAGGTAAACAAACAATGACAGCTTCTGCAAAAAGTTTACAGTGCAGTATGCAGATGTTTCTCCAATGCAGCCACTATGACTGCTTTTGGTTAATGGCTCTTAGAGGAACCAAACCTTCCTAATGAAGTGCCTGACCTGATAATGATAGCCTCTTAATGAAGAATTTATGGGCTCTGACACACCTCGTTGAATTTGAAGGACTCCATTAGTAAGTAGTTTTAATTGTATGCAGATTTTCTCTTGGCAAAATCAACCTCATTGTGGGACTTATCTACCACAATGCAAAGGAAGGAAAGACAGTGGAGTGTGTACTTCTTTCTTCAAATTTTTATTCAATCCAAATCCAAATTGCAATTGACTCCAATTCACAGCTCCATAAGGGAGACAAACAAGATCCAAGCTAACAAGATGAGGCATTGCACCCCATCTTGGGCTTCATTTGACACTTCATCTTTTAGCCAAAAGGTCAAGATGACTTTAAAAAATTGCATTAGGCAGCACCTCAGTTATCCTGATCATTGTTCTTTTGGCTATCTATTTCAGCAACACCAAAAGAAATGACAACCAAGGGAGAACCTCGCTAAGATTGCTTCCATTGAAACCATATATAGATGATCTGGAGGAGGGGGCTGAGTGTAGGGTGTCGAAATTTGCTGATGACACGAAGATAAGTGGAAAAGCAAATTGCGCGGAGGGTGTGGAAAGTCTGCAGAGGGATCTAGATAGGCTGAGCGAGTGGGCAAGGACCTGGCAGATGGAATACAATGTTAGCAAGCGTGAGGTTATCCACTTTGGCAGGAATAATAGTAGGAGGGATTACTATTTAAAGGGAGAAAAGCTGCAGCATGCTATGGTGCAGAGGGACCTGGGGGTCCTTGTGCATGAGTCGCAAAAACCCAGTCTGCAGGTGCAGCAGGTGATCAAGAAGGCAAATGGGATGCTGGCCTTTATAGCGAGGGGGATAGAATACAAAAGCAGGGAGGTCTTGCTGCGACTGTACAGGGCACTGGTGAGGCCGCAGCTGGAGTACTGTGTGCAGTTTTGGTTGCCGCACTTGCGGATATTTTGGATATTTTGGCCTTGGAGGGAGTGCAGAGGAGGTTCACTAGGCTGATACTGGAGATGAGGGGGTTGGACTATGAAGAGAGGCTGAATAGACTGGGTCTGTACTCGTTGAAGTTTAGAAGGATGAGGGGGGATCTTATAGAGACGTATAAGATAATGAAGGGGATGGATAGGGTAAAGGTAGAGAGATTCTTCCCGCTTAGAAAGGACAGCAGGACTAGAGGGCACAGCCTCAAGATAAGGGGGGTGCAGTTTAGAACGGAGTTGAGGAGGAACTTCTTCACTCAAAGGGTGGTGAATCTCTGGAATTCTCTGCCCGTTGAAGTGGTGGAAACCACCTCGCTAAATATATTTAAGACACGGGTAGATAGGTTTTTGGTAGGCAAGGGAATTAAGGGTTATGGGGAGAAAGCGGGAAAGTGGAACTGATCTACTACAGATCAGCCATGATCTTATTGAATGGTGGGGCAGGCTCGAAGGGCTAGATGGCCTACTCCTGCTCCTATTTCTTATGAAACCAGGCAACCAGAGAATGGAAGAATGCAAAAGCAGGAAAGCTCCAGACGTGGAAGGAACCATTCAAAATCACAGCCAAAAATGGGGGCAGTTAACCCACTGCTGTGAACACTAACTGCATCTTGGAAGTATTGTTAAGTACTCAGTAACAAAAAGCAACAAATGTGGATTTTATATATCTGATTTGACTGCTTATCGTAGCAAAGGTGAGCCAAGTCCACTTTTCATCAAGATTTGTCACTGTGATTGCATAACTTTCTGATGGGTGGATACACCATCTGATGTGATACTGTGCCAGACAAGCCAAGAATATTTCATTTTCATTCCACGGTATGTGCTACAGTAGTTATTCTTTGCTAAGGATAGCAATGCAATTTCTACATTTAAATTAGTTTCCCAAAAATCAACGCTAGCGTTCCAGCACTGAAGGAGTGTTCTGCTGGATGGGACATATCATTTGTATGTCTGACACTAGACTCAGAACTCAATCATGGCAGATGACTTGCAGGATACTGCTTGATAGATGTTTTCAAAGCATCTCTGAAGAGGTCAAACATCCTCACAGGACTCCCTAGCTTGCAAATGACCAAAATGGAGGTTTATTCAAGAAGACACCAAACACATTGGAAGACTTTGATGGGAGCAAATCAAGGCTGTGGAGGGAGTGCACAAACTTCAAGCTCATCTACCCAACTCTTCAAGGTCCAAGGATGGCAGGGACTGTAGATTGTGTATTAGAGTTAACAGTCATCTCAGAATCCATCCAGCTGGACTGGGAACAAGTCATCCTTGATCCCAAGAAGCTGTCTCGGAAGAAGAGGAAGGATGTGCTGCATCATTGGTGATGCATCTTTAGGATGAGGTGTTAAACTGAAGTAAATCAGAAAATGTTGAAAATACTCAGGAGTTCAGGAAGCAGCTGTAAAGAGAAAAACAGCTAATGCTTCAGTTCTGTTACCTGTTGCTGAGGAATGTTAAAGGGAGTTTTGAGGGAGTGAAAGTGGGCAGGGGAAAAGAAGAACAAATGGGAAGGTTAAAATGTGGGTCTGTCTGCCCTCTCAAATGGATGGAAAGGATACCATGGCACTATTTTGAAGAATGGAAAATTCTGGCCAATATTTATCTCTCAACTAACAAAAGTGTTGTCACATCGATTGCCATGTTTCCTACATTACAACAGTGAATACATTTCAAAAGTACTTCATTGTAAGACACTTTGGGATGTCTTAGAGCTGTGAAGGGCACTGTTTAATGTGACCCTCTTTTATATGATTTCTGCATTTCATTTGAGCTCCTTGGAATTGACAGAAGGAATAAAATACAGGCTAGGCTTTTCTTTTTCTCACTGGAACCTCATAATTCTGTGGATGGAGGCTTCAGATTAGGACATAATTGAGTTTGATAAATGATACTTCTCACGGTTGAACAGTCTTCTGACAGTCAATGTCAAGGCTCACTCATGAAAAACGGTCACTTTGATGTTCTGAGGAACAGCTATTGGCGTCTGGAAATGCTAGTTTTCAGAAGGGTCAAAGTGAATGATGAAGGTGGGGGAATGAACACAGAATATATATAGGGACAGCAAACTTCACAGATTATAATTAACATGACAGATACTGTCTGAGTAAATCTGTGAGTATCACAATTTAGCTCTTAACCTGGAGTTAAGACAAGCATTATAATGTACTGGTGTCCTGAGGATATTGGATTAAAGAGGTGAACTATGCTCAGCATCAAATACTCCAGGTCAGGTCAGATGTAGACCGTGAACTTAGTTCATTCTCTCATCAGATGGTCCTGAACTTGCTAGAATTGTGTTGATATTTAATGAACTTCACTTAATTTGTACAAATGCAAATTACTATGGATGCTGGAAATCTGAAATAAAAACAGAAAATGTAGGTAATTCTCAGTAGATCAGGCAGCATCTGTGGAGAGAGAAACAGAGTTAACATTTGAAGTCACTTTTGAGTGAAAAAAGTTGTGGGTTTATGAGAATGTAATTTAGGCTGATGCTCCAGTACAGAGAGTGTGCTGTGCTATCACAGGTGCTATCTTTTGAATGAGATGTTAAACTGTGGGCCCATCCACCCACCCAGGTGGGCATAAAATATCCTATGACATTATTCAAAGAGCAGCAATTGCGTTTTCCCCAGTGACCTGGCCAATATTTACCCCTCAACTGATCTTATTAAAACACAGGTTACCTGGTCATTATGTTATTGTTGTTTGCAAAAACGTGCTGTATACAGAATGGCTTCCACGTTTCTCTAGATTACAGCAGTAACTAGACCTCATAAGTTCTTCCTTAGCTGTAAAGTACTTTGGGGCATCTTAAGGTCATGAATGATATTATATAAATTCAAGTATTTTCTTTACTGCAAAAAGGATACTGAAACATGTGAGGGTTACATGGTTACATCTGGTGGGCTCACAACTGAAGTCTTGAATTTTATCTACTTATGCTCCTGGCAACATTACCTACAAGCATGTTGTGAGTTTTTATATATATGTAAATGCCACCTAGCAATTTCTTCACTAGTACAGTGTCTTGCATGTCAACTTGGCACAACTGGTAGTCACCTCAAACTGCAGGGCGCACGGTGGCACAGTGATTAGCACTGTTACCTCACAGCGCTAGGGACCCAGATTCGATTCCCAGCTTAGGTCACTCTCTGTGCGGAATCTGTACATTCTCCCCATGTCTGCGTGGGTTTCCTCCAGGTGCTCCGGTTTCCTCCCACAGGCTGAAAGGTATGCTGGTTTGGTGCATTGGCCATGCTAAATTCTCCCTCAGTGTATCCGAACAGGCGCCGACGTGTGGCGACTAGGGGGTTTTCACAGTAACTTTGTTGCAGCGTTAATGTAAACCTACTTGTGACACTGATATATAAACTTTAAACTCAAGCGTAATGTTGCATTTTAAAAAAAAATTATTGAGTCTTGCTGAGTAAACCAGCATTTAGTCCCACCCCTAATATTCAAACCCCATTTCAGGTCTTGAGCGCATACTCTAGGGTAAGCTTTTGCTCAGGGTATGTTACATTCTTCAGGTTCTGCTTTTCAGATCATCCATTTGCTCAGGTGGATGTACAACAGTGGTGGTAACCTGCAGCATGGGGTGGGGGGCACCTGCAGCTCATCTGGCTTCTGAGTGCAATCCAAGAGACATTTTGTTGATTGTTGCCTGGGTGCAGGTTTGCCACATTCTGATTTCTATCCATGTAGTTTTTTCTAAACCGGTATGATTAAAGCGATATGCATGTAAAGCAAGGCGGGTGAAATGAGGTGGGTGCTGATTGCAACATTGACTGTGGAAGTCGTGCACACCCTCTGTGTCCAAAGTGTAAATATTTCTTTAGTTTTTCTCATTTGAAGTTGATAGTTCTATTAATGTATAAATGATTAAGCATTTTTATAACTTGCTCTTTAATATTCAGCATATATTAAGTGTCTTTAATCTTATTCATGCGATCATGTTCAGTGAACAAGCCTGATTTCAATCTTGCAGCCTGCTGAGATGAAGGAGGGTCACTCACGCAGCCCACTCACCAGCCTAAATTGCCCATCACTGATGTAAAAGATTCCCGGGTATTATTTGAAGAATCAGAGTTCTCCAGGCATCCTGATCAATATTCATCCCCATTTCAACACTACCAAAATATAGATCACTGGACCATTTATTTCATTCTCTATGGTGGTGTTTGCAAATGACATGCTGAGTTTGTCTTTGTAACAACAGTAACTATGGGGGAGTTTCAACTACTAAAATAGGTTTGGGTTGAGTGGGATGTTAACCTCAAACCCAAATCTAATCCCCCTCAAACTTGCCCACGTCTGGTTTTAACAGAGGCAGGAAACCAATTTGTTTTCAGGAAATGGGCCTCATTATGTAATTTAATGAGACTGCAAGTCTTTGATTTTATCTCTCCCCCTGGCTTTAATGTTGGGCAACCTGGTTCTCTGGACCTTAGAAACCTGACAGCTGATGGGGGAATTCTGTGTGGAAGAAGTAAGTGTCTCTATTGTGGGCTAGGAGAAGCAGGAGTGCTTCACCAACCCCACCTCCACCACAAGATAGCCCATCTCTCCCATCACATTTGGAACCCCACCCATCCTCTCACGGACATTCACATATCACTCCCTCATCACTCTGACCTACCGTGATCCTCTCAACCCTCCAAACCACTTCCCTCCTGTGACCCCTAACTCAAGGAACAGGAAGCCTGCAATGACCTCTTTTGAACTGCTGCCTGCCAGACAAGCTTGTCTCCTTGACAAATAGGGAACCTGTTTAAATGAAATGCACACTATAGAATTAAAATTCCACAACTTTCGGTGGGGAGGAGAGATGGAAGTAGTCACTGTAAACCCTCTCCCACTCAATAAACTTTAAGGTCCATATTTCAAAAATAAATCATTGGTTGTACTAATGCTTTGGCAAGTTACCATAGAATCCCTAATGGTGCAGAACAAAGTCATTCAGCCCATTGAGTCTGCACTAACTCTCCATGAAAGAGCATCTCACCCAGGTCCACTTCCCCATCCTATCCCCGCACATTTACCATGGCCAATTCACCCCACCTACACGTCTTTGGACACTAAGGGGCAATTTACCAAGGCCAATCCACCTGACCTGCATATCTTTGGAGTGTGGGAGCAAACCGGAGCATCTGGATGAAACCCGTGCAAACACGGGGAGAATGTGCAAATTCCACGTAGATAGTCACCCAAGGCTGGAATCAAACCTGGATCCCTGGAATTGTGAGGCAACGGTGCTAACCACAACGCCACCATGCTGCCCCAAAGTTATGGGGATGTGTTAGGGGATACGTAAATAGAAATTCTTCCATTCCTGATTTCACAATCCACTATCTTGCACCTATCCTGAGGTGGTTGTCAGATCTTGTGTCAGGTCTAGCCTGACTCACCTTCAATCTAAATTGTCACATCCAGACAATTTGTCCAATACACTCATCATCTGCCACCTGACTCCAATTCATCTACCACTTTAAAACACACACTAAATCGACAGATCCGCTCCTCTGTTACCTCTGTATTTTCTAACTTCCCTGTCGACAGAGCCTTGACTTCAAAATCTTCATCCACTTCAATATCACGTCCCTCCCTACTATCGCAATTTCCTCACACTTCTTTATTGCACTATTAGTTTCCGAAACAGAGCACCACCTCTCCTTCTGCTCTCACTGGTGGAAAAGCATTTCGAAAATCCTGTACCTACATCATATGGACTGCACAGATTCAAGATGGCAGCTCGCCACCACCTTCTCAAGGGACAGTTAGGGATGGGTAATAAATGCTGGCTAAGCCAGCAACAACAGCATCCCATGAATGAATTCTTTCAAAAACTAGTTAGTCGGCCCCATGCCCTGGATTTCCATTTGTGGAGTCACTCACATTGCAATATTTTTTCCCATCTTCAAAATCTTTCTTGACCCATTTACAATGTTCTAGTTCACCTTTCCACTTGGTCAGGTCTGACTCCCAAGCATAATGTGCGTGTTGCACTGTCAGAGGTGTCATGCTAAATTGAGGCTCTGCCTACCCTCTTGTGGATGTAAATGATCCATGGCACTTTATCAAAGAAGAGCAAGGAGTTCTCTCCAATATCCTCCACAGTGTGGGAGCTAGCTGTGCACAAATCTGTTGCATTTCCTATATAACAGAGGGCAGGGCAGCCAATGACAAAAAAGGCAGGTTGCAGTCAGCATCCTGGGCAGGTTTCTGATTTTGTGTGCAGTGGCGATGAGGGGCAACACCTTCAGGGCAGAACCCTGAGCATCAGGAAAGCAAAGAAGGGCATGAAGACAAGGGAGAACAAACCTTCAACACATGATTGACTGCCAAAGATGGAATTGCCTAGTGACCCAGTAATAGTAGATTTTGACTCTCCAGGCTGATGATCATGGATACCTGAACTCTTGTCACTGAAGACCGCATACCTTGCGGCTCTGGTCATCATGCATGCCCTGCCAGCAGTCGTCAAAGATTTTTGAACCTCTTCACTTTTGGCTCCTTCCAGGCATCTTGTAAATGGCAACATGCCATAACATTGTTGTCACTGATGCCCTCTTTGCCCTCGTGGACAGCACATTCATCTAAAGACAGACACAGCCATACAGGGACAGAGTGCATTAGGTTTCACCAACACTGTTGGATTCTCCCAGGTGCAGAGCATCACTGATTCCACTGGTATGGCCATCAAACAACCCAGTGGCTGGCCAGTGAGATTCACCAGCAGAAACAGCTTTCATTCCCACAATGACCAACTGGTCTTCCACCATGGCGAGATCTTCCACCATGTATGTGCTTGCTTTTCTGGAGGCTGCCTTGACCTCTTCATGCTTCACCTATCCAGGCTGCCTCAGATCTTCACTCTAGTTCCCAAAGTATGTGGATGAATCCTGGGAGATAAGAGATGGTTCCTCATGCCTCTATGGGAGATCCAGGTAGATACAACCAATAGCATCTGCTCAGGGCAACCATCGTGGAGGCTATCTGCTTCTGGAGAGGTGATTTTGGTGCTCTGATAGAGCAGCTGGCATCCTCCAGTACGCTGCTGCATGGGGCTTGGTGATCTGCTATGCTCTCCATTACATGACTATTAAGAGAGTTCAGGCCCTGGAAAGCGACATTGTGAGAGGAGCAGAGGCTTTGAAAGGAGCAGGAAGAAGAAGGAAATGATGATGAACAGAGAGATATCCACGCTGCATGCCACCCTCAGAAAAAGGACCTCCTTCCTCTCCCTTGGCCTCCAGTATTTGATTCAGATTGGCATCGATGAAGTGAGGACCTGCCCAGGATGCCAGCCTCGGGTTACTGATGTCATTTCATGTCCCTCTGGAAAGTGAGATGACTCTGAGAATGGAAATCCAGGGCATGGGGCTAACTAACTAATTTTTAAAAGAATTCATTCATAAGATGCTGTTGTTTCTGGCTAAGCCAGCATTTATTACCCATCCCTGATTGTCCCTTCAGTGGAAGGCTTTGGCACAAATCAGCCTAAGTGATGGTGTCATGGGAATCCAAATGAGATTTCTTCTGACCCACCCCCCAGCTGCGCTAACTGGGGAGAAAACCCTCCTTCATATCAATTATGGCTTCCCCTCAGTCAGTTTCTGACCCAAAATCAGGAGTGTGACAAGGCCCAATTTATTTTATGGGGTTTTATTTAGGCCCCATTTACCACTTACATAATGGAGGACCACTGAAATTGGGACTTTCCTTTGGCAGGGTAGTTGCAGGTGTAGAATCATAGAACATTTGGCCCATTGCGCTCATTCCAGCTCTATGAAATATCTATCCAATTAGTCCCACTTGCACCTTAAATCTCTCTTGGCTTGTGGTTTGGCCGGTGATTGTGTCTGATACATCTGCATTTTCTCGTGTGATGGGAAGGAGGGGAAAGAAACATTAGACAATAGGAGCAGATGGAGGCCATTTGGCTCTTCGGGCCAGCTCCACCATTCATCACGATCATGGCTAATCGTCCAACTCACTAGCCTAATCCTGCTTTCTCCCCATAACCTTTGATCCCATTCGCCCTAAGTGCTATGTCTAGCTGCCTCTCAATGTTTTGGCATCAACTACTTCTTGTGGTAATGAATTCCACAGGTTAACCACTCTTTGGGCGAAGAAAAATCTTCTCACCTCCGTCCTAAATGGTCTATCCAAAATCCTCAGACTGTGACCTGGTCCGGGACTCCCCCACCATTGGAAACATCCTTCCTGCATCTACCCTGTCTAGTTCTGTTAGAATTTTATAAGACTATAGAATCCCTACAGTGCAGAAGGAGGCCATTTGGCCCATCGAGTCTGCACTGACCACAATCCCACCCAGGCCCTATCCCCGTAACCTCACATATTTACCCTGCTAACAACCTGACACTAGGGTCAATTTAGCATGGCCAATCAATCTAACCCACACGTCTTTGGACTGTGGGAGGAACTCTATGAGATTCCACCCTCATTTGTCTGAAAACAATTCTAACCTAGTCAATCTCCCCATATACATCAGTCCCGCCACCCCCGGAATGGGTTAAATCCACACCACTAGTCGGGGACAAATTTTATGTGGGTGGGACAAAGATGGGCCCAGAAAGTGCCCACTTGGGTGCACTGCTAGCCTTTGAAGAAAAGATTTTTTTAAAAAATAAAGCCCTGAGAGAAGTAGACCAGAGTCTACAATTAAAAGCTGCCTTTTGCAATAGCTACAGCTATTATTAAAAAGGCTTTCTGCAGTTCTTAGGATATTTGAATAGATTGATGTTTGGCCATGCCAATTAAAACCTATTCTAAATGCACAGTCTCTCTCTCTCTCTATGTATGTAATGTTGTCACATTTTAATGCTGGCAGCTACAAGAGTGGCCGAGTTAGGAGGAGGAGGCGGAGTGGAAGTTGGTTGTGTGGTGGTGGTACTCTTGTGCAAAGCAAGCAGCAGCTCCGATTTCTTTCCTGAAGTAATTATTATTATTTTTAGGCAGGAGGGTGGGGGGGGAAGAGGTGTGGGTAAGGGAGGAGTTGTTGTTGTGTTGGATTTGGTGCCGTCGATGATCATCTTGCACTGAAGAGAGTGAGAGAGGAAAAAAAAATATAAAATATAATAACCTCCCTAAAGGCCGGGAAGTTGTGAGGAAAGAAAGTAAGAGAGAGAGAGAAAAGAAAAGGCGAGGAAAGAGGAGGGGATTATTCAAAAAAAAAGAGAGGGTTTCTTGAAACAGACGGCGCACATTTTCTTGTTGTTTTTGAATCTGAGAGAAGTTCCAGCTCCTCCATATTGGAGAGCGAAAAAAAAACGACGACGTTTGACAAGAAATAACATATCGAGGAGAAGGGGAAAAAGAAACAACAACGCGGGAGGAGAGACGACGCCAGAGAGACAGGGGGGAGAAAAAGAAATCGCAATCAAGGCTTGGGGAGATCGAGAGGAAGGGAAGGGGGGGATTTTCCCTCAGTGTTTGAGCGCGGTTGCAGCACTCACCGGACAGCTCGGCTTCTTCCTCCCCGGCGGCCGGGCCGCGGGCCAACGGCGGTTATTTTTTGAATTTTCCCGACATAAACATGAATATAAATGGTTGACTGACTGAAAAAAAATCTTATTTTTTTGGGGGGGAGGGAAGGGGGGGGAAGGGATACAAGAAAGTTGCAGAGATATATATATATATTCTGCATTTTTTTTAAAAAAAGGTATTTTAATTTTTTTTTGCCTGTGGCAGTTATATATATGTATTAAACAAAAATCAAATTATATATTATATATTTCTTCTTCTGGAGTGTGGGTAAAAGGGGGGGGGGTGAAAGAAAAGGAGAGCGTTGTTTTTTTTGTTTTCGGTGCATTTTCTGAAGGAAGTCGCGGAGGGCCCGGCGGCCGAAAGCCAGAAGGGGTTTGGTTCGATGGACAGCACGTCCATTATAACGCAGGTCAGCAAAGAGGATGAGATTATTTCATCGTCCCAGGAAAAAGGTAAGCCACTGGACATCTTGCTGGTGTTTTATTCAACAATCATTTCCCCTAGAGCAGGATGTGTAGGATTGTTGTTGGGGTGGGGTAGATTTGGACTGGAGGGGGAAAGGGTTCCTGAGTTTGGGAAAGTGCACACCAGCCTTGTCTTTGGGTCTTGTCTACCCAAATTGTGGATACTTGTGGCTTTTTGGGGGGACTGAAATGTAGATGCTGATTTAATTTTGCCCCCAAACCCAAAATGTGACTTGTTAAAAAAAAATCTTCCTGGAGAAAGAGGTTCCTTGCAGACCATTTCAGTTCCCCTCCCTTCCAACGTATTCAGATCTTTTTGCGAAAAAAATTTGTAGTAGTGGAGACTTGTGCGCTCTGCCCCCTCCCAAAATATTTTTTTCCTTGAGTGCAAAAGTATCTCTTTTGTTTACGGTCAGGATTTGCCAATTAATGATGTTTTGAACCTGTGAGGCACCCTTTTACAACAAGAAAAACAAGTGCAATGTTTTGGTCTGAGTTCTTCTCCCACGCACTCTGGTTTGTCATCTTCCACAAAAGTTGAAAGAGAGAGAAAACAGCCCCAAAAAAAGTTAAAATAGAGATTGTCGAAATTCTGCTTCCTCTGACTCAGTGCAACCACTTGATGGGTTTGTACCTAAGGCAAGCAACAAAAAATGTGCAGTTGCTTCTGATTTAGAAGAGAGAGGCAGCATTTTAGATTTGGTGAAAAATATGTTGCAGTTGTATTGAGGTGGTAACTCGTATGGTTCATATTAAGAACCAAGATTTAAAAAAATTATATGCCTGTGTTTTCAAACTAGAATCTGGTGCATTCTTTTTGGAGGGAAAGGAACAGTGTAGATGAGGTTTGAGTATATTATGTCAGAATAAATGGTCACTTGCACAATTGTGCTTCAGAAAAAAAAAGTTTTTAAAAGGGATACTTTTTAGCAAGCATTTTAAAATCAGTACTTTCTTGATCTGACACTCAGAAAACCTGATTATCGTCTAAAGCATGGGGGAGAGAACTGTTTGTGTCATGAGAAGAATCCTTGTGAAATAAATTTGTCAAAAGTACTTTGCCACTTTAAGCCTTTTTTTGTGAGTTTGAAGTTTTTTATGTTTTATTACTGCATATAACAATTTCCTTATGTAGTAATTTTAGGAATTTCCATTCAGTGTTCCCAAGAGAGAGGTTTTAATAAAATGCAGGGAATTTTAATTCCAGACAAATACCTAAACATGTGTGGTCTGGAATTAGCTGCAATACTGTTTGTATTTCCACACTTGCACATCTCTTATATAAGAGAATTTTCCCTTTTAAAAATGATGTAGATGTGTGGTTAGAAATGTGCTCTTGTGCAGTAGAATTTGATTAATATCTGCGCTCATCAGGTTGACCATAACACTCCTTGTGGCTTTGCCAATCTCAAAGTAACTGGTCAGTTTGGACTGTGTGGATATGATTTATCAATCCTGCCTTGTGTATGTGCAGTCTTTCATGTTTTCACTGCTTAAAGTGAAACAACATAATTGATATCAAGATCCCACTAGTTTTATGAAGACATGGCAGGAAATGTGGGTGTATATATATTAAATATTTGTGCAAGTTTGTTTCTTTAACTCACTCCACTAGGCTGTGTTGCTGCCTTTTTTTCAAAAACAGACTGTAGACTTTCCTTTGCAATGCCTTGCCAGTACCCATGTCATGGTATGCTTTCCATTTCTCTTTGCTGTGTAAGGTCTTGTGATAGGAAACTGGAGGTTAATGCTGCCGAGCTTCAGTTAACTTTCTAAATGGCTCCCTTTGTGCATACTTTTAGCTTAATGCTGTTTTTCCTTAATTTGAAAAAGGAACATATCCTTTTGTAAAAGGTTAAATCCTTCTTGGATTAAAGGCTGAGATGGTATGTGCAGCACTGATATTTGGTGACATTTCACAACATGGCTTAGCCAGCTTGGCACTCCTTCACCAGTGTTTCACCAGTCAAACACCCTGTTGTTTCTGATTTGTTTCAGAATGAGAATTCCATATGCAGTAACAATCCAGCAAATATTGGGCCAATAACTTCTAAGCAGTGTTATGAACTTTTTTGTGCCTTTTTCTCGTAATTATAGTTTGTGGTAGGCTATTTATATGAGTTTTGTCAGAAAATAGTTGAACAGAAATCCACAATACCGCTGTGTGCTTTATTGTCAACTGTCACCATCAGCACTTCTACATGTGACCAGTTTTCTGAGGGCAATTTTATGGTTGATGTTTTATGATGGTACTAAAGTCAACCAATCCAACTTGAAATGAGCACTTTGATTAATTAAAATTAAAAATGCCCTAATCTGTCAGTGCTATTACTTCACCAACTGTACTTGCTCAACATAGTGACACTCCCACAGTAACAAGAGATACCATTGATGTTAAAACAACTGGCCAGAAAAAAATTCCTGATCGTTTGGTCGTAAGTTACATTGCAGTCATCAAACCTTGCAACGTGAAAGTCTCCTACATTAAAGGAGGAGTAATAAAATATATAAATTGGAATATTCTGAAGTACTAATGTCATTTTAGCGCTCAGATGAGCATTGTGACAGTGATTTAAGATTTGCAATCTGTATTTCTGAGCCGAGATTATTCATTTGTAACAATACTCAAGTTTTGGTTTTTTACACACTGACAGGCATGCTGAGGCTTTGTTGTAATTGTGTATTGATTATTATCTACATTAACCTGGGACTGGGAGCTAAGCATACCACATTGTAATGTCTACAGGAAAGTTGGGAGAATGGTAGAGGAGGCAGAGTATTAGTGATTCAAGATGAAATTGCTTTAATAATAAGAGGATTAATGAGAGGTAAGCAGACTAAATGGAGACTGAGTGGGTTGATATAAGAAATAGTAAATGATTTGAGATTGTAGTGGGAGTTGTGTACAGGCTCCTTAAGTAGAATATATTCAGCGTTAGATTGTATGAGTGCAGTGATCAGACAAATATGTGATAACGGCAGAATGTTTTTGATGGAGGATTTTAACTTTCAGGTGGATTGGAATAAGCATACTAGCACATTTCCGAAAAGTAATGTATTTCATGTGTCCGGGGTAGTTTAAAGTGACATGACTTGGAATCAATAATGGAGCTAGCCATATTAGATTTAGTAATGAGTAATGGACCAGATCTATTTACTAGCCTAACAGTGCATGAATATTTATCAAATAGT
The DNA here is from genome assembly GCF_965287045.1 of Carcharhinus amblyrhynchos. Classification (NCBI taxonomy): domain Eukaryota; kingdom Metazoa; phylum Chordata; class Chondrichthyes; order Carcharhiniformes; family Carcharhinidae; genus Carcharhinus; species Carcharhinus amblyrhynchos. Next base: position 143,708,738 of record NC_137325.1, on the reverse strand, counting down.
GATCATAATGCAATTGTGACCGATCTAGTGTTTGAAAGGGAGAGAAAAATGAAACAACTGCTTCTAGGTTAGATAAGGCTTATTCAATGAAATGAGACAGAGATTGTCCAAGTAAACCAGGGAAATCTGTTGATGGATATATCAAAATCAACACATTTTTACAATTGCATTAGGGAAAAGAGCGTGGTCTGGAACATTGAGGCAGCCTTGAACTCAACAGTGTTGTTATTGAAAATATGGACATGATAGACATGATGAATAATTGCTTTGTATTAGTTTTTACATTAGAAGAAGTCAGCATGCTGGACAAATCAAGGAAACTAATATTGGATAAGGGGTCACCAAAATTAACATAAGCAAAATAACAGTAATGAAGGCAGTGAGTGACATATCCTCGAGACCAGGTAGCTTTCACCCCAGGGTTTTATAGGAAATATGTAACCTTCCAGAGTTCTCTTGATTTGTGAACTGTTCCTTTTGGATTGAAAAATTGTGCATGTCACTCTGTGATTTAAGAAAGGTGAGAGGGAAATCAGGGAATCGTATCTGTTGGGAAATAACTGGAGTCTACAAATGAACAAAAGCCTTAAATTTTCAACTGATTAGAAAGCCAGTATGCCTGACAGATATGTTTTGACTTTTGTTAACAAAAGATGTTAAAGGATATGGATGGAGTTGGGTCACGGATCAGCCATGATGAGTTTAAAGTTTATTTATTAACGCTGCAATGAAGTTAGTGTGAAATTCCCCTAGTTGTCATACTTCAGCGCCTGTTTGGGACAAAGCATCTAACCAGCACGAATTTCACACTGCAGGAGGAAACCGGAGGAAACCCAAGCACACACGGAGAGAATGTCTGTGTGGAGTTTGCACGGTGACCCAGGCTGGGAATCGAACCCGGGTCTCTAGTACTGTGAGGCAGTTAACCACTGTGCTGCTGTGTGCTGTGGTGGGCAAAACACACTCCAGGGGCTAAATGGCCTAGTCCTGTTCCTGTATTCCTATAACTTGTAGTTAGTCAATGACAAACTATTAATACTCTTGTATGAAGGCTTATTTCACCCAAGATGTAGAACATGTTTTCAATTTGGCATGCGTACTACATCAACCGAATTCTTCACTTGGAATTTTGCTGTGTAAACTTTGAGTGAAATTTTATGGCATTTTCAATTTATGAACATACACAAAGACTGAATTTGCCTTGTGCATATGAACATGTTAGTTGAATAGACTTGTTAGCTGTATAAAATTGAGGTTGGGAAAGGTCTGTGTCTGCTCTCTGAAAAGGTGATTTTTGTCTTCAGTCCTACATTATGGGTTGAATGGCCTACTTCTTCTATTTAATATGTTCATGAAATTCCAGAAATTCCTTTGAAGCTGTTAACAACTCCCTCCTGTGGATCATTGAACCTGGAGATGGCCATAACTTTTCAAACGCATTGTTTTATATCTCTCTGGAATTTACTGCAGAGTTCATGAATTTTAAAGGCTAATGGTATGTTTTAAGCTTCAAATATGCTGGACTCCAGAAGCAGACTGAAGCATGAAAAAGTGAGGATGGGCTGGCTTTGGTGAAATGGAACTGCAACTCGAGTGTTTTGATTTGGCTGCATTATCTGTTGTTGGGACAGAATGTGGTTTTTAGGAATTAGCTATTTACTGCTGCACCTGAGCTTGTACTATTCTGAATGTGTCATTGTTTAATTTCTGTAAATATATTAAAATTCATCATCTCGATTAGCTTGGATCTGCTGGAGTGGGTTGGAGAGAAGAAAAGTGCATTAGGCACCAGTGATGTAGGATTGTACTCCCAAAGGAGTAGAAAGGCGCAGCACTGCAGGCTTTGCTTTGCACAGGATGTCAGATGTACTTGTGGGAAGTGTGGTGATACAGTTGCAAAAGGAAACAGCTCCATAAAGTACCCTGAGTTTACATCATATATGTAGTAGCAAGATGTGAGAAGCAGCTGTCTTGTGACACCTTTTGATGTCCTAACTTGTTTAAAAGTGAATGAAAATAACTTGTGGACAGTATGAACATATAAAAGGTTACTTGTAACTCAGTTTTCAAATAAAAACAATATCGTGGAAGGAATGTTGTGCTATTAGCATGAAATCTCCAAGTTGTTATTAGCTCAGATTGACTGACTGTTGTTGCAGCTGTTCCGGTGTATTTAACTGGTATGTGGGTGTTTCAACTGAATTGGCACCCCAATCCAACATCAACTAAAAGGTTGATAAATAAAGGATACCCATTGATGTAAAGTGAATCTGAAGGATGCAAGAATTTTGGGACTCTGAATATTTGTGTAAATGTTGTTAAAGTTTTGATCTCAGTTTATGATGTCGTAGTGTCAATGATGGCCTTGTGGTAGCATTCTCGCCTTTTGAGAAGAAGTTTTTGGGTTCAAAATTCACTCCTAGACTTGAGTGCAAAAATCAAGGCTGAACCTTCAGAATGGTACTGAGCTAGTGCTATTCTGTCTTTTGAATGAGATGTTAAGAGTTTTATAGAACCTTAGTTAGGCTGCACTTGGGACATAGTGTTCAATTCTGGTCACCACACCACCAGAAGAATGTGGAGGCTTTGGAAAGGGTGCAGAAGAGATTTACCAAGATATTGCCTGGTATGGAGGGCATTAGCTATGAGGAGAGGTTGGAGAAACTTGGTTTGTTCTCACTGGAACTACGGGAGTTGAGGGATGACCTGATAGAAGTCTACAAGATTGTGAGAGGCATGGACAGAGTGGATAATCAGAAGCTTTTTCCCAAGGTGGGAGAGTCAATTACTAGGGGACACAGGTTTAAGGTGCGAGGGGCAAGGTTTAAAGGAGATATACGAGGCAGATTTTCTTACACGGAGTGGGCTCGGTACCTGGAACTTGTTGCCGGGGGCGGTAGTGGAAGCTGATACGGTAGTGTCTTTCGTTTAGGGTGCGTCTTGACAAATATATAGGATGGGAATGAAGGGATGTGGTCCTTGGAAGGGTAGGGGGTTTTAGTTAAATTGGGCAGCATGGTTGGTGCAGGCTTGGAGGGCCAAAGGGCCTGTTCCTGTGCTGTAATTTGTTCTTAAGTTGAAGCATGGTCTGCCCTCAGGTGAATGCAAAAGGTACCATGGCGCTATTTCTAAGAAGAGTAGGGAAGTTATCCCTTGTGTCCTGGCCAATTTTTATCCCTCAATCAACACCACAAAATATTAACAGATGATCTAGTCATGTTGCTGATTATGGAAGCTTGCTGTGAACAAGTTAGCTACGACCTTTCCTGCATTTCAACAGTGATTACACTTCAAAAGTAATTCATTGACTGTAACATAATTTAGGATGTTCTGAGGTTATGATACATGTTACACAAACACAAGTCTTATCTTTTTTTGATTACTTAACATGCATTTTGCTAGTTAAGAGTATCAAGGGATGTGGATCGAAAGCAGGCAAACTCGGATCTGTTTCACGCTAGCCTAACAACTTGAAGGGCTGAATGTCCCACTTCTATCTAAAAGTGTCCTTTTTTAATGCTGAAATATTGTCAGGTTCTCTAGTGGTATGTAAGAACCACTATCTGAATTATTCACTCTCTGTTTCTGTGATATTCCTTAAATCTAACTCATGAGCAACAAGGTGTAACAGAGGCAGATCTGAAAGTGAAATGTTTGTTACTTGTAGTCAAAGTATTCAGTTTAGCTGCAATTTTTGAATTGCCAATTGGGAACAAAGTTACAGTTTATTTCAGTTGAAGGCCTTGTGTTTTGCAGTTGAGTGAAGGTGGAATTAACGTCAACAATATGTCAAGCTTGATGAGGTCTTTTCTTGTTATCCCATATGTTCTTTTGTTACTAAGATAACAAGAACTTGTACGCTTCTTCTCCTCATTATGTTTAGAGTAACATGCTTGTTTAAAGCAACAGTGATGCAGTGTGTGGGAATACCAATCCCCCTACTTGTTGAATTGGTGCCCTCAACTATGCCACTTAGGACCAGTATAGGCACTGAGCAGAAGCTGTGGTTCTTGACAAGCGCTGGCCTCGAGATCTTCATTCTCTGTATTCACTGACCTCCATTCTAAATTGACAAATGGCTCAAGATTACAATTCTATCTTTGTTTTCAAATTTCCCCATGGCCTCATTCCTTCCTATTTCCATAATCCTTGCCAGGATTATGGACCCTCTGCATACTCTGGGTTGCTCCAACTCTGGCCTCTTGACCAATCACCACCATTGGCTATATTTTCACTCGTCCTAAAAACGACTCCGTTCACTTAGTATTGGTTTTTGTCTGATTTTCCTGTGAAGCACAATTTCAATAAGTTCTCACAAAATTTAATATAGACAATACCAACTTTCTCCAGACAATGTCTTACAACTTGGGTATGATGGGCCACATTAAAGTTGTATAATATATTTATTTGGAGACAACTGACTGGGAAGGCGACCGAGTACACTTGAAACTAAAAGATAATTAAATCTTAGTATTTTAGTCTTCAGATCTGGAAAACTGTTTGCAGGGCTAATATTGTTAACTTGTCTTACAGATGCACCCTAAATATTTTAATTAAGTATTTTTATCGCCAAAAAACAAACTTCAAAGGCAGTGGACATGAAGATTGATTGATTGTGCATAGATTTTAATATGTAATCCTAAACAATAATAAACATGTATTCCTCTGAGCTCAAGGAACAAATTTAGTTGAAGAATAAATCATATTGAATGTGCTGCTTTGGAATAGTGGATAGAGTTTCTCTGGAAGATGTTACCTCTCCAGCTCTTCCTATACCCCGGGGGGCCAGTCATGCCAAAGAATATTCACTGATAGGAAGAAAAGAAGCAAGTGATGCCATTTAAAAGTTTAGCCAGTGGCCTCTTAAGTACGTTGGGTTTATAGAAACTGCAGGATTTTGGCGTATATACAGGGGCAGCGCTTTCCGATTCCTTGATTGTTATAATAGTCACACCTCTAATTATTTGTTGCTTTGCAAAGTCATAGAAATGCGCATTTTGTTGTAGTCTGGTTTATTTTATTGGGAGCTACTTTTACCAAAATTGATTTGATCTTATACATTGTACATGAGAAGGAAGATTGATTTGGCTTTGGTGTTCATAACTTGATTTGCTATTTTTATAGTGCAGCAGTCCACCTTTTGATAGTTAATTACAAATTTGGAAGCATAGATCATCTTTGAATATAGGAAGAATAAATTGAGTTGATGCTGCTATGTGATGTGCTCCTACAAATATCATTCCTTGCATCAATGTTTTAATCCTGGAAGACTCAGGATGTGTTTTAAGCAGCTGTTCCATTTGATGACGTACTCCATTCTTGCATCTTTTCAATTATGGAGCCTCTGTACAGTAAAATATTTTTCAGCCCAAGTTCAAATCATCTTGTCTTGATGCTGTTTGAAGGCAGTGTGGTCAAGCACACCAACTTACCTAGACACCCCTCTGATTGCCATCTTGTTTCTAGCTAAAGCTTAATGAGATCAGTATTATTTTGCAAATCGTTTTGGAGAGAATAGCTCCATTGTGTGTCAGCATTTCAAAATTATGAAGTACATGGGGACAGGTAACAGTTTGGCCTCACACCTGAGATCTGGCTGTACAGTATGGACAAAGTCTCCAAACTGACTCCAACCACTCTTCAGACTTGAATTATCGCTGTGCTTGAGAGGGGTTCTCAGGCCTGAAAGATGGTTGTTTGATTCTGGAGTACATGAAGGAAGTCAAAAAGGCAAACGCAAATGCTTTTGTTTACAGTATGTAGCCAATCTCCTGAGGCTTTGCACACAGCTGGTTCAGAACTTGATGTCTAGCTGATGGATTAGCCTGTTATTTAACGTCACCCGCTTTGGGGAACTGGCCTAAAGAGGTCTTGAGGCCAGCTTGGGGCTAATTATTGTTGTTCAAAGTTTCTGTGGATAAAAGGCTTTGAAGAACATGTTTTATATGAAAAGGTAGAGGGAGTGAAATTATTATATATGGCAGTAGTGTGAAATGGTTGATGGCAAATCACCAGTCACTGCCCTGATTTCTGGCATGAACTTAGGATGCTTCCTATACCTTAATGACTGTATGACTGATCCTTCTCTTCTGTTGACTTTTGATGTTTTTAAAATTGTGGGCTTACTTTAACATTGCATTGAAGTTACTATGAAAATCATCATGGTGTAAACCCTAAAGAGTAAGGGAGTCCCATTGTATTGCCTGCTCCTTAGAGCAGTATTCTTCTTCACTTACTCATGTTACCTTCTATTATTTGTTATGAAAGAAAGGAACACGAGAACAAATCGCATTCTGTGGTGCGTTTCATGCTTTAGTACATTTGCACAGCAAGATAGCCCAAAGGTGCTTAGCATTAGGAAGACAAGACAAATTGTGGGGAAATTACGGGGGAAGAGAGACAAAAAGACAGGTGAAAGGATGGATTTTGAAGGTGTGGAAGTTTTAAGCAGTAATAAGTGGAGAGGTTGAAGGAACAAAGCAGGAAGTGGGCAAGAATGTAATGGCTGAAGAACTGGGCACCAGTGTCAGAGAATGTAGTGAATTTGGGACAGGGAAAAGTCCAGTGTTGGAGGAGCAAAGAGTTAATGGAAAGTTCACTAAGGTAGGTTGAGATCTTAAAGCAAAGCTGAGAATTTGAAAGTTAACTTGCAGAGGCACTGGGAGTCGATGATACTTGGGAGGAATGGTGATGATGGGTTTGTGTGACTGCTGTGCACACAAGAACACATCCTGTTATGTTTTGATTTCTGTGATTTGAAGTTTGGTGCTGGAGGTGGGGAGAGTAGCTGGGAAATTTTAAGAAACCCAACCTCAAGGTAGTGAAAGCTTGTGTTATACTTTTGTGATGATGGAGGGCCAAGAGAGTTGGGGTGTGGGAGGCCCGTCATGTAGACTGTTAAAATGATGCACAGTGGAAGAAAGCTGATTGGATGTGAGGAGGGCTTAAGCAGTGCACGTGATTTCTTGTGAGTAGATGTTTTTCCAAACTTTTTACAACTGATATCAGTTGCATTCCTGCGCACAGTCAGTGAATCATTGTTGGAAGAACATACAGTGATGGAATAAGTTAAATTCCCATTTGATTGATTTCTACAAAATTTGATAGTGACCTTGTGTATTGACCTTGATAGAGTCCTTGTGCATGAGTCACAAAAACCCAGCCTGCAGTTTCAGCAGGTGGTCAGGAAGGCGTATGGGATTGAATATAAAAGTAAGGAGGTCTTGCTGCGGCTGATTAGGGCATTGGTGAGGCCGCAGCTGGAGTACTGTGTGCAGTTTTGGTCGCTGTACTTACGCAAGGATATTTTGGCCTTGGAGGGAGTGCAGAGGAGGTTTACTAGGCTGATACCGGAGTTGAGGGGGTTGAGCTATGAGGAGAGGCTGAATAAACTAGGCTTGTACTCGTTAGAGTTTAGAAGAATGAGGGGAGATCTCATTGAGACGTATAAGATGATGAATGGGATGGATAGGATAGAGGTGGAGAGACTCTTCCCGCTCAGAAAGGACAGTAGGACTAGGGGGCACAGCCTCAAGATAAAGGGGGGCGCGGTTTAGAACGGAGTTGAGGAGGAACTTCTTCACTCAAAGGGTGGTGAATCTCTGGAATTCTCTGCCCGTTGAAGTGGTGGAGGCTGCCTCGCTAAATATTTTTAAGACACGGGTTGATGGGTTTTTGATAAGTGAGGGGATTAAGGGTTATGGGGAGAGGGCGGGAATGTGGAACTGAGCCACGACAGATCAGCCATGATCTTATTGAATGGCGGGGCAGGCTCAAAGGGCTGGATGGCCTACTTCTGCTTCTATTTCTTATGTTCTTGTGACCCTGCTAATGTGCATAAAATTGCCCTTTCTCATCATCAGTGCATCAGGTTATGATAAATAAGTCAAACCCTATTTTAATAGTTTAGGATTTTACAAGTGTTTCCAGCATTGCAAATTGCAACTGTTGCTCATTTCCCATTAGAATAGTTTCATTTAGCTTGGCAGATCGTGGCCCAGTGTGTTTTTTCACTGTCGTTTTCACGATTATTCTCTTAAAGCCTTTAGCCTTCCATTTACGTAGAACGAAGAATATTCACTGATTTGATAGAGTGAGAATGCACTAAAAGCAGATGTTCACAAATAGGGTAACCGAGTGTATCTCCTAGTGTTGCTGCCTGTGCTGTGAGGGAAAGTCCCTGGGCAATTGTAGCTAGATTGTGGAAACCTCAGCAGCTAATTTACACGGATTTGATTGAAGTCTGCAGAGCAGCTGGTGTACCATCACTAAGCACTGTTGTCCTAATCCGATAGCTCTGGCCCATGAACCCTTTGGCACAGCAATGGTTAAAGCTGGCCTGCTTACTTAAATTCCACATTCCAACTCTCTAATACTTTGTTAACCTCCTCTTTGTATGTGGATTTGAATAAAAGAGCCTGTTAAGTTTCCCAATAGGTATGTCAGGTATGTCTAATTCCTGTGACTGTTGAGCTGCTCAGAGGCACAAATCACTCTATTGTTCTCTTGGTTTTTATCTTGCCCCACCTGGTATCCACAATGTTCCTTGAAATTGTTTTAAATCTTGAGGTCTTATGCACTCTTCAGTGCTCTGGGGTTGATTTTCTGTCCAACAAATGTTGAAATTTTACTGAATGCAAGCATGGCAAAATCTCAAAAGGGGCAGTGTTCTGTTGCATCGTCCAGACTCCCTCTCTCTCCCCCCCGCACCCATATATGAGTTGACAGCACTTCCTTATGCATATGTGCAATCGAATTATATACGCATTGGACTTGCTCTTGCTCTTCCTATAGATAATTATGGCCTAATGATGTGATCTGTGCTATTAGCTGGGGAGACAGTGGCATAATGGTAATGTCACTGGAGGAGTCATCCAGAGGCTGAGGCTGGTATTCAGGGGACAGTGGTTCAAATCCCATCATTGCAGCTGGTGAAATTTAAATTCAATTCATAAATCTGGAATTATAAAGCTATCCTCAATAATAGTGACCATGAAACCATTGCCAATTGTCGTTAAAAATGCATTCGGTCGTTTAGGGAAGAAAATTTGGTCTCTGTTGACTCTTAACAGCCTTCTGAAATGTGTGGCAAGCCACTTGTCTACCTGAATTGCCTTTAAGAAACAAATGATGGCCTTGCCAGCGATGCCTACATCCTGTGAAAGAAGACGTTTTAAAAAATTTGATTTGTTCCTCATTTATACTCACTAATAACATTACAAAAATACTGAATAACGAAGGGGCAAAAAGTTGGGGGGGAGGTTTAGTGGGAAGGAGAATAAATACAACAATATTTAAACAAATTAATTGGACTGAAGACCAATAAGGGCCTTATGGGTTGCATCCTAGGATACTAAGATAAGACCATAAAATATAGGAGCAGAATTAAGCCATTCAGCCTATCGAGTCTGGTCTGCTAATCAGTCGTGGCAGATGTGTGTCTCAACCACGTTCTTCCTTTTTTTCCCCCCATAATCTTTGATCCCCTTACCAGTCAAGAACTATCTATCTCTGTCTTAAATATATTCAATAATTTGGCCTCCACAGCCTTCTGTGACAATGAATTCTGCAAATTGACCACCCCCTGGCTGAAGAAATTCCTCCTCATCTCGGTTCTAAAGGGTCGTCCTATTTAAGACAGATGAGGAGGAATTTCTTCTCTTAGGGTAGTGAAGAGGGCTGTAGAGGCTGGGTCATTAGGTATGTTGAGATAGACAAATTTTTAATTGGTAAAGGGATCAAGGGTTATGGGGATAAGGCAGGAATGTGAGTTGAAGATTATCCAATCAGTCATGATCTGGTTGAATAGCGGAGGAGGCTTGATAGACCAATTGGCCTATTTCTGCTCCTATGTCTTATGGTCTTATTTAAAAATAATGAACCTGCACCTGAAGTGCTGTAAGCTCCAAGGCTTCAGTCCAGGTGCTGGAAAGTGGGATTAAAATGAGTGGCTAGTTGCTTTTTTTTGGCTGACATCAATATTTTGGGCTGAATGGCCACTTTCTGTGTCATTAAAAGCTTTTATATGATTCTAAAGATATGTATCTTTATTTTTGATCTTGGCAGGTAGCCTGCAAGATTCTATTTTCTTTAAAAAGTAACTGGCCCCAGGAAATGCATCCTAGATATTTTATAATGTTTGAGATTACAAGATCTTTAGTTGAAAGTGCAGGCTTTTTTTAAAAAGTCATAAATGGTGCCATTCTGTTAATGCCTTGGCTCTGTAATTTTCTACAGTGCCAGGGCCAACTAGGAACATGGGATTTAGGAGCAGGAGTACGCTATTCAGCTCTGCAGGCCTGCTATACTATTCAATAAGATTGTGGCTGATCTAATTGTCTCCTCAACTTTACAACAAAATGAGCAAATGGAGTTCTGGCTACTCTGTGGCTGTATTTAAAAATGAGGAAAGCAGTGTCTCAGACTGAAGTTACAGTCTACTCCCTACTGCAATCCATGTTAGCATGCATTTAACTTGAGTTTCAGCTGAAAGGACATTGGTCAGCAGTATCATAGAAACCCTACCATGCAGAAAGAGGCTATCTGGCCCATTGAGTCTGCACTGACCACAATCCCACCCAGTCCCTACCCCCATATCCCTACACATTTACCCACTAATTCCTCTAACCTATGCATCTCAGGATACTAAGGGGCAATTTTTTGGCGTGACCTATTAACCTAACCGACACGTCTTTGGACTGTGGGAGGAAACTGGAGCACCTGAAGGAAACCCATGCAGACATGAGGAGAATGTCAAACTCCACACAAACAGTGACCCAAGCCGGGAATTGAACCCAGGTCCCTGGAGTGTGTAGAAGCAGCAGTACTAACTACTGTGCCGCCCAGTTTAAAAAGTTTAAAAACTCTTGGAACCTAGACACTATATGAAAGATTCTAACCAGTGGTTTATTTTACATGTGCTAAGGTTAAAAAGCGTTTTACTTTACGCTGAACTCAATCAGTGAATGAAATAGTCATTGCTCCCTGGACAACAAAGTAATACTTTCATTGTACCTTGCTTGCCCTATTGTTTATGAAGTCTTAATATGTTGACAATGTTTTCTGCCCTCTAATGTAAGGACTGAAGCACCAGCTGTTTATACAAATTGAATTGTTTATTATTGAGGTTTAAAAGTACTTCCCTTTCATTCCTCTGTTTTCCCCAGTGCTGGAAAATATTCATCCCTTGGCCATCATTATTATAGCGCATTATATGATCATTACCGCAATGCTGTTTGTGGGAGCTGAATAAACTAGGCTTGTACTCGTTAGAGTTTAGAAGAATGAGGGGAGATCTCATTGAGATGTAGAAGATGTTGAATGGGATGGATAGGATAGAGGTGGAGAGGCTCTTCCCGTTCAGAAAGGACAGTAGGACTAGAGGGCACAGCCTCAAGATAAAGGGGGGGGCGGTTTAGAACGGAGTTGAGGAGGAACTTCTTCACTCAAAGGGTGGTGAATCTCTGGAATTCTCTGCCCGTTGAAGTGGTGGAGGCTGCCTCGCTCAATATTTTTAAGACACGGGTAGATAGGTTTTTGGTAGACAAGGGAATTAAGGGTTATGGGGAGAAAGCGGGAAAGTGGAACTGAGCCACTTCAGATCAGCCATGATCTTATTGAATGGCGGGGCAGGCTCGAAGGGTTAGATAGCCTACTCCTGCTCCTACTTCTTATGTTCTTATAAAATATTCCGATTTATCTTTTGCAAACCTGCCGTAGTTTTACTATCTTTCAGCCTTTCTATCCATTCATAATATTCTGCCCCCAACCACAGACCTTACTGTTATCTGCTAAATCTGATACACAGCTATATTCTTCTACCCAGGTTGTTACCATTCGGAGTATAATTATCCCTATTTTGACTGCTACCTCCCAGTAGTTACCAGCCCATGTTAAGGATACTTCCAATTCCAGATATGCCTTAAATCTCATGTAAAAGCATAATAAATGACTTTTAGAAGTTGATATCCATAGACGCACTCTTCTACATCATACTCGTGATCCATTTACAAAATTTAACAAGTGGATGCTCTGAGTCCTTGCCTCTATTATGCTGTGTTAACACATTATTACAATTTTGAGACTTTCTTGAGACTTTTCCTACTTGGTTTAAACTTGCTAAACTATTAAGTTTACCATGGCGTGGTGGCACAGTGGTTAGCACTGCTGTCTTGTAATGCCAGGGACCAGAGTTTGATATACATTCCTGCTTCCTCCCTTCCTTTAAATGTTAGAGTGGCATTTAGAGTTTTCCAATCTAATTGCTGAATTTGAAATGCTTTGAAAATTATGACAAATGCATCTGCAATTTTCTCTCTTCTGGAATCTGTGAGGTCCGAGACGCTTTCTGTCTTACGTCCCATTATTTATGAATATATTTTACATTTTTAAAATTTGTTTAGTGAAGATGAGGAATTTGATGGATTTCATTTTAGGTTTCTTTGTATGGCTGATATTTTGTCTTTCCTCTGCTGTGTAATGGATAAAACATATTAATTTCACAAACCTTCAGTTTCTTTATTGCCCATTATAATCATGTCTGCATTTGTGTCTAATAGATCCACATTCCATTTTATCATTCTTTTCAATATATATATACGAAAAATTTTAGCATTAGCTTTAAAAGTTGTTTTAAAAAATATTCCTATCAACATCTTGCAGCCATGATTGTCTAGAAGCTGAATTGCACCAGCCAAATAAATACTGTAGCCACAAGAACAGTATGGTCATGTCAAAAGACCATTTTTGGTCTGCGCATTTTGAGTAACTCCTCTTAATACACTCCAAAGCTTGTCCGCTATCTACAAGGCACAAATTACCTGTGGTGGAATACGCTTCGCCTGCTTGGATGAGTGGAACTTCAATAACACTGTGAAGCCTTGACATCATCTAGGACAAATCAGCCTGCTTGGCCAGCATGCCGTCTGCCACCTTAAACCTCTACTGTTGCCACTGTGTTGGGGGAAATATATATTCTGTGCAACTTGAACTTGCCATACTTCTTTTGAACTTCCAGTGCACAACCTGTACCACTTAGAATGACAAGGGAGCAGACAAATGCAAACACTGCTGCACACAAGTTTTCTTCCATGTCATACATGATCCTGACTTGGAAATTTACTGCCATTCCTTCACCTTCACTAGGTCAAAATGCTGGAACTTCCTTTCTAACAGCATTGTGGATGTATGAACACTATTCTCCTCCCCCCACACCCACTTGCAATTTCTTTGTGTTCCTTTTGATGCATGTTATAGCTCTCCCAGTCCACTTATTTCAGCTATTCCTTGCAGTTGCATAAACTTCTTCAGTCAGCTTGATTTGGTCTTATTGAATAATGGCAGTGGAAAACGTGGTTTGAAGCTGACGTCCATCTCGTGCTACTTTTTAAACCAAAGTCTCAATCTGTCAGCAGAACTTTTGATTGGTAAATCTGGAAGAAAATCAACTACTTGCTTTTACATTGAAAACAAATTATTGTGTTAACAAACTGCACCAAGGCATTTTTGTTTTGTTGTCAATTTTGACATGATTCTTTAGATTCTCAATCCATCAAGGGTACTGGCCTGCCTGCACATTTGCGTCCCTGCTTGCACATGGTCTTTGCTAAAATAGATAGAGGATAGAGGTTAAAATCTACCCTCTAGATAGATAGATAGTGGATAGAGCTATGAAGAAGGCTTATAGTATGTTGGTGTTTTTTAACAAGGGGTTTGAGCCCAAGAGTCTTGGGGTTAAGCTGCAACTATACAGGACCTTGGTGAGACCACATGTGCAGCCTGGTCACCTCACTATAAGAAGGATGTGGAAACATTGGAGAGAGTGCAGAGGAGATTTACCTGGTTTGGAGGGTAGGATTTATGAGGAAAGGTTGAGGGAGCTGGGGCTTTTCTCTTTAGAGCGGAGGAGGATAAGAGATGACTTAATAGAGGTTTATAAGATGATGAGGGGGATAGAGTGGAATTGCAGAGACTATTTCCTCGGGTGGGTGTAGCTGTTACTATGGGGCATAACTGTAAGGTTCATAGTGGGAGATATAGGACGGATGTCTGAGGTAGACAGTTTACTCAATGTGGTTGGGGTGTGGAATGCATTGCCTGCTGTGGTAGTGGAGTCGCACATTTAGGAACTTTCAAGTGGTTATTGGGTAGGCACATGGAACACACCAGAATGATGGGGAGTGGGATAGCTCGATCTTGGGTTCATACATTGCTTGGCACAACATCGAAGGCTGAAGGGCCTGTACTGTGCTGTACTGTTCTATGGTCTAGAATGGACAAAGCTGAGCAGCAGCTTGCTTTAGTCACATTTTGTTCCAATGCATAGTAAAAAGCCTCTCAACACCAGGTTAAATTCCAACAGGTTTATTTGGTAGCACGAGCTTTCGGAGCACTCCTTCTTCGTCGGGTGATGGAAGGAGCCTGATGAAGGAACAGCGCTTCAAAAGCTTGTGCTATGAAATGAATATGTTGGACTTTAACCTGGTCTTGAGACTTCTTACTGTGCCCACCCCAGTCCAACGCCAGCATCTCCCCATTATGGTTCCAGTGCATGCAAATATGTGTTACGGGCTCCTAGCTTACATTTCAGTCTTTGATTCCAAGTCAGAGCTGCAAACAAAAAAGTTAACATGTCATTTTTGTAATTCAAACAAAATGTGTTTGAATTAGTGACGTTAATAATTAGTGATGCTTTGTGATAAAGTTGGTAAGACTGCTGAATTTTCACTGGTCACAATGGTGTTTGCAATATTAGCTTCTGAATATAAGTACAGAATGAAAAGAAGTCATGTTAGTGAGCAATCAGTAATTTTGTTGCAGTTGCTATTGGTTTAATACTGCCAAACTGCTTCCAGTTGCACAGATTGTACTACCTACCATGAATGTTTTTGTCTCTTTGGGAATATACAATATAGACCAAAAATGTTTGATCGCAGGAAATGGCACCCGATAAAGTTACAAAGATTGTATCGCAGTTGTTGTTTCTACTGTGAGGACGTCATGCATAACTCACCAACTACATCAAGCTCATGGAACAGAAATAGAATAAGCATACTTCCCTAACCTTGCATATTAAAATATACGGAATAACATAGCTGTTATTGCAACAACTTAGCTGTGATTGCAAGGAAGCATTCTGGTCTCTGGTCTCAGTTCTCAGGTGATAACTACAAGGGGCTCAAACTTTGCTCCTGCATCACTGCATCTGAAAGTTGCAGTGAGATCAAAGCAATTATAATCAACCTGTCTACTGACTCGTGTAATAATAGTGGTCAGAGAAAGTGCTAGAACGTTTTGCTTCAATGTCATAAGAACATAACAAGAAGTAGGAGCAGGAGTAGGCCGTCTAGCCCTTCGAGCCTGCCCCGCCATTCAATAAGATCATGGCTGACCTGAAGTGGATCAGTTCCACTTTCCCGCTTTCTCCCCATAACCCTTAATTCCCTTGTCTACCAAAAACTTACCTACCCATGACTTAAATATATTTAGTGAGGTAGCCTCCACCACTTCAACAGGCAGAGAATTTCAGAGATTCACCACCCTTTGAGTGAAGAAGTTCCTCCTCAACTCCGTTTTAAACTGCCCCAACCCCCGCCCCTTATCTTGAGGCTGTGCCCTTTAGTCGTGCTGTCCTTTCTGAGCGGGAAGAATCTCTCTACCTCTACCCTATCCATCCCCTTCATTATCTTATACGTCTCTATAAGATACCCCCTCATCCTTCTAAACTCCAACAGGTACAGACCCAGTCTATTTAGTCTCTCTTCATAGTCCAACCCCCTCATCTCCGGTATCAGCCTAGTGAATCTCCCCTGCACTCCCTTCAAGGCCAAAATATCCTTGCGCAAGTGCGGCGACCAAAACTGCACACAGTGCTCCAGCTGCAGCCTCACCAGTGCCCTATACAGTCGCAGCAAGACCTCCCTGCTTTTATATTCTATCCCCCTCGCTATGAAGGCCAGCATCCCATTCGTCGTCTTGATCACCTGCTGCACCTGCAGGCTGGGTTTTTGCGACTCATGCACGAGGACCCCCAGGTCCCTCTGCACCATAGCATGCTGTAGCTTTTCTCCCTTTAAATAGTAATCCCTCCTCCTATTATTCCTGCCAAAGTGGATAACCTCACTCTTGCTAACATTGTACTCCATCTGCCAGGTCCTCGCCCACTCGCTCAGCCTATCCAGATCCCTGTGCAGACTTTGCACACCCTCCGCACAATTTGCTTTTCCACTCATCTTTGTGTCATCAGCAGATTTCGACACCCCACACTCAGCCCGCTACTCCAGATCATCTATATAAATGGTAAATAGCTGAGGCCCCAGCACCAATCCCTGCGGCACTCCACTAGTTACCAACCGCCAGTCAGAATAGCACCCATTGATGTCGACTTGAGGTCCTGGGAGAAGCTCACTGAGCATCGCTGCATCTGGCCAACCAAATAAAAAACATGGTAACTTCTTCAAAAGCAAGCACATATTAAAGGCAGAGAGAAATCACCTGGAGAGGAAATCCAGTGCCAACAACATATCTAAAATTTAGTCATCTGTGACATTCTGTCCTGTTTGCAGCAAACTTTCCAGGTACACATTGGCCTTAGTGGTGACCTACGTATCCATCAGAACCTTATCGAGCGCTGCAAGTGTCGAACCTGGTTATCTTCACCTTGAAGAATGAACAGGCTAGAGATTATGTACAATTGCTGGAAAAAAAATGCTGTAAAGAGCTGACACTATTGCATCAGCTTCAGAGGCCTACAAGCTGACCTGTTTCTTTGTGGAAGGTGAAATAGACCTCTTTAATTCCTAGGACATTGAAGGGATGGAGGAACAGTGCAACATAAAATGTTGGGTGGAAGTAAGATAGCTAGATTTAAAAGATACAGATAGTGAAATCTGACACAATATATCATTGAGCTGAACCCAGTTTTTAAATAATAAATCTGATCTTAAAGTCGATAGTTTATTTTGCTGCAAGTATTTCTGTGTTTCATAGAACATAGAACATAGAACATTACAGCGCAGAACAGGCCCTTTGGCCCACGATGTTGCGCCGACCAGTTACAAAAACAATGACCCACTAGCCTATACCAATCCCTTTTCGTCCATAAACCTATCCAGAGATCTCTTAAACGCCCCCAAACTAGACGCATTTACAACTGCAGCAGGCAGGGCATTCCAATCCCTCACCACCCGCTGGGTAAAGAACCTACCCCTGACATCCGTCCTGTAGCTACCCCCCCTTAATTTAAAGCCATGCCCCCTCGTGCTAGCTTTCTCCATCCGAGGAAAAAGGCTATCACTATCCACCCTATCTAAACCTCTAATCATCTTATATGTTTCAATAAGATCCCCTCTTAGCCGCCTTCTTTCCAACGAAAACAACCCTAAATCCCTCAGTCTCTCCTCATAGGACCTCCCCACCATACCAGGCACCATCCTAGTAAACCTCCTCTGCACCCTCTCCAACGCCTCCACATCCTTCTTGTAATGCGGGGACCAGAACTGCACACAGTACTCCAAGTGCGGCCGCACTAGAGTAGTGTACAGTTGCAACATTACACTGCGACTCCTAAATTCAATCCCCCTACCAATAAACGCCAATACACCGTACGCCTTCTTAACAACCTTATCTACTTGATTCCCAACTTTCAGGGATCTATGTACACACACACCTAGATCCCTCTGTTCATCCACACTATTCAAAGTCCTCCCGTTAGCCCTATACTCGACACATCTGTTGCTCCTACCAAAGTGAATTACCTCACACTTCTCCGCATTAAATTCCATCCGCCACCTCTCGGCCCAGCTCTGCAACCTATCTAAGTTTCAGTATATTCCCTAAGGCAATATCTTAAGTATTAATTTCTAACTTGTACCAAGACAAGAATTTGACATGAATTTTAACGTTTTTCATCCTTGTGTTCAAGTCCCTCCATGGCTTTGTCCATCCCTTTCTGCAATCTCCTCCAGCCATACATACCCTCCCAAGATTTTGCATTCCTCAACTTGCCTATTGTGCATTCCCACTTCATTCCACCATTGATAGTATATCTGCAGTCGAGGTCCTAAGTGCTGGAATTCCTCATCAAACTACATCTCTCTCATCCTTTTAAGGTGCTGTTTATAACCTACCTCTTTGACCGAGTATTTGATCGCCTGTCCTGATGTTCTCTTTTATTAGCTCAGTGTCAAGTTTTGTCTAAGAACGCTTCTGTAAAGCATATTCAGATATTTCATTACGTTAATGGTGCTGTATTAACGCAGGGTGTTACATTGAAATGTCTCCTTGCCACTAAGACTTTGTGATTGTTTGGGCTGTTAAAACGTGAGTGGTTCAGATTTGGGACATTTACAGAACCTCTATCTTTACGGGGAATAAAACAAAGTTTACCATTCATAAATTAGGTTACTCTTTGCCTTTCTATGCATGGTTTGAACTAGTTAATTTTGTCTCGTGCACAAGTTCTTTGTTTCCTCACAAAGGTATTGTACAAATAAAACACACTTCCTAGATATTGTCTTTTTCTCAGATTGCAGAAATGATTACAATGTCCCATTTTGTAATGGTCTTGAAACCTATTCAACTTTCAACAATGAATAGAAGTATAAAGATTGGAATGTTCTTTGGATATTTTTCCACTCCCATAGGAGGAGGACGTGAATAATTTGCCGGGTGTTAGCGATGGAAAGGTGGTAGGACTGGAGGGTCTTAATGACATTACTGTTACTAGAGAGGTGGTGCTCGACAGACTGGAGGGGCTGATTGTGGACAAGTCTCCAGGACCGGATGGAATGCATCTGAGGGTTCTGAAAGAAATGGCGGAGGTGATAGTGGATGCCTTGGTGGTTATTTTCCAGACGTCGCTGGATTCCGGGGAAGTGCCGGATGATTGGAAAACGGCTAATGTTACGCCGTTGTTTAAGAAGGGTGCCAGGCAAAAGGCGGGGAATTATAGGCCGGTCAGTTTAACGTCTGTGGTAGGTAAAATGTTAGAATCTGTCATTAAGGAGGAAATTGCGAGGCATCTTGAAGGGAATTGCTTGATAGAGCAGACGCAGCACGGTTTCATTAAAGGGAAGTCGTGTCTGACAAATTTACTGGAGTTCTATGAGGATGTGTCTAGGGCAGTGGATAGAGGAGAGCTGGTGGATGTGGTCTTTCCGGATTTTCAGAAGGCGTTTGACAAAGTACCTCACAAGAGGTTATTGCAGAAGGTCGAGGGACATGGAGTTGGGGGTAGGGTGTTAGCGTGGATAGAGGATTGGTTGTCAAATAGGAGGCAGAGAGTGGGGGTCAACGGGTGCTATTCGGATTGGCGGATGGTGACTAGTGGAGCGCCCCAGGGGTCGGTGCTGGGGCCTCAGCTTTTTACCATTTATATAGATGATCTGGAGGAGGGAACCGAGTGTAGGGTGTCGAAATTTGCTGATGACACCAAGATTGGGGGAAAGGCAAATTGTGCGGAGGGTGTGGAGAGTCTGCAGAAGGATCTAGATAGGCTGGGCGAATGGGCCAGAAAATGGCAAATGGAATTTAATGTTGGCAAGTGTGAGGTGGTCCACTTTGGTAGGAAGAATGGTAGGAAGGACTATTACTTACGTGGCGAAAAACTGCAGCAGGCGACGGTGCAGAGGGACATCAGGGTCCTTGTGCATGAGTCGCAAAAACCCAGCTTGCAGGTGCAGCAGGTGGTCAGGAAGGCGAATGGGATGCTGGCCTTCATAGCGAGGGGGATTGAATATAAAAGTAGGGAGGTCTTGCTGCAGCTGTATAGGGCATTGGTGAGGCCGCAGCTGGAGTACTGTGTGCAGTTTTGGGCGCCGCACCTGCGCAAGGATATTTTGGCCTTGGAGGGAGTGCAGAGGAGGTTTACTAGGCTGATACCGGAGTTGAGGGGGTTGAGCTATGAGGAGAGGCTGAATAAACTGGGCTCGTACTCGTTAGAGTTTAGAAGAATGAGGGGAGATCTCATTGAGACGTATAAGATGATGAATGGGATGGATAGGATAGAGGTGGAGAGACTCTTCCCGCTCAAAAAAGACAGTAGGACTAGGGGGCACAGCCTCAAGATAAAGGGGAGGCGGTTTAGAACGGAGTTGAGGAGGAACTTCTTCACTCAAAGGGTGGTGAATCTCTGGAATTCTCTGCCCGTTGAAGTGGTGGAGGCTGCCTCACTAAATATTTTTAAGAAGCGGGTTGATGGGTTCTTGATAAGAGAGGGGATTAAGGGTTATGGGGAGAGGGCGGGAAAGTGGAACTGAGCCACGACAGATCAGCCATGATCTTATTGAATGGCGGGGCAGGCTCGAAGGGCTAGATGGCCTACTCCTGCTCCTATTTCTTATGTTCTTATGTTCTTATGTTGAGGAGGAACTTCTTCACTCAAAGGGTGGTGAATGTCTGGAATTCTCTGCCCGTTGAAGTGGTGGAGGCTGCCTCGCTACATATTTTTAAGACGCGGGTTGATGGGTTTTTGATAAGAGAGGGGATTAAGGGTTATGGGGAGAGGGCGGGAAAGTGGAACTGAGCAGCGACAGATCAGCCATGATCTTATTGAATGGCGGGGCAGGCTCGAAGGGCCAGATGGCCTACTCCTGCTCCTATTTCTTATGTTCTTATGTTCTTATGAGGGTGAGATAAAGGTGTGAGCAGGAAATTTTCTGAATACAATGAACAGCCTTGGTTGAATAAATGTATCCAAAGAAAACTTGTATTCCTGCTATTTATGCATAATGATTTCTTTTTTATTTTGTACATTATACAACACACAGCACACACATGCACAGGTTTAATTCTGTCTCTGCGCAGTAACCTGTAGTTCATTGGTTAGTACTTTCACATGCAATTTCTGAATCTGCTAACAAAGTTTAAATCGAATGAGCTAATGAATGTATGTAACCCTGTTCAGCTGACAGAGATGCATTAGGGAACTTGCATCAACTCAAGGCTCCTGCATCTGATCAAAACTTTGTGTTCAGTTTTTCGAGTGCAAAGCTTAATTTTGTTCTGTAAATTTTTTTGCATACCACATTCCTCATTTCCAGTTGTATCTGCCTTCTGTCGTTGGAGACAGCATGATAAAAGCTAAGAGACAAGGTATTGCATTACTTTCTCTGAATGAAAACTTAGATGTCTTCAAGAAATTATTTACAGCATGTTACATTTGCAAGGAAATGAAACTTCAAGCAATGCCAGGTTTCCAATATTTTAAGCATGTATAGTAAATAGTTCCGGAAGCTACTTTCCATTTATTCTTGGAACTCAGAAACAAAGCTGCTTTTTACCTTGACCTATGAGACTGTGATATTAAACTAATTTTAATTAAGTGGGGAAAAGTCAATTTTCTGGGAAATAATCAAGAAACTTGAGCTCCAATGTCACTGAGGAAATCCGAGGCCAAATAGCCACCTCCTGTTGTGTAATGACTCTGTGATTTGGAGGTGTGCCTTCCTGGTCTGTTTTCACATTCCAGCAATTCTTGCTCCGGCAATGTAACTCCTGACTCATCTTTCATAATCTCAATTGTTTATAGTGCGCATCAGTTCCTGAACAAGTTGAACTGTCCAGGGTTGGCCAAAATGTTATTCTCCATCCCCAGTTGGTTTGGAAGTGGGGAAAGGGAAGCATAAGATCACATGGATGGGATTCCTTCCAGGATCCTACCTATCCTAACTTGGTTGTGATTTCAAGCTGGGGCTGGAAGGGTCTCTGAATTGAAGCCTGACCTTGCCTCAATTAAGTCCTTTGGTCACTTAAGAGCTTTTCCTTGCCCAGCCTCCATCTTGAGGCTGGCAGGGGAATGATAAATTGTGAAGAGAAACCTGAAATGAACAAAATCCCCGAATGACCGGCCATTTCCTCTCCGTGATGGACAGAGGACCCGCCTTCTGCCAGTCAGTGCTCGTTAGAGTGAAATGGCATTGGGCCTGCTGGAGGTAGCGGGGATGTGTTCCCCTATCATCCTGAAAATTCTGGCACAAAAGGAAGCTATTTAGCCTATTGTATGTGTGTCAGCTCTTAAAAGAGCTATCAAATTCACCCCACCATCTGATCTTTCCTTTATTGGCCATGAATTTTTTTTCCTTTTCAAGTATTTCCTCAATTCTCTTAAAAGTACTTTGAATCTGCTTCCACTGCCTTTATATGCAATGCATTCTGATTCTGACTTGCTGTGTTTTAAACAAAGGATTCTCCCCATCCATCCCAAATTTTTTTTTAATAATCTTAATTCAGTATCCTCTGGTTACAGGTGCCTCTGCCAATGGATATAGTTTCAATTTATTTACTCAACATCTCCTTCATTGACTCTAATCAAAATTATTCTATATTTTGGGATATTTATTATTCAGTTCAAGTGGTGTTGAAGCTGAAGGTTAACCGTGATTGTATTAAATGGTGGAGCAGGCTCAAGAGGCTATATTGTCTACTCCTGCTGCTTTTTCTTCAGTTCTTACTACATTGCTCCACGATCTTTTCTGCTCTGAGCAAAACAGTTCCAATTTCACTCTACATAACTGAAGTCCCTCACTCCTGGTATTCTAATAAATCTGCTCTGCACTCTCTCCAAAGCCTATTTGGTACTCAGAATCGGATAGCATGGTGGCACAGTGGTTAGCACTGCTGTCTCACAGCGCCAAGATAAATGTGTGAGGTTAAGGGATAGGTTGGAGGCGTGGTCTTGGTTAGATGCTGTTTTGGAGAGTTGGTGCTCACTTAAGAACATAAGAACATAAGAAATAGGAGCAGGAGTAGGCCATCTGGCCCTTCGAGCCTGCCCCGCCATTCAATAAGATCATGGCTGATCTGTCGTGGCTCAGTTCCACTTTCCCGCCCTCTCCCCATAACCCTTAATCCCCTCTCTTATCAAAAACCCATCAACCCGCTTCTTAAAAATATTTAGCGAGGCAGCCTCCACCACTTCAACGGGCAGAGAATTCCAGAGATTCACCACCCTTTGAGTGAAGAAGTTCCTCCTCAACTCCGTTCTGAACCGCCCCCCCTTTATCTTGAGGCTGTGCCCCCTAGTCCTACTGTCTTTTTTGAGCGGGAAGAGTCTTTCCACCTCTATCCTATCCATCCCATTCATCATCTTATACGTCTCAATGAGATCTCCCCTCATTCTTCTAAACTCTAACGAGTACAAGCCTAGTTTATTCAGCCTCTCCTCATAGCTCAACCCCCTCAACTCCGGTATCAGCCTAGTAAACCTCCTCTGCACTCCCTCCAGGGCCAAAATATCCTTGCGCAGGTGCGGCGCCCAAAACTGCACACAGTACTCCAGCTGCGGCCTCACCAATGCCCTATACAGCTGCAGCAAGACCTCCCTACTTTTATATTTGACTTTATATTTGACATACTTTTATATTTATATTATACTTGATGGGCTGAATGGTCTCTTTTTCTGTTCTGTAGACATATTTTCTCTGGGACCTTACCAATGAATAGTAAAAATTTAGCGTAAGCTTTTGTAGTTTGCCTCCTAATTATAAAGCCAGGCATATGCCTGTATTTTTAATAATCTTAACTTTCCTGCCAGCTTCATTTGTGTTTTGTAGACATTTTGTTGCTGTGACCCCTTTTTAAAATTGTACTATTTAGTTTATAATTTCTTCCCTTTCAAAAAGCAAGATTTTTAACCATACTTCTGAGAAGTCCAACACAGTTAAATTCTGCATTATGTGAGGTAATCTAGTTGTTGTTGTCAAATAGCTTATCTGATGTAGTGACCAATGCCGCAAGAGACTGCCCAGAATTTAACTTTGGTACACCTTGAAGTTAGCAGAGATATATATTCGTTCTTGGTGGGGGGGGTGTACATGTAGTACATGCTGTACCTGGTGCTGTGCATTGTCATTTCACACATATGAATGAGTGTTTGTTCACTCTTCAAGTATTGATGTTCTTCTCCTGAGGCAGTGAAATTATTATGTGGTCACACTGTACAAAGCACAGAGTTCCATCATCTGTGGTGCTCTTGAACAACTTTTTCCCGTGTGAATTAACGTCATAGGTGCCTGCATACTATTGTGATGGTGTGAATTGAGTCGAGCTTTACTGCTTTGAGTGCCAAGTGGATGGTGCTACGTTTCATTAACTGTTGTGAAGTGCCGTCACAATTGTGACACTGCACGTGACGCATCTTTTTCCCCCCAATAAACGTAACTGTTGAGGTGCAAGTAAAAGTGTTGTATTGTGCTCTGGATCTCTTGCATTGATGAATCCTGGTTATTGGAGATCAATTATAACAGTGTGAATGGAGCAGATGTAATGAGATTTATGCCCAGGTAGTTTGTGGAATGGTTGTAATTAATTTCTAAGAAAGCAAAACCAAAGTGGAAAATACTGACAGTGAACATTGGGGTAGAGATGAAGTGGATCGAAGTTTCAGGTTGAAGTGTGACTGAAGTTTGGAGCCAAACACCATGAAGGAGTGAGTGTCTTGACTGAATTGATGTGACGTGAAATATAATTTTACTAATGCTAACTATCATTGGTAAGAACTGGTGAATACATGGTTTAAAATCATCTCACCTTGTGTACATTGATGAGTAGTGTGTTGAAAGTGCTCCGTCTGCAGCACATACGCAGATCATTTAGTAAGATTACACCAGTGCTCTAGCACATTACGATATGGGATTGTTCTAGATCAGAAGATAGTGAGTACTCTTCTTGTGTAGAAAGAATTGGGAAATATTGGTATTGTCCTAATGAGGCATAGTTAACGGGGTGAGGAAGAAGTGCTATGACACTGTGGTGTAACATTGCATTGCCCAGGGGAAGACTGTGCTGAACTTGCGCATTGCAAACTGGGACAATTAGCTAATCGATTCATTACATCAGGGAGCATGGGGGTTTGCATGTTTACATCTTTTCATTTTTAACACAGCTTTGTTTTTATCCCAAATTACTCTGAAGGGGAAATTTTAGAAGTCATTAAAATGAAGGAAAGCTATTTTAACTTTACAGTTTTTATATAGTGCATCTGTCAGAGCTTGCTCCTCACATTTAGTTGTCTTGCACTATAATGCTAAAAAGTGACATGATGATGCCAATGCCTATTTAACAGTCATTGCTGCACTTCAGAAGCAATTTATTATACAAAGTGTTTTCATACTCTTCAGTGTGAGGTGCTATTGCTCTTGAAGCTGGAAATCTTGAGAGACCTTGGTCTTTTTGGGATATTGGTGTGCAAAGCCTTTTTTCACTTGTCCATCCCCAGAAACAGTTCACAATCAATTAATTATATTTTCAAATACGGTCACTTTTGCAGGCAAATGTAGAAACCGATTTGCATATTTTCATGCATGATAGTTCAGCTTTTCTAATTTCTGGTGGTGATCAAACCATCGATTTTTATTTTAAAATTCTATTTAATCTTGTCTATTTTGTTCTCCTTCGTTATTAGACTCAGTTGCCGGGATGAGAATGCGGGCTGTTGACCTTCTTTGATAGCTCTACAGCTCTGTAACTTATGCTGTTTTCTTTCCCCTCATTCCTCCGTTGGCCCACCCACATCCTATTGTGGGGAAGCACTGAGTCTTTATTCTGTGCCACCCACATTGTGAGTTGCATAAATACTTACATGCATGCTGCTGTTTTTAAGTTAAGTGTTGCATAATAAATCTGAAAGATTTGCATACAAGAGTTGCACAGTCTTTGCAGTGGACAATTCTTAATATATTCAATCGCCAATTCAAACCCACTGAGATTTCCTCTTTTTCCTTACTTGCTTCAGTGGTTGCCTATATAATTTGAAATAGAGATTCGACTGCTTATGTGGCACAAAACAATTACATTCCGTATCATCATTTTCTTAAAGGAATTCAGACAAAATTCTTTATTTTTGACCTGGGCTATCAGGATTTTAATTAACTACAGCATTTTGTAGGAAATAATTAACTTTTAAATTAGGGAAGCTTTTAATTATTATCCACCCAATTGGAATTAACATGCAATTTATTACCACATTTTAGAATTACCAAATATAGAGTTGCTGACGATTTGCCCACACTGAGTACAAAATCAAATTGAACCATGGATGTGCATGCTCAGTTTTTGCGAACTGGAATTGGGAAGACTTCCTCCTCTGTCCTCCCCCACCTTCACCCTATCCATTTTCCATGATCGCACATAAACCTGCTGTCCAGAAAAAAAAGTTTATTCTTCCAGTTTTGGCTTTCTTAGTGTTGAAGCATGTATCCTGACAGGAAACTAAATATTTATTTTTGTCCAGACTGGCTTGTGCATAACACAGAAACGGATGTTGTCCCATAAGACAGTGAGGTTTTTGATTTGGAGCAAAAGAAAACACATGTCTATTCTTTCAGGGAAAAAAGAACTGGAATAAAAACAGCAGAAGTGTTTTGCCAAACTGCTCAGAAATCTGGGTGAAGTGGTTTGATTAATGGTTCCACATATGTTTTCTTTTCTTTCTAATTCCCACCACTCACCAAAATATTTATTGCTGTCATTTACTGAGGAGTTGTTTTCCTTTCATAATTTTTACACAGTTGTACTGCTTGTTCCACCAGTTGTCTCCCAGCAAAAATTGGGAGCAAGTGGGCAGTTTCTTAACTGCTGTCAGCACAGTGTAGTTTTCAAGTAGAACTATTGATGTCAGCAATGGAAGAAAGGATAATGCAGCAGGCTTGGATGCTAAGTGGTGTGATCATGGAAAATGGATAGTGGGAGGGGTGGAAGGAGGAAGTTTTTAAGATGCTTTACGACATCGAAGGCAATATAAATGCAGGTGGTTGAGTTGCGACGGCAGGAAGATGGAGTAAGGGATGCAATTGTTCTGTCTCAACAGCTGAGGAAATATAACTAATTTTCAGTTGGGGAAAGTTGAGGATTAGCTCAGGTTGTATCCAGCGTGTTTTACATTGAAAGAGGACAGATCTTTGTGGAGGCGCATGGGAGTGCTGTCATTTGGTGCCCAAGGAGCAGAAACTTGTGTTTGACTTGAAATTATTTATGTGTGAATAGTCCAAATTCACAGAATAACCCTGCCCTTAAATTGCTACAGTGCTTTTGTTTTTGACCAACAAAGGCAAGAGAGGAGGTAAGGCAGCTGCATCATAGTCATTATGTGACAGATTTGTATCTATGTAACAAAACGTGAGTATAGTATCCAAAAATATTGGTGAAAACCTTGCATATTGGATACGTATCCAAATAAATCCTAAATAGGAATCACAAATGCCCGGCTTTAGTATAGGCACGAGTTTATTTGCAGAGTAGAAGTATCAAATGAGGAATGTACAGACTTGATGGAAAAAAAATTATCCGGATACACACACAGCCTTCAAATTTATGATGTTCAAGTTACAGCGAATGGCACTTGTGTTTATAAGTCGACACACTGTTTCGACTTTACAACGCGCGTTTGGACTTCACAATGCCACACTAGTGAACTGTTGGCCTCTATTACTTTATTTTCCACCATTCACAACCTCAGGAAAGGCAAATTACTTCTCGGATTGTAAGTTTAGTCACTACTGTAGAACAATTATACTGAAGCAAGATCTCCATTTTCATTATTCTGTGGAAATGGGGTATCGTGCCTTGGTTCAGGAACCAAATCCCCATTTATAACATTGTTCTTATGGGAAAAACAGCTTTGACTGGCGAATTGTTGGGTTACAATGCGGTTTTTGGGAGCCAGTTGTGTTGCACATCCCAAGGACTGCCTGTAACAGTGCATAAAAAGCCTGTTGTATCTCCCTGTTGCATATTAAATTACAACTCCTGATCTTGGAATTGATAAAGAAGGTTTTAAATCAGCGTGAGCAGTTGTACATGTCATCTGATTTTGTTTGGAATGTTGTGCTGCTGTTTGCTGTGCATTGACTGTTTCCCTTAATTACACGTTATCAAAATAAAAATCACTGACATTCTTGACAGTGGGGTTATTACACCTCACTGACGCTCGCTGTTTTATGTTCCACTCTGACTTCTCCTTGGAGTTTTTGGTGAGAGGGCAAAAAATCCATCTGTTCTGTGTCTTGAGTTGCTGTGAAAATGAACAAGCAGCTTTTTAAAGCGATGATCTGCAGTGAACCCTATTAACGAACATGGTAATAATGGTTCTGTGATGAACTCTGGAGTTCAGAGCAAAGAGAAACGCCATGAATGGCGTTTTGAGTGCTGCTTTAGGTTGTGCAGTCATGACTAACTTAAAGCAGCTGTGTGCCAGAAATCAGGCTAAACTAAAGCTTTATAAACTGAAATAGCTAGCCATTAACATGTTCCAGTGATACTATCATTTTGCTTTAACACCAGCCACCTACCCCTCTTTCTACCCCCACCAGTCCCAGAAGCTTTATTAAATTGTACTGACAATTTATTTTTCTGTGGCTTTTACTCACTCCAACATCACCACCGTCCTTGTCTCCTCCTCCAACCGTTGATTGTTTGCAAGGATGTATCTTTCGCAGGCCCTATATGCACTCTGGAAACATGCAAATATATAAAATAGTAGCAGAAGTAGGCCAGTTGGCCCTTTTGAGCCTTTTCTGCCCCCAGTATGTTTATGGCTGATCTGACTGAAACTTCAACTGCATATTTCCGCTTACGTCGAATAACTTTTCACCCCCTTGCTTAGAATCTGTCTACCTCTGCCTAAAAATAAAGATTCTGCTTCTCTGCATTTTGAGGAAGAGTTCCAAAGGCTCTTGACCTTGGACAGAAAACAAAATGATCTTAATCCCTTTCTTAAATGGGTGATTCCTAGTTCTAGATTCTCCCATGAGAGGAAACATGCTTTTTCACATCCACCCTATCAAGACCCCTCAGGATCTTCTATGTTTCAATCAAGGCACCTCTTACTCCAGTGGATACAACCCTAGCCTGAACAACCTTGCTTCATATTCAACCCCGTCCATTGCAGGTATTAATCTGGTAAACCTTCAGTAAACTGCTTGCAACACATTTACAACCTTCTTTAAGGAAACCAGTAGTA
Source organism: Carcharhinus amblyrhynchos (assembly GCF_965287045.1). Classification (NCBI taxonomy): domain Eukaryota; kingdom Metazoa; phylum Chordata; class Chondrichthyes; order Carcharhiniformes; family Carcharhinidae; genus Carcharhinus; species Carcharhinus amblyrhynchos. The sequence continues at coordinate 143,679,784 of NC_137325.1, read as the reverse complement.
TTCATTGTAGTGCAGATGTGGTCTCAAAAATGATCTGTATAGCTGAAGCATAACTTTCCTACTTTTGTACTCTGTACCCCTCTCAACAAATAAGAACATTCTATCAGCTTTCCTGATTACTTACTACACCTATATACTGAAGTAAGTTTATTTATTAGTCACGAATAAAGCTTACATTAACACTGCAATAATGTTACTGTGAAAATCCAGAGTCGCCACACACCGTCTTTTCTGGTAAATGTACCTAATCAGCACATCTTTCAGACTGTGGGCGGAAACTGGAGCACCTGGAGGAAACCCATGTAGACATGGAGAATGTGCAGACTCCGCACAGACAGTGACCCAAGCTGGGAATCGAACCTGGGTCCCTGGTGCTGTGAGGCAGCAGTGCTAACCACTATGCCACTGTACTGCCTACTAGCCTTTTGTGGTTCATGTACTTGGACATTCTGATCCCTTTGCATCCAGAGTTCTAGAATCCCCATTTAGATAAATGCTTTTATATTCTTCTGACAAAATGTACAATTTTGTATTTATGAACATTATACTCTATTTTCCCTGAACTCTCACTCCATTTGTAAATCTTAGCAATAAGCCTAAGAAGTGTGTTTCATAGACCTGTTGACAATGGAGAGCGTCTCAGGCAAGTGGAGCCTGTCCTTGCCCAGCACACGCAAGTTATCCAGTAGATTTCAGTGGATGACAGACAGTATCAGGAACATTGGGCAGATCTTCTAACTTAGCTTCAGTGAGGCTAACTCTAACAACCTGAAAGGAGGGACAAATTGACCTTGAATTTATACGATGCCTTTCAAGACAAACTCTTTACCTCCAAAGAACAACAACACAGCATGGGAAACAGGCCCTTCGGCCCAACCAGCCCACGTCACCATTCCAGCATTGTGAGTCCCCTCTCCACCCATCACCCTTGTCTAAGCTTATGGCACTCCAGATTGAGGGGAGACTAATTTAGGGACAGTTTGTTACACCAATCAGCCTAAGAGCACGTTTTTTGGGGTGTGGGAGGAAACCGGAGCACCAAAGTTTTTTTTGAAATTTAGTCTTTGCTGTTATGTAGGGAATGCAGTTGTCAATCTGCAACATAACAAGCTTCCGCAAATAACAGAGAGTTCATTTGTATTAGTGATATTCACTGAGGGATAATTATTGACCAACACTGGAGAGAACTCCCATTCTCCTTTTCATGGCAGTTTCATGGGATCTTTTGCATCTACTTGAGAGGGAAGGTAGGGGCCTTGGTTTGGTGACTGCTGAAAGACGACAACACAAACAATACTGCACTAGAGTGTCAGCCTAAATTTTGAGCTCAAGTTACAGGTTCAGGATTTGAACCTCCAACCCATGAGCTCCTGCTCTGTCCAAGAGCACAATAGACTACAAAGGATCATGATTGTAGCCTAATCCATCATGTAAACCAGCCTCCCATTCACTGACTCTGTCTCCACGTCCCAGTGCCTCGGAAAAGCAGCCAACATAATCAAAGACTCCTCGCACCCCGGACATTCCCCCTTTCACCTCCTTCCATTAGGAAAAAGATACCAAAGTCTCAAAGCACGCACCAACCAACTCAAGTACAGCTTCCTTCTGCCATCAGACTTTTGAATGGACTTACCTTGCATTAAGTTGATCTTTCTCTACGACCTAACTATGACTGTAACATGACATTCTGCACTGTCTCGTTTCCTTCTCTATGTACGGTATGCTTTGTATTGCATGCAAGAAACAATACTTTTCACTTATACTAATACATGAGGCAATAAATCAAATATAATGAGTCATAGGTGAGAGCCTGAACACAGAGTCATGGCTGACACTTTTTATTGATTCTGCCCTGTTATTTTGGTATCTTTGACTTATCTTTTTAAAACCAAAATAAGTTATTGAATGCTACGTCAGATCATCAAACTCTGTGGTGCACCTGATAAGGTCTTGTGGCTGCGTGTGGCTCTTGGACTTTAGGATTCAGTTGTTTAGAATTTATTTAATTATTTTAATTGAATTCTACCAGCTGCCATGGTGGGATTTGAACTCATTCCCCTTCAGCACTAGCCGAGACATATAGATGGCTAGTTTGGTGAGATTAACACCATGCACCATTTCCTAATGGGCAGTTGCAGCAGAGGTTTGATAGCGACCCACTTCCATATTTCGTTCTTGTTGTATCCTGCAGCCTGTGCCTCACTTTCTAGTGCCAGCAACCTGCGCAGTCAGAAGGACCAAATGGACCAACCCCAAGGATACCTGCACCAGATGCTGCCAGTGTTCTCTGGCTCTTGAGCCTGGCTCCTGTGTGCTTTGGGTATCTTGCAGTAGACAATTTGACCTTCTCATCTCTATGGAAAATTGGCAGTGAATGTCAGCCAGTGGTGCAATCTGGTCTTTAGGCTTGCGGTTCAGAATATTTTGATATGTTGTTGTTAAATGGGTGGCTGTTGCATATGGGTTTTAGCCCAGTGTTAGTGGGGGGAAGGGGTGGTGTGGATGTGGTTGTATACTTTCAAAGTGCATGGGCCTGAACCGAATTATATGGTGGCTTGGGCTGGGTTCTGAATATGTGATTTCAGCACCTTGAATAAATCCAGCAGACAGATGGGCTTGCTACATCTGCCAGTGAAGCATTTGAAAATATTTGTTTTTATCTGTATACAGTAATTTTTTTAAAAGTTGAAATGGAAAAGTTTGACTTTCCTGTGTATATTCAAAGTATAAACTGTGTGGGGACTGTGTATCCAGACAGTCGTATTCAAAAGCAGCATTCAAACATCAAATATTATTGATATTTTGTAACAAACACTTCATTGTGGAGGAATATATTTGCCTGTTCAGTGTTGGCCTTCATTGAGGGCATGATGTTACCTCAAAGGTTTCCTCCTTTTGGAGGATCCAGCTTTGCATTTGCAGATCCAAGAGGCAGTCGTTTCTAGGCTCCAGCTGATTCCTATCTGCGGAAATGCCGATTTTAAAAAAAAAACACCTGCTTTGAATTTTTAATTTGTTTGAGAATACAGATGCTCAGTGTAGTAAAGTGTTGCACCTTCCTCCATCTCCTTATACAAGGCTATACAGTGCACACAAAACTTGAATGGTTTGCATATTCTAATACAGGATGGAATCCATTTGAAAACCAGCATCTGTCTGGTTTGCGCCTTATTCTGTTTATTTATCCACTTTTAACATGTCTGACCATCTCAGTTTTTGAACTCTTCCAAAACATGGCTGCTTTTGGCATAACTTCCATTGGTCAGTATCAATTTAAAAACTTCAGTCAAACATTTAAACAAAAAGTATGTGATATGCTGAGCATTTCTTTATGATTCTATGACTTATAGAATGATACAGCGCAGAAGAGGCCCTTCGGCCCATCAAGTCTGCTCCAACACCTTAGAAACACCTGCATTCCCATCTAATCCAATCTGCCAGCACTTGGTCCATAGCCTGAATGTTACGATGTGCCAAGTGCTCATCCAGATACTTTTTGAAGGATGTGAGGCAACCTGCCTCCCAGACAGCGCATTCCAGACCATCACCACCCTCTGGATAAAAAAGTTTTTCCTTACATCCCCTTAACTCTAGGACAGCAGACCATATTCGGTGACCATTTGGTCCACTGTGAAAATGCTGGTTCTATGAAAGAGCTATTTGGTTAGTCCCACTCCTCTTTGCTCTTTCCTGGAATTCCTTCTCTAACAGTGCTGTTGGTGTACATACACGACATGAACTGCAGCAGTTCAAGAAGGCAGCTCATACCACCATCTCAAGGGCACTTAGGTATAGGCAATAAATATTGGTCAAGCCAATGAAGCCCATATCCCTTTAATGAATTAAAAAGTATTTTGTTGTTTTTTTTTAAATCCCAATTCAATCAAATCAAGTCCAACAAGCTGAGACATTCCTGATCCAAGCTGACGGGACAAGGCCCTCACATCCTGTCTTGGGCTTGATCTACATGATCCAAGCTGATTGGAGTAGGCATAACTCCACTTCCAAGGCTTGATCTCATTTGCATTTCAACCAAATGGCTGAGATGCCACTTTTAAAAATTGCTTCAAATGAAGCTGAAATGTAACCTAATGACTTCAACCAAGCATAGCATGTCGATACTACACTTGATCTTAGCCAAAAGGCTGAGAAGCTGAGCAGAGGGATATTTGAGTGATGAACCAGCTGAGGAGCCTCAGAAGGAATCATAGAATGGTTATAAGCCATTTGGTTATTGGAACTGTTTGTTACTGTTTTGTTTCTTGTCACTGTAGTTTGTACCCACTGTTCCCTGTATTCCACCAGTGATAACTTTGCTCACAATCTGTTGTGGCACCTTTATCAGGAGGTACATGCATTTTGCAAGTGAATTGACTAAGGCACTTAAAAATGGGAGACATAATTCTGTTGCAGGGAGGAATTAGAAAAGGTTTGGGAGGAGGTGCAGACTGAGCAACTGTACCTAGTCTCAAATTCCAGATCAAACAATCCTGATGAAATTTGCTGAACTGGTAGAAGTCTGGTGGCATCATCTTGAAGCTATTATAATATCTGATCAAACCTCAGATGAATCCCCTTATGACTTAGTGACCTGAGCAACATTCAAACTCCTGGAAGCAATGCAGTAAAGTATGGTGTATCTGGAACCTCATTTCAACACAGATTTCTAAGGATTTGCTCGAAACTCGTCAGTTTTCAACCTGAAAAGGAGGTGAATTAGAGATTCTTTTTTAAGATGTGTGAGATGCTGAGCTGAGGGGGAGGGCTATTGCAAGATGAGCGATATCTGCAGGATGCAAACTAATAATGCTCAGGTTTGAACCTGCTGTCAGAAAACTTCTCTGCACTCCAGGATATCTGGAATCGTCTCTCGAAGAGTATGGATTTTTGTTTATAGTGTTTACTGGCTGACTATTAGGCTGAGCTTGATGCTATCTCCAGCTGATGTCCACACCTCTGCATCTCCCACTGGACGGTAATTAGCAGTGGGGATTTTGGGATGATTTTCCTTCCTGCTTTTACTTCCAGTGAAAGATGTTTCAGGAAATATATTTGGACCTGTACCTGATACCTTGCAAGTAAAATCGAAAAAACATTTTTCTCATTTTGCTAGCAGCATTTAATCGCAGAAGATTTAGCTTTCTGGATAAATTCAGAATCTAGATTCATATCTGCAGTGGTGAATAATTTTATAATTCTAGGTATTTATAGCCCATTCTTGTTCTGCATGATAAAGTGATGGTGAACAGTCAATGGAAACAAGGAGACATTAAGGTGCTGTATTCTCCCATTTATTCATACAAACTTATAAAAATGATAGGTAATAAAAGTCCAGGTTGTCCATTGACATTGTCCCCCCTAATTCCCATCCCCCCCACCCCTACCAACCAGCACCCCTCTCCACCTTCCCCAGCACCCTCCTTTGCCTTTCTCAACCACCCTTCTCTATCTTTTGGGGTCGGTTACTCTTCTCCCACACGGAAAAAGTGTCAATTTTCCTACTATAGCATGTACCAGGATTATTATAACTTTGTGTGTATAGTTAGTCTGTATCCATTTTCAGTTTAATTGTACATTCTATTTTCACTACTGCCTTTGGTAGGGCATTTTTTTATCCTAACAACCTTTGATGGTTCATCCTTTAACCTCGCCCTTCCTTCTTTGAGTGGTGATCTTCAACCTGCCTTCTGGTTATGGATTTGCAACCAGTGGAAATGGTCCTTTACTGTCCTCCATATTTTTCAGCATCATCTTATCTGATATCAAATGTGTGTGAAGAAATCGCCTCCAGCATCCAGCCTCTTCTCAGAAGAGGTCACCTTATTCAGCAAGAATTTCAAGGTCTGAATGTGCCATCCTGTGTTTCAGCCCCTCCCGCAACTCCCATCCATGAGTTGTAATGTTAGTTCAATTTTTCTTTTCAGATCGTGACAGGAGATGAAAGGTGATTGTAAACAGGCCTTTTTACAGTGACCAAATATAATGTTATGCAGTGAATTTGGTGCAAGTTAAAAGACTGTGCAGTCAAGAAATTTAAAAAAAAATTGCAAACTGTGAGGGTGTAGTTTTTCAGTTTCATTGTTTATCCGTTTTATTTATGTCTATTTTTCCTTTTCAGTTTTAACCTCAGGATGTAGTCTCCCCAGGGCGAACGAATAGACAGGATGTCAGTGTCACTGTATCCAGTTGATTAGTACCGAGGTGTGACTTTCTGTTGGTGAGGGTGGCAGCGCCTGACTTAACTGTGCAGATTGTGAGTCTGCAGGCTACCAGCTCTGTGCAACTACTGGCAGAATGTATTTGGATTGCCATTGCACCTGGTCACTGGCAGGAACTATTTATTGATATTTCAAACTCCTTTTGTTTGAGAGAGAAGTGGGAATTGGATGTGAAAAGTTGCGTATTGTACCATCTGATTTTCAATAGGGAGTAAACTTTCTTTTTTTAATAAAGTATAAGATGCTGCGGGTGTTTAGCACAAGCTGGTAGAATCGCCTTGTATTTGATTTGATTTCTTATTGTCACATGTATTAACATACAGTGAAAAGTATTGTTTCTTGCGTACTATACAGACAAAGAATACCATTCATAGAGAAGGAAACGAGAGAGTGCGGAATGTAGTGTTATGGTCAAAGCTATGGTATGAAGAAAGAGCAGCTTAATGCAAGGCATGCCCACTCAAAAGTCTGACAGCAGCAGGGAAGAAGTTGTTCTTGAGTTGGTTGGTACATGACCTCAGACTTTTATTTTTTTTTCCCAAAGGAAGAAGGTGGAAGAGAATGCGTGGGGTCCTTAATTATTGCTGGCTGCTTTGCTGAGGCAGTGGCAAGTATAAACAGAGTCAATGGATGGGAGATTTGCGTGATGGACTGGGCTATGCTTACAATCTTTTGTAGTTCTTTGCGGTCTTGGGCAGAGCAGGAGATATACCAAGCTGTGATACAACCAGAAAGAAACTGAAAGAAAGAAAATAGTAAGAAGTCTGATCACTGTTAGGAATACTTAAAGGGAGGGGTAATAAATTAGAGGAATATTCTCTCTAGATCCCTTTTTCGGTCCTTGAATTTCTACTTGGTTATTTTTAACTGTCTGTAAAATACAAATGTATCTAAGGCTGCTTACCTACCTAGTGAGAGTCACCCATCACCTTAATACACTGTTCCTCAACAGTAGTATAGGAAGGAGCAAAAAGTTGAGAATGACGTCCAAGTGGAGGTTGGTTGGGAGTCATACCAAGTGAGACTGCCTGTGGGATTCATGTTGGAACTCATTTTCCTGCAAACTGAACAATGAATGACCTGGATTCAGATTGATGTTATAAACTGGTTAGAATCATGGATGATAATAAAGTTATGAGCTACTCAAGCTTGAAGAGGAAACCAGGCAGCTGCAAAATAGGACTGATAAAAATCTAAATGTGCTAATAAATGGCAGTCTAAATTTAACACCAACAAATATAAGATGTTACAGATAAAAAGAATAATGAAAAGATGTGTCATGTTTTGTGTCAAAATAACTAATTCTGAAGAGTGAAAGGGTTGTATGGCTGTTGGTAGACTTGGTACTTAATATGTACAGTTATCTGAAACTATGGTTGAAGTGTGTCATCTAAGTTAAGTTTAAGTTTTTTAAGTTTATTTATTTGGCTTACATTAACATTGCAATGACGTTACTGTGAAAATCCCCTATTTGCCACACTCTCACGCCTGTTGAGGTACACTGAGGGAGAGTTTTAGCACGGCCAGTGCACCTAACTAACACATCTTTTGGACTGTGGGAGGAAACCGGAGCACCGGGAGGAAACCCATGGAGATACAGGGAGAACATGTAGACTCCACACAGACAGTGATCCAAGTTAGGAATTGAACTCAGGTCCCTGGCCACCGTGTCACCCGCCGACTGAGTTGTGTTGCCATATTGGTAAGAGTATTAATTTATACAATGATGTTCGAAATCTTTTGCTTTGATCAGATGGTCCTTGACCTATGAGACAGCTTCTTAATGTCAGAGAACTGAATTGTGATGAAAGAATTACTTTTAGTATAGAGAGGGGGTGAGGAGGAGAGGATCTTACAGAGGTATGTAAAGCAGTTAGCCTATCTGGAGCTTGCTTCAGTAAAGTGGTGTTGGGACAATGGACACATTCAAACCAATAAATGGCACATTTAGGATTGATGTCAGGATTTCTTTGTGCAACGAGTCACCGGTCTAGCAGGCTGGTAGTGTAGTGAGGCAGAAATGTTTGAATTATAATATTTGGACATTGTAATGATGGGATGTAGATTTTTGTCTGGATGATGAGCCATATCTGTCTAGCCTAACTATCCTCTTACATGTAAGCTGCAGGCTTTAGTTCATTCCCTTTTAAACTGTCTCACTTATTTATAAATACCACAGTGGCCCATGCATGCTGAACTTGACTCCCTGGTTCCTCTTAAGTTACAGATCTACTACTTCAGTGTTTCCCTCCTTTCACACAATGTGTGTTAAGTTCAGCCTTGTCTTAAAAGTGTTTAACTCCTTATTTCCTTCACCTTTTCCTTTTCCTTGTAGCCTAATAGCTTAAACATTGCCTTTTGATTTATCCTGTCTTTTCAACCATTACTTGAGTATCTCAGTGTAAAAAAACACCTGATGCCTACAGTTCACTATTTCAGTGTTTAATAAATGGGTCTTTTGACTTGAATATTTTAAAACTAAGTTATTGGAATATGGGTTTCACTAGCAAAGCTGACGTTTATTGCCCACTCCTGGTTGCCCTTGAGAGTGGGTAGGTGGACTGCAGTCTTGAACTTCTGTAGTTGACATGCTGCTGCTGGCCCCATGTGCTGCTTTTGATATAAGTCAATGGTTGCCAGGCCTCTTCTTTCATGGTCTTGCTGCATGCTTAGTTTGATAGTAGGGAAGGTCATCCTGAGATGTGGGGTGTTTATTCAACTTCCCTTGATCTCAACTACTCTGGGTCAAGAAGTTTGTTTTTAAATTTCTCTATTGATTTCTTGGTGACTATTTTATATTGGTGGTCTTTAGTTTTGCTCCTTCCCACATGTGGAAAAACTTTGTATTTACTCTATCAAAATATTTCATCATTTTAAAAATATTACTCAACCTCTTCTCATTCCTGCCCTTCAGTCTTCAAAAGAAAAGGGACCTAATTTGTTTTTGTTTATTGTTTGATATAACTTTTTTTAGCATTCGGAGTACAGTTGCAAGTCCAAAACTCATGATTGGGTCTTGCATTTGTGCTTTCAGATTCTTAGATTGGTTTTAGTATTTTTGAACAGATGGAAAGGAAAATCTAAGCAAAGCCCTTCACCTCTATCTTCCCAGTGCTACAGACAGGACAGTAACAGGCCAGTTGGCAGTATTGGTCTACCACACAAATGTTACACAATCACCACCTTGATTCTTCCTCTCGCACTGTTAGGAAGGCAGATTGAGTCAAATTGAGACAAGAAGGCAGCTTACAACCACCTTCTCGAGGGCAACCAACAATGGACAATAAAAGCTGGCCATGTCCCACAAATGAATAAAAAAAATTAACATATCCTTCAATTCCCTACGTCCATTGTGTTTTTTCTAGCTTTCCTTTATCTGTGCTTATTGCCTTAACTTTTTCATGTGTTAGCAAATTCCACGTAATGCTGTGTCCTTTGCCCAGAGTAGAGAATGATTTAATGAGTTTCTTTCCACAAATATAATTAATTCATAAAATGTGTCAACATTTCAAATTGAATATTACAAGAAGTGCAATAGAACACACATTTCTCCATATAGCATGTTCCATTCCGAGGCGCCTCGATACAATTTCAGAGCCCTTGGCATTTACAGTATATGTCAGCCAGAGGGGTTCAAAACAGTTTTTAATCTCTCGATGTGCAATGGCTGAAAGGTCTTGGATGGTGGCCTTTTGCACTTGCGCCTCTGTAGTGGATCTGGTGGATTCTGTTAAGTACATAAGAACATAAGCAGGAGTAGGCCGTCTAGCCCTTCGAGCCTGCCCCGCCATTCAATAAGATCATGGCTGACCTGAAGTGGATCAGTTCCACTTTCCCTCTTTCTCCCCATAACCCTTAATTCCCCTGTCTATCAGAAACCTGTCTACCCGCGTCTTAAATATATTTAGCGAGGTAGCCTCCACCACTTCAACGGGCAGAGAATTCCAGAGATTCACCACCCTTTGAGTGAAGAAGTTCCTCCTCAACTCTGATATAAACTGCCCCTCCTTATCTTGAGGCTGTGTCCTCTAGTCCTGCTATTCTTTCTAAGCAGGAAGAATCCCTCTACCTCTACCCTATCCATCCCCTTCATTATCTTGTAAGTCTCTATAAGATCCCCCCTCATCCATCTAAACTCCAACGAATACAGACCCAGTCTATTTAGTCTCTCGTCATAGGCCAACCCCCTCATTTCCAGTATCAGCCTAGTGAACCTCCTCTGCACTCCCTCCAAGGCCAAAATATCCTTGCGCAAGCGCGGCGACCAAAACTACACACAGTACTCCAGCTGCGGCCTCACCAGTGCCCTGTACAGTTGCAGCAAGACCTGCCTGCTTTTACATTCTATCCTCTCGCTATAAAGGCCAACATTCCATTTGCCTTCTTGATCACCTGCTGCACCTGCAGACTGGGTTTTTGCGACTAGTGCACAAGGACTCCCAGGTCCCTCTGCACTGTCGCATGTTGGAGCTTTTCGCCTTTTAAATAATAACCCCTCCTACTATTATTCCTGCCAAAGTGGATAACCTCACATTTGCTAACATTGTACTCCATCTGCCAGGTCCTCGCCCACTCGCTCAGCCTATCCAGATCTCTCTGCAGACTTTCCACACCCTCCACGCAATTTGCTTTTCCACTCATTTCGTGACATCAGCAAATTTCGTCACCCTGCGCTCAGCCCTCTCTTCCAGATCATCTATATAAATGGTAAATAGCTGAGGCCCCAGCACCGATCCCTGCGGCACTCCACTAGTCACCAGCCGCCAACGAACAGCACCCATTGATACCAACTCTTTGCTTCCTATTAGACAGCCAATCCTCTATCCACGCTAACACCTTACCCCCAACTCCGTGCACTCTAACCTTCTCTAGCAGCCTTTTATGAGGCACCTTATCAAACGCCTTTTAAAATCTAGAAACACCACATCCACCCATTCCCCTCTGTCTACCGCTGTCTGTTGGATGGTTCCCTAAGCAGACTGTCAAAAATAATTTGTCAGAATGCTTCATTACCAGACATTTCAAATGGGCACCTAAATATAGATTGGCTGGTCGTGAGAAAGACACACCCCATCAGATTCTTCCTGAGTTCCCAGACTTTCACCCCTCTGCATGTTGCTCTTGAGGTGGCTATGGTGAAGAAGAAATGGTTGTCCACCTTATTCGGGAGTGTTCCTTTGCAAAGAATCTCTGGAAAGAGGCACACTGGTTTTGTCAAAGTTCATCCTAAACAGCCCTGTGACACAGGACTTTGTCCTCTACGGGCTGGTTTTCAGGTACACACACCAACTGCTGCTGGAGAAAAGTCAACTTGGTGAAAGATGTTCTTTGGTCTGACTTTATGGTTTTCCAGTGCGAAGAGTTGTCCACAACTGAATGATGCAGACTGGCACATCACAAGGTCAAGAGCTGTATGCTGAAGGAGCAATTGATGAGTTTGTTTGAAACCATCTTAGTGTGTAAGGAAGAGAATGTGACAATGGAGGGGAAGATATAATCTCCACTCCCCCTGTTTCTTATCACATTAAAATATCACTGCAGGATTGACTATACTCTGTCAACAAGATATTTTAAATATCAGATCTATTTGTTTACAGATTTGCCAATGGTTTTGCATACTGTCACTAATTTCCCACCACATACTAATGGTGCCCAGCTGCCACAGACCTCTCACTGTGACTGCTCTGCCTTTTTCCATCTGCCACAGAATGCAGTACTCTCAAAACTCATCAAGATGATCATTTTTAATGTTGCCTCAAACTTCAACCCTGTCACAGATGTGAAAAATCAGAGAGAGCCATTCACTCATTCCCCACACTAACCCCAATTGCCACCACAAAGGCTGCAAAACAACTTCAAACCCTTGCTGCTTTTAATTAATAGTGAAGGCTTAATACAACAGTTTTTACTTTATAGGTCTACCAAGCTATCTGCTGTTAATAAAAATAGCTTCTAGGTATTAACTACCTTTCTGAGGAACCTGTGTTTTTTTTAAAAAAAGCGGTCTTAATTGGTTGAAAATTAGAACCAACAGCCTGCCTGATGAATTGTTTCAACAGAAGATGTTCTAATTTGGTGGCAGTTTTCCAGGACAGGCAAACTTTCACTAATTTGGGATCTTGAGCCACCAACAGTGGCACACACGGCTTACAATAATGAAGTGAAATGAGTTCCCCATAGGACTTGACTGTTCTGTGAAGAAGTGAATCCCAACATAGTAAAACGTCAGACAGCAGCTGAATCCTTTCACTTTTAACTTGCCACAGTGGAGTAAGAATTGGCTGCTTCATCAAGTGCAAAAACTGATCATTCATGATCAGGGGTCTAGATGGAAGACCAGGCACCATTAGAGTCCAATAGGGATCTGTGTAGTGGCCATTGTTATTTACCATCTTCAGTAATCACAGCATTGTTATAGCGCAGAAGGTGAGGTATTTGGCCTATTGTGTCTGCACTGGCTTTCCAAATGAGTCTAATGCCTTGGTTATGATCTGGATGTAGGAGTTGGGCAATGGGCTGCAATATTTATATCCAGTATGATTGCTTCTTTGTGTGCAGGTTAGTACTGAGGTTGAGAGTAAACTTGGATAAGTGGATCACAATGCTTTGGGGGAGGAGACTGCAGTTTGATATTTAACTTTGATAAATACATTATTCACATAGGCATGATGAACAAATCACAAGTGATGATTAAGTGATAGCCAAAACAAAAAGGGTACTAATCTGCAATGCAGCAAGAAAACAAATAATTTTCCTTTGTGTGAGATTTATCACAAATCTCATTTAGAATACTGGCTCCAGTTTTTTTTTTGTTCTCCTCATGGATGATGCAGAGTAATTGGAAAAGGTTCAAAGGACAATTACTTGGGTGACTTAAGATGACATCCAGCTTGAACAATCTCAGGTTTAAAAAGCTGGATCTCTTTGTTTCCATTCATTCATGTGTGCTCCTACCAAAGACAGTTTCTTGGCTCATTGTCTGCTGATGCTTCATCCTGAATCATTTTTCTTGCATTTTTCGTCTGTGGCGTTTTGTCACTGCCTCTCACCTGGCCCCTGAGTCTACCTCAGTCAGAACAGGAATCAAACCTGTGCTGTTGGCATTATTCTGAATCACACATCAGCCAACTGAGCTAACCAATCCCTTGTTTGATTTAAATATGTGTAAATCTGATAGAGGTGTATAAGCTAATGAATGATCTCCCATTTTGTTTGTACTGAAATTATTTTAAGTAGATGGGAGGAGACCAGCGAGTAATGTATATAAATTATGCTAGAACAAAATGGGCTAGATATCACACAGTTCTTCTTTTCCCAGAAGATAGTAAACCAAAGGAAGAAGTTGCCAGCCTGAGTAGTGAGTGCTGATTCGCTGCTTGCATTAGGGAGCTGGGCCAGTTCCTGGTTGAGGCAGAAATCACAGCATGTAATACTAAGAACAATCATGGTCACTGTGGCTGCTGGACTGGTTTTGATTGCCGAAAGGGAATTTTCCACATTTTTTTTCTGCGTAGAGAATCCCACAGGCTCACCACTCCCTGGGAGAAGAAATTTGTGAGTTGGTTTTGGTGTGGGATCCAGTATGGACAGCATAGTTTGGATGAACGTAAAGGTAAGCATGTAGATGCAACAGGTGGTGAAGAAGGCAAATGGTATGTTGGCCTTCACAGTGAAAGGATTTGAGTACAGAAGCAAAGGTGTCTTGCTCCAGTTATACAGAGCTTTGGTGAGACTGCACCTAGAATATTGAGTACTGTTTTGGTCTCTTTATCTGAGGAAGGATTATATGTATTTCAAAACAGGAGACAAAACTGTACACTGTTCTTTAGATGTGGCCTCACCAAGGCTGTGTTCAGCAATGGTAAAACTTCACTACTTTTATATTCTATTCCCCTTGCAGTAAAGGGCATTTGCCTTCCTAATCACTTCCTGTACCAGGACACCCAGGCTCCTCATACCATTGAGTTGAGGGAGATATAGAACAATCTTAATAAGGGGAAGGCCATTTAGGACTGAAGTGAGGAGAAATTTCTTCACTCAGATAAGTATTTGGAACTCTCTGCCGCAGAAGGCTGAGGAGGCTCAGTCCTCGAGTATATGCAAGACTAAGATTGATAGATTTCTACATATTTAAAACATCGATGGATATTAAGATAGTGCAAGTGTTGAAATAGAGGATCAGCCATGAACTGATCGAATGGGAATCTGTTCAACCTCTGCTACCAGCAGGCCAGAAACAAGGTCATCCTATCCACTGTCATTGAACCATGGTATGTAGACAATATTTGCATCTGAGCACACTTGTAGTGGTCCAAGTGATCGTCAGTGTCTTCACTAAGGCACAGGAGAGCATGGGCCTTACACTAAACATCTGTAACACAGGTCCGCAACAAACCTGCCCACCACACAACAGTGCTGTCTGGTTATCAAAATCTACAAAGAGGCCTTGAACAAAGTGGACTATCTTTCACATCATGGGAGCCTAATATCAACAAGGGAAGACATCAATGATGAGTTTCAACACCAGGAAGCGCATTTTAAGGCCAGGACCTCAGACCTAGCACCAAGTTTATGGTCTACAGAGCAGTAATGATACCTACTACCAGCCCTGGCTGTGCAAGATCCTGCAAATCCATTGGCAGGAAAGTCTCACCAATGTCAGTGTTCTCATTTAGGCCAACATCCTCAGCATTGAAGCATTGACCACACTTGATCAGCACCACTGGGCAGACCACATCTTCCACATGCCTGACATGAGACTCCAAAGCAAACACTCTACTTGGAGCTTCAGCAAGGCAGTGAACCCCAGGGGGGCAGAGGAAACTTCAAAGATACCCTCAATGCCTCCTTGGAAAAAAGTGCAACATCCCCATCAAAACCTAGGAACCCCTGGCCCAAGATTGACTGAAGTGCTGGAAAAGCATCTGTGAAGGAGTTGAACACAATGAGTTTCATTGCCAAGAGCAAGCTGCAGCCAAGCATCAACAGCAAAAGGAACGTGTGGCAATGCTAGCTGCCAGTCCACCAGCTCCTCCGACCATCATCTGCCCACCTATGACAGCGACTGTAAGTTGTGTATTGGACTCCTCATTCACCTGAGAACTCCTTTTCAGTGTTGAAGCAAATCACCTTCAAATCCAAGGGACTGCCTAAGAAGAGAAGGAAGAGTGGAAGAGGGTTCAAAAGGCTGATGCAGTCTTTCTTCATGATGCAATGTTTTTTCATTCTCCCTGCCCAAGTTCAAAGGTTCACATTTTCATACATTATATCCCATCTGCCAAAGCTTTTGCTCACTCACTCAACTTTTCTGTATCCCATTTTGTAGATTCTACTCTTGACGACATTTTTTTCCTACATAACTTTTGATTGGCAAATTTAACTACCATGCATTTTGTCCTTCATCTAAGTCATGATGTGAATTGTGAACAGTTCAGGCCACAACACTGATCCTTGTTGCGCTCCATTAGCTACAGTTTGCCAACCTAAAAATGACCACTTGCCCCTACTCCTGCTTGCTTTTTATTAGTTCACCAATTCTTTATTCATGTTACAAAAAAAGCAGAAAATGCTGTAAAATCTCAGCAGGCCTGATAGCATCTGTGAAGAGAGAGAACAGAGCTGATGTTAGCTCTGTTCTCTGTCCACAGATGCTGTCAGATCTGTTGAGATTTTCCAGCATTTTCTGTTTTTGTTTCAGATTCCAGCATCTGCAGTAACCTGCCTCTTTCCAGACTAATATGTTGCGCCCTGCATCACATTCTGTTACCTAATGTAGTAACCGTGATGTGGTATTTTACCAAATTCACTTTGGAACTCCATGTACATGGCATCTACAACTTCCCTTTTACAACCTTGCTTGTTACATCCTCAAAAGCATTCTCATAAATTAGTTAAACACAATTTCCCTTTTTCAAAGGCAGACTGATTTTGCCTGATCACATAATTTGCTCCCTTAAAAATGGATTTCAGTCACCTTTTTTCTATGACAGATGTTGGGCTAACTAGCCTATAGTTTCCTATTTTCTTTTTCCCCCTTGAATAAATGTTAGTTATTTTCCAATCTACTTGGATCCTTTCAGAATCTACATATTGGGGTAACTGATAGATCTACCATCTCTTCAGCTACTTATTTTAAGACTTTAGCATTCAGGCCAATCAGCCTTTACGTCTAATAGTTTTATAGTAATTCTTATTAATAAACTGGCTGTCATCTGACAATATGTTATATTTTAAATGTTATAAAATAGTTGAGAGCTTTGGAATTCTGTGATGAAGGTACCATCAACTATTAATTGAGAGTTGAAATATAAGTATGCATAAGTGGTTATTAACTGTGTGTATGATATAAATTGGTATTTAAGTTTTAGCATCTTTAGTTTGCTGCTTAGAGTTACAAATATTGGTGAAGCTGTCTTAGTGGAGATTAGATTTTTGCCGTATGGACAGTTAGAGGTATGCATACAGGGCACTGTTTGGCACTCTCTGGATGTAGCAGAAAAGCTACTGTAGGAAAGGACAGTGAAAGGAAACTGGCTCCCCACCTTTTGGATTAGAGGATGACTATCTGACTTGACTACTTTGGTGCTGTCCTATATGGTCTTCTATCCATCATTCTTTGTAAGCTTAATTCAAAGCATGGCATGACTTGCAGCAAGGTTTGTTCACCTGTCCACTCGTGCTAGATGAGCTACATTGACCTCCAATCCAGAACAGTTATAAATTTAAAATGATCACCTTTTAGGTACACCTCTTTTCATAACCTCGCCCCTCTCCATCTCTATAACATTTTCCAGCCTGACAACCAACTTACGTTCCTCAAGTTGTGATCTTTTGTGCATCTCCAACATGGTTTGCCCTTTTTTTTGCCTTCCGTTCAGCTGTCTACACACTGAGATCTGGAATTCCCTCGTTAAATCTCAGTCTCTCTTTTCTTTCTCTTTAGCTCCCTTTCGCTTTCGCGCTGCCTCTTAGCTCACGCCCATGCTGTCGCGCTACCTTTCTCATCATCTATAGGCTGGTACGTAAAGTTTTCATGTGACTAAACTTCAATCCTAATACCTGCTTGATGTGACTCGGTACTCAGATATTTTTGGTAGCCCTCTTTTGGATTGCTTAGGGGTGTAACATCAAAGGTGCTGTATAAATGCAAATTGTTGTTGGTTCTTCAGTGGTACCTTGAAGACTTTGTGGGCACATTTCTAGTCCTGTATTCATTCTAGCCTGCATGGAGCAGCCTAGCATTGAGGCCGTGGCTGATAGGTGCGAGATGGGTTTTGGATCAGCTGAAATTTAGGTGAAGTTTGAGTAGCCTCGGTAAGACAGTGTGTGCATGATAATATTGTGTACTGCTAGTCATTGAAACTGGAGCAGAAACCTGTCCGCTGAGGGGAAATGTCAGTTTGAAAAGATAGCCAAAGTACTTTTAAAGAATGCAGTTGTTTATAGTTGATTTTTATACAGCAAAGATTGGTAACATTGGATTGAAAGGAGGAGTGGTTTCAAGCGGTAAAAGATCGAATATGAGCATGGTTTGGTATTGATTTATTTATTCGTGTCACAAGTCGGCTTACATTAACACTGCAATGAAGTTTACTGTGAAAATCCTTAGTCACCACACTCCGACGCTTGTTTCAGTCAATGCACCTAACCAGCACATCTTTAGGACCATGGGAGGAATCCGGACCACCTGGAGGAAACCCACTCAGAGACGGGGAGAACGTACAGACTCTGCACAGACAGTGAACTGAAACTAGGAATTGAACCCGGGGCCCTGGCACTGTGAGGTGGCAGTGCTAACCACTGTGCCACCATGCCACTCATTGCATGTTAAATTCAGTGTGCTGCAAGTTATCCATACTCATTTGTTTTGAGTTTGAGATAGGGTAAGATATAGGGTTTGTTACTGCATCTAGTTATTTGTCTTAAATGTGCCTTTGTTGCTGAGTATTTTGTTCCTGAGAATGGGCGTAGTATTACCAGCAACAACTCCTCCATGTTTTCACAGTGACATCGTACCTCAGGGGTCAGTGCTGGGACCAAAGGTTTTCACAATATATATTAACAATTTCGAGGAAGGAACTGAAGACAGTGTTGCTAAGTTTGCAGATAATACAAAGATATGTGGAGGGACAGGTGATATTGAGGAAGCAGAGGGACCGCAGAAGGACTTGGGACAGGTTAGGAGAGTGGGCAAAGAAGTGGCAGATGGAATACAATGTGGTAAAGTGTGAGGTTATGGACTTTGGAAGGAGGAATGGAGGTATAGACTATTTTCTAAATGGGGAAATGCTGAGGAAATAAGAAACACAAAGGGACTTGGCAGTCCTTATTCAAGATTCTCTTAAGGTTAACATGCAGATTCAGTTTGTAGTTACGAAGGCAAATGCAATGTTAGCATTTATGTCGAGAGGGCTGGAATACAAGAGCAGGGATGTACTAACAAAGAACAATCCAGCACGGGAAACAGGCCCTTCGGCCCAACGAGCCCGCGCCGCCGCATCACCCTACACCTATTCTACCCTGCATGTCTACGAATGGAACCCCTAGCTTAGCCAGATTCAGGGGAGAAGTGTCAATTTGGTAAAACCAATCAGCCTAAGAGCACATCTTTGGGGTGTGGGAGGAAACCGGAGCGCCCGGAGGAAACCCACGCAACCACAGGGAGAATGCGCAAACTCCCACAGACACAGGCCCAAATCCATGTATCTGCACAGCTAGCAGTGCTAGTCACCGAGCTGTTGCGGTGCCCGTCTACCGGTCCAGGATCAAGCACACACACCGACACGAAGTACTAGGCCACTCCCGGAACTTCCAAGAGCAGCCCACGCAGGACCCACCGTGTGCATGCCCCTCGTTTGACACGAGGTGGACCTCCTCCTGCGGAATAAAAAGACAAAAACGTTAATCTTACAAGCCTGCTTTTCCGGTGTCTCCCGAGGTTCTAACCTTATTTAATAGCCCCTACCATAACCCTCCATCCTCGTTTCACTCGTGTCTATCTAACTGAACCTTAAACGAGTCCAACGTTCCTGCCTCCACCACCCTACTCGGTAGCACGTTCCATACCCCCACAACTCTCTGCGTAAAGAACCTTCCTCTCACTTCCAAATTATACCTCTCCCCCCTCACCCTTAAATCATGACCTCTCGTGTTTGTACCCAGTCTAGGGAGCAGTCTCTCACTATTAACTCTATCTATTCCCTTCAGTATCTTATATACCTCTATCATGTAACCCCTCAATCTCCGTCTTTCCAAGGAGAATAGTCCCAGTTTCTCCAACTTTTCCTCGTATCCCAGCCCCTCCATGCCAGGCAACATCCTGGTAAACCTCCTCTGCACCCTTTCCAGAGACTCCACGTCCTTCCGGTAGTAAGGTGACCAGAACTGGACGCAGTACTCCAAATGCGGTCTAACCAACGTTCTATACAACTGAAGCATTAGACGGCAGCTTTTATACTCTATACCCCTTCCTATAAAGGCTAACATTCCATAAGCCTTCCTAACAACCTTCTCCACTTGTGACGCAACCTTCATGGATTTGTGGACCTGCACTCCCAGGTCCCTCTGTATGTCTATACTCCTAATCTGTCTACCTTCTATCACATAGCTCCTCTCTGCATTACTCCTTCCAAAATGCATCACCTCGCATTTGTCAGGATTAAATTCCATCTGCCCAATGTACCAACCTATCTATATCCTGTTGTATCACCTGACAATCCAGTTCAGTACCCGCCAACCCTGCCATCTTAGTGTCATCAGCAAACTTGCTGATCACACCACCTACGCTCTCTTCCAAGTCATTTATGTATACTACAAAGAGGAGAGATCCCAGTACTGAGCCCTGCGGCACACCACTGGTCACTGGCCTCCAGCCCGACAAGGTCCCCTCCACAACTACCCTCTGTCTCCTATTACCCAGCCAGTTCTCAATCCACCTAGCTATCTGGCCTCGTATCCCATGTGCCTTAACCATTCTGAGGTATAAGGTTCTGGTCAGACCCCATTTGGAGTACTGTCAGCAGTTTTGGACCCCATATCTAAGGAAGGATGTGCTGGCCTTGGAAAGGGTCCAGGGGAGGTTCACAAGAATAACCCTTGGAATGAAGATCTTGTCGTATGAGGAATGGTTGAGGACTCTGGGTCTGTACTCATTGGTGTTTAAAAGGATGAGGGGGATCTTATTGAAACTTGCAGGATACTGCAAGGCCTGGATGGAGTGGATGTGAAAAGGATGTTTTTGCTAGTGGGAAAAACTAGAACCATGATAACACAGTGGTTAGCACTGCTGCTTCACACTGCCAGGGACCCGGGTTACATAAGAACATAAGAAATAGGAGCAGGAGTAGGCCATCTAGCCCTTCGAGCCTGCCCCGCCATTCAATAAGATCATGGCTGATCTGTTGTGGCTCAGTTCCACTTTCCCGCCCTCTCCCCATAACCCTTAATCCCCTCTCTTATCAAAAACCCATCAACCCGCTTCTTAAAAATATTTAGCGAGGCAGCCTCCACCACTTCAACGGGCAGAGAATTCCAGAGATTCACCACCCTTTGAGTGAAGAAGTTCCTCCTCAACTCTGTTCTAAACCGCCTCCCCTTTATCTTGAGGCTGTGCCCCCTAGTCCTACTGTCTTTTTTGAGCGGGAAGAGTCTCTCCACCTCTATCCTATCCATCCCATTCATCATCTTATACGTCTCAATGAGATCTCCCCTCATTCTTCTAAACTCTAGCAAGTACAAGCCTAGTTTATTCAGCCTCTCCTCATAGCTCAACCCCCTCAACTCCGGTATCAGCCTAGTAAACCTCCTCTGCACTCCCTCCAGGGCCAAAATATCCTTGCGCAGGTGCGGCGCCCAAAACTGCACACAGTACTCCAGCTGCGGCCTCACCAGTGCCCTATACAGCTGCAGCAAGACCTCCCTACTTTTATATTCAATCCCCCTCGCTATGAAGGCCAGCATCCCATTCGCCTTCCTGACCACCTGCTGCACCTGCAAGCTGGGTTTTTGCGACTCATGCACAAGGACCCCGAGGTCCCTCTGCACCGTCACCTGCTGCAGTTTTTCGCCACGTAAGTAATAGTCCTTCCTACCATTCTTCCTACCAAAGTGGACCACCTCACACTTGCCAACATTAAATTCCATTTGCCATTTCCTGGCCCATTCGCCCAGCCTATCTAGATCCTTCTGCAGACTCTCCACACCCTCCGCACAATTTGCCTTTCCCCCAATCTTGGTGTCATCAGCAAATTTCGACACCCTGCACTCGGTTCCCTCCTCCAGATCATCTATATAAATGGTAAATAGCTGAGGCCCCAGCACCGACCCCTGGGGCACCCCACTAGTCACCAACCGCCAATCCGAATAGCACCCATTGACCCCCACTCTCTGCCTCCTATTTGACAACCAATCCTCTATCCACGCTAACACCCTACCCCCAACTCCATGTCCCCTGACCTTCTGCAATAACCTCTTGTGAGGTACCTTGTCAAACGCCTTCTGAAAATCCAGAAAGACCACATCCACCGGCTCTCCTCTATCCACTGCTGTAGACACATCCTCATAGAACTCCAGTAAATTTGTCAGACACGACTTCCCTTTAATGAAACCGTGTTGCGTCCGCCCTATCAAGCAATTCCCTTCAAGATGCCTCGCAATTTCCTCCTCAATGACAGATTCTAACATTTTACCTACCACAGGGTTCAATTCCCAGCTTGGGTCACTGCCTGTGTGGAGTTTATACGTTCTCCCCATGTCTTTGTGGGTCTTCTGGGTGCTCCAGTTTCCTCCCATATTCTGAAAGATGTGCTGGTTAGGTGCATTGACCTGTACAGTGCCAGATTGTGGCGACTATGGGAATTTCACAGTAACTTCATTGCAGTGTTAATGTAAGCCTTCCTTGTAACTAATAAGTAAACTTTAGAGTAGAAGTGACTGAAAGCTTTGTTGAGGAAGTGAAAAGTCGTAGAGTTTTTTAATCCAAAGGACAGAACCGGGCAGCTGGAAGAGGAAGGCAAACTTTAGGTGATTCAGGTGGTGAGGTGAATATTGAGATGGGGTGAGGAGTGGATGAAAAATTTAAAATCTAATGTGTGGGATGTGGAGTCATGGATTTGTGCGTATATGCGTTCTTGACTTCTCAATCCAGGCTGCATCAAGAGTTTGCTTGTGTTCTTTGTACACCTGATATGTAGATCAGCATCATGTGACACCTGAAAGCATTTCACCATCTCTTGCTCATGGCTGGAAAGATCTGAACTGGATTAAAAAAAACTGTCTTATTTGTTGTGAAATGTAACTGATAGGAACAGGAGATTTCTCCAACCCTGTCTTTTGGATATACAAATGTAAATTGCCACTTGTGACATTGAGATATATTACTCCAGTAGGTAAGGAAATGATGCAAAGGCTGCAGTGAAAAAGGTGCTATTTAGTATAAATACTTGTGGAGAATATATGAAACAGGTTCAAACATTCTTCCTGCGGGTCTAAACTTTTCAAGAGAACTTGCTGCCCTTGAGCTGAAGGTGTCTGATAGAAGCATCCTATTGTAGCCTGTGTAAAAAGCACAGTTGTATGTTTTGAGTATCACAGCAGGTTATTGGGTTGACATAGGCAGCAGACTTGGTTTCATTTTAAAAGTCACATTTACCAAGAAAATTTTTTTGAAACTCAGTTTATTTTATAGGAGCTTTTAATCATCAAAGAGCAGTAAGCATAGAGTTTGTCCACATTTACTGAGACTGAAATAAGGTGACCAACACTAGTCAGATGAAATAATAAAAGATATTTGCATTTAAGTCATGCTTGATCTCATTGGGCAGCACAGTGGTTAGCACTGCTGCCTCGCAGCTCCAGGGATCTGGGTTCAATTCCTGACTTGAGCCACTGCCTGTGCTGAGTTCGCATGCTCTCCCCGTGTCTCCATGGGTTTCTTCCGGGTGATCCGGTTTCCTCCCACGGTCCAAAGACGTGTGGGTTAGGTTGATTTGGCCATGTCCCTTAGTGTGCCGAGATGCGTCGGTTAGAGGGATTAGCAGGGTAAATGTGTGAGGTTGTAGGGATAGGGCCTGGGTGGGATTGTTGTTGGTGCAGACTTGATGGGCCAAATGGCCTCCTTCTGCGCAGTAGGGATTCTATGATTCATTGTAATTTATTATGTAAAATAACGAATAGTGTTATTTGTAATATTCTCTAGGAAATGTGTGCGAATGTCTCTGATCAATTTTTAGCTCAGCCTATGGAGTCTAGATCTATCATTTTCTAAACCAACCCTGATGGACATATCTTAAGGGAGCCTGTAGCTCAAGAGTGTGTGTGCTATTAGTCAATGCAAAATTGTATTGCTGTTTCGTTTTGTCTTAGCACTTCTGTGTTGTATAATTCTACACTTCTAAAACCTAACACTTGAGATATGCGTGTCTCTGACAAAACCAGTTTGCATTGTCCATCCTCAATTTCTCTTGACAAGGTGGTAGTGATGCCTTTTTGATCTGCTGTAGTACACATAACGGAAAGGATGTAGAGACTTTGGAGACGGTGCATAAGAGGTTTACCAGGATGCTGCCTAGATTAGAGGGTACGAGCTATAAGGAGAAACTGGACAAACTAGGGTTGTTTTCTCTGGAGTGGCAGCGGCTGAGGGGAGACCTAGTAGAAGTCTATAAAATAATGAGATACATAGGGTGAACAGTCAGAATCTTATTTTCAGAATTGAAATTTCTAATACTAGGGGGCATGATCTTAAGGGGAAAGTTCAGAGGAGATGTGAGAGGTGGGATTTTACAGAGGGAGTGGCAGGTGTATGGAACCCACTGCCAGGGATGGTGGTACAGGCAGATATGGTATGTGTGTTTTAAGGGGCTTTTAGATAAGTGCATGAATTTGCAAGGAATAGAAGGATATGGACCCAACGGCAGACAGCAGGGATTAATTTGCTGTCATGTTGGCACAACATTGTGGGCCGAAGGGCCTGTTCTATATTGTGTACATACAGCAGAGTGCAGTAAGGGAGGGAGTTCCAGGATTTTTGACCCAGCGACAGTGAAGGAGCAGTGCTATACTTCTGACTCAAGATGACCTGTGATTTGGAGGGACACTTATAGGTGGTGGTGTTCTCAAGCAACTCTTGTCCTTTTCCTTCAAAGTGACAGACTTGGATAGAGTGGATGGTGAGAGTCATTTTCCCAGGATCGAAGGGCCAATTACTTGGGGGCATAGGGAGAAAGTTTAAAGGAGATGTAAGGTGCAAGTTTTTCACACAGAGGATGGTGAATGCCTGGAATGTGCTGCTGGAGGAGGTGGTGGAAGCAGATTTTATAACAACTCTCAAGAGGCACCTGGTTAGATACATAAGTAGGCAAGGAATAGAGGGATATGGACCATGTAGAGGCAAGAAAGTATTAGATTAGAGAGGCATTTGTGTCAGCACAGACCTGGTGGGCCGAAGGGCCTGTTCCTGTGTTGTACTTTTTTTTTTGTCCCCTTGGTGGTAGAGGTCAGAGGTTTAATAGGTTCTGTCGAAGGAACCTTGGTGAGTTGTGGCAGTGCAGCTGTAGATGGTACACACTGTGCCACTGTGAGTAAATGTTTCAGATGCTAAATGAGCTGCCAGTCAAGTGGGCTTCTTTGTCCTGGATGGTATTGATCTTGTGTATTGTTGGAACTGCACTTGTCAAGGCAAGTGGAGAGTATTCCTTACTGCCTTGGGTAGGCTTTGGGAATTCTGTAAAGTGAGTTACTCTCTACAGAATTCTCAACCTCTCACTTGCTCTTATGGCAGTAAGAAGTCTCACAACATCAGGTTAAAGTCTAACAGGTTTATTTGGTAGTTAACACCACAAGCTTTCAGAACGCTGTTCCTTCATCAGGTGAGTGGAGAGTTCTGATCACAAACAGGGCATATAAAGGCACACACAGTTTACAGAATACTGATTAGAATGTGAGTCTTTACAGCTAATCTGCTATTCAAGTCTTAAAGGTGCAGACAATGTGAGTGGAAACAGCATTAAGCACAGATTGAAGAGATGTGTATTGTCAAGTGCGAGATGGTCCACTTTGGTAGGAATAATGGTAGGAAGGATTATTACTTACGGGGCGAAAAACTGCAGCAGGCGACGGTGCAGAGGGACCTCGGGGTCCTTGTGCATGAGTCGCAAAAACCCAGCTTGCAGGTGGTCAGGAAGGCGAATGGGATGCTGGCCTTCATAGCGAGGGGGATTGAATATAAAAGTAGGGAGGTCTTGCTGCGGCTATATAGGGCATTGGTGAGGCCGCAGCTGGAGTACTGTGTGCAGTTTTGGGCGCCGTACTTATGCAAGGATATTTTGGCCTTGGAGGGAGTGCAGAGGAGGTTTACTAGGCTGATACCGGAGTTGAGGGGGTTGAGCTATGAGGAGAGGCTGAATAAACTAGGCTTGTACTCGTTAGAGTTTAGAAGAATGAGGGGAGATCTCATTGAGACGTATAAGATGATGAATGGGATGGATAGGATAGAGGTGGAGAGACTCTTCCCGCTCAGAAAGGATAGTAGGACTAGGGGGCACAGCCTCAAGATAAAGGGGGGGCGGTTTAGAACAGAGTTGAGGAGGAACTTCTTCACTCAAAGGGTGGTGAATCTCTGGAATTCTCTGCCCGTTGAAGTGGTGGAGGCTACCTCGTTAAATATTTTTAAGACGCGGGTTGATGGGTTTTTGATGAGAGAGGGGATTAAGGGTTATGGGGAGAGGGCGGGAATGTGGAACTGAGCCACGACGGATCAGCCATGATCTTATTGAATGGCGGGGCAGGCTCGAAGGGCTAGATGGCCTACTCCTGCTCCTATTTCTTATGTTCTTATGTCTCCAGACAGGACAGTAAGTGAGATGTTGCAAATTCAGGCAAGTCATGGAGGTTACAGATAGTGTGACGTGACCCGAAGTAAGCTTGAAATTTTGGGTAAACGTTTTCCAAGGCAGCCTTCATGACACGACAGTGCAGAGTCGCTGAGCAGAAACTGTTAGCCAAGTCCCGCACACATGAGGACGGCCTCAACCAGTATCTTGGGTTCATGTCACACTATCTGTAACCCCCATGACTTGCCTGAACTTGCAACATCCCACTTACTGTCCTGTCTGGAGACAATACACATCTCTTTAACCTATGCTTAATGCTATCTCCACTCACATTGTCTGCATCTTTAAGACTTGAATAGCAGATTAGCTGTAAAGACTGGCATTCTAATTAGTATTCTGTAAACTGTGTGCCTTTATATGCCCGTTTGTGATCAGAACTCTCACCTGATGAAGGAACAGCGTTCTGAAAGCTAGTGGTGTTTACTACCAAATAAACCTGTTGGACTTTAACCTGGTGTTGTGAGACTCCTTACTGTGTTTACCCAGTCCAACGTTGGCATCTCCACAGCATTGCTCTTGTAGCCACAGTATTTTTAATGGTTAGACAAGTTAAGTTTCTTGTCAGTTGGTAGGGTATTGGTAGTGGGGGAAGAACGATTAGGAGAAGTGACAGAAGCTGTGATGAAAGTAGGTTTAGAGCGGAAGTGGAGGGGTGGGTTGGATCCTGTAATTTTAAATAGAGCATTTTGACTGAGGATAGACCAGAATGAGAGAGAATGAAAACTGAACAAGAATCAACTGGGTGCTGTCAGCTAGAAGAAGAGAATGTTCCTGTGCCATGAATAATGCAGAGGCATAGCATGTAGACAAGCAAAATGATAGCCACAAAACAAGCTGACCATGTAGGTGGTATTGGAAAAGATGTAATGGCTTAATTAGAATGGATATAAGTGGAACCAAGTGCAGGCAATATCACAAAAGTGGGTGAGAGGTGGTGAAAGACAAAGTGTAGTCAACTCATGTCAAGTCCTGGAGAAAGGATAAAGTGGTGCTCATGTCACATAGTTTGTCAGTGAAGACGCTGTTGGATAAATTGTCCTAATGTTACAGTCAGAATGGAGACTGGAGCAGAGACTTTGGAAAGGTGGACCTGAAGGTGAGACGCTTTGAAGAGGAAAGGGTTGTTGAGGGCAGGTCGGTAGTTGGAGAGGCCTTTTCAGGAAGAAACAGG
Source organism: Carcharhinus amblyrhynchos (assembly GCF_965287045.1). Taxonomy (NCBI): domain Eukaryota; kingdom Metazoa; phylum Chordata; class Chondrichthyes; order Carcharhiniformes; family Carcharhinidae; genus Carcharhinus; species Carcharhinus amblyrhynchos. The sequence continues at coordinate 143,652,506 of NC_137325.1, read as the reverse complement.
CTTACACATTGAGGCACAGGGAGCTATTGCTGATGTGGCCAAGCACGGTTTCTGAGCTGTTACTCTTTACCTACTGGGTGCAGACAGAAAGGCAAGGCTTTGTGAGTTTTGGTCATATTGGATTCAGTTTTGACGGCAGGTGAAGACTGGAGAGTTCTGTTGCAGTGTGTAGGAGAGAAAGAACAGGAATGTTCTTGTGTTTCTGACAGATATTTCTTGTGGAAAAAAAACCTGCAATTACAGACCAAGTGTGGAGATTGGGTTTTTTTTATCTGTGTGGTGTGCAAATATCAGTTCTTGTATGGCCAGGTAGGTTTCTGGTTTGAGTTTGGATGTGTATTCAAGCTGTACAGAAGTTTTTCTTAACTGTGTCTTCTTGATCCTTAACTGCTAGGTAAATTTCAAGCTTGAAGTTAATTTCTGGAAGTGCCTGATGTCGTGAGTGTTGACTGCAAGTTATGGCAGGATGGAACGAGAGTGTGCGGGGGCTGGTGGTGGGGCCCCACTTCCTGAGCAGGGTAGAGGAGACCAAGTACAGTGCTTGTCTTTATATAGAATAAACCAAAGCGAGGCTGAAATGTTTCTTTTAAAGATTTTTGGACGCCACCACATTCACTCTGGCGACCTCTTGTGATAGCTGCCTCAGGAACTTCCTGCTGTTAGAGGCAGTTAAACATGTTTCAAGCAATTCTTGTGTCTGCAGCTCGACCCTTGTTTATCGGGCAGACAGCTGGAGACCGGTGGGAATGAGTAGGAGTATCAGTGATTATTTGATGCTTGACAGTATTTAGAAACCTGTCTGAACAGTTAACAGTGTTCCATTACACAGCCAAGTGGAGCAAAGTTTGCCCTACCTCCATGAGTTCTGTTTTTTTTGGTGCCACCTGTGTTGGCTCAAAATTTCAGCCCTGATTCTTGATATGTAGCTGGATTTGTCTTGAGACAGAGGAAGTTTCCTCCCTAAACCCCTCTGTGGTAAGCACTGCTGCCTTTATAGCGCCAGAGACCTGGGTTTGATTTCAACCTTGGGTCACTGTCTGTGCGGAGTCCAGATTGGGACAGGAAACCCAATCTGGAGTGGGTTTCCTCCAGATGCTCTGTTTGCTCCCAGAGTCCAAACATGTGCAGGTTAGGTGGATTGGCCATCCTAATTTGCCCCTTAGTGTCCCAAAATGTGCAGGTTAAGGACATAAATGGGAGGGATGCTCTTGGCAAGTCAGTGCAAACCGATGGGCCAAATGGCCTCCTCTGCTGTAGGGATTTTGATTCATTTTACCTCAGTTTAAATAAATTCATCCCTTTGACCGAACATTTTAACATCTGTCCTAATTTATTTTTATGTGGCTTAGTGTTAGATTTTATCTGATCGTGTGAATGTGTGTGTGTGTCCGCGTGTGTTCCACTGAATGCAGATACGGAGGACCCATTAGTTGCAGGAACCACAAAATACTGATTGTTTATTGATTATTTAAAAGTGAGCTTGAGGGATGAGGAAGAGAATAGTTTCTCAGTTGACTTTGCATTTTGCAATTATTTTATTGTGGAGGCATCATCTGCTATTATTATTGACCCATGCTTGCACAATGTCCATGGTGACACCTGTTCGTTCTCTCCCAATCCTGTTTCTCCTCTTTTGCACTTCCCATCTTGGAGAGCTGAAGCTAAATGCCCAAGCAACAGTGTCAAAGCTGTCAAGCAATCCACCATTCAAAGGGTTAGTCCAGAAGTGTTGTATCAAAATTAAACATGGCTATGTAACGAAGGAGAATCACCAGCTGTTGTGTGGACGAGAACATAATTGGATGAGTTTGACATTGTTTCAAATGCAACTGAATTTCACAATGCTAGCTGGTCATGGTGCAAAAGAGTTGCACTGTACTCTGTTTTCAAGCAGCACGATGCCTACAGATTAGGAAAAAATGTGTTCTCGACTCTGATTTGGAGCTTAACTTATCTTTCATAAAAACCAAACAAACCAAGGTTTGTAATTTCAGAATTTGCAAACTTGGGAAAACGTGAGGATGAAGAAAATTCAAAGCTGAAATAAAGCCATATTGTGCATGAGTCTGTTATATGATTGTCCGTACATGTGCACTTTGTGTTTGTACGTATGTATGTTAATGCATTTGTATCCTCTTGAACTGCATTAATAGGAATCACACCAGAATGTATTTCTATTCCTTCCACTTGCTCCCACAGCTTATTAACACTCAGTAGAAGTGAAGTTGAATTTCATGGGCAACTTTGAAAGAAAATATAATCAGATTTGGTATTCCTCACCAGTTCAAATTGAGATAAATGTTTTTTTGGCTAGCTTGCAGTGTAGAAAATTATCAAAGGTCTGTCTTCAACTCAGCTTCCTGTTTCCCTGCATTACTCCTTTACAAAACAAAAAGACCTTTCAGTTCAAGGCTTGCTTCGAAAAATTCTTTGGAATTGTGTTACCATGGATAATCTCTGCAACACAGCCTTCAGCAGCTCTATAAAAACTCACTGGATGAGAAGGTTTCTATGAAAGATTTGGATTTGGAGAGCAAAGCTTGCTTTGTTCCCAGGACTTCTCACTTCAGGTGTATGGTACACTTATAATTTTTTTAGGAGATGGCAGTACTCTGATTAGCTTTTGCAGCCTTGTTTGAACAGGAACTGAGTGTTCTGTTTGGTGCTCGGGTACCTTGTGTGCTAATTCTGCTGGATTCTTTATATATGTCCTAATAGCTCACATCTGTAAATGGTTTGAAGCGTCTCTCCTAATGTATGACCTTTAAAATGAGCCTTTGGGACTGGAAGCAATGCATCCAGACTATCCTCTGTAGCTACCAAGAATCTTTTTCTTCATGGATATAGCTGTGATGTTGATGAAGAACAGCTTATGTATAGTAGATGCACATGTGCGAGTATCACTGGCTTTTCTTTATCACCCTGTTAACATTTTTTAAATTCCTTGGGTGTCATTTCCTCAAGTTGCTGTTGTCAATTCAAAGCTGACTCACAAAGTTAATTTTAATCTAGTAGGGAATGATGGAATTTGGGAGCCCTCCCAAATATATACTGCATAAAAAATATATAATAGTGTGCTACAGCTTAGTGCAAGTGCAACAGCATCCATGCTAAAACCAGTGTAGTTGCAAAATTGAAGCAGATCACAGGAACTGAAAAACTGCTTAGATGTTGTTAGCCAGCAATGTGGTGAAGCATGTCTGTGTGTCAGATACAGCCAGAAACTTGTTGCTGCTATCCGAGGTTACAAGAATGTTCAGCGAAGGTACTAGTGCGTCTCCAGTGCACCTTCTGAAGAGCAAGTAAGTGGAGGGGGTTGTTGAAGCCAACAAAAAAATTACTTATTGGGGGGAAAAAAAATCTTCCAAACAAATTAACATCGTCATTGGAAGTTTGAGGTCTTAAGGGTCTGTCAACAGTGTGGTCACCACACTACCAGAAAGACATGGAAGCTTTGGAGAGAGAGCAAAGAAGGTCCACCAGGATGTTGCCTGGTCTCGAGGGTGGTGACAATGATGAGAGGTTGAATAAACTAGGATTCTTTTCACTTGAAAGATGGAGGCTGAGGGGAGACCTGTTGGGGTCTACAAAATTGAGAGGCATGGATAGGGTGGATAGTCAGAAGCTTTTTCCTTGCGTGTAAGTGTCTATCACAAAGGGGCACAAGTTCAAGGTGAGAGGGGGAAACTTTAAGGGAGATGAGCGGGACAAGTTTTTCATGCAGAGTGGTGGATGCCTGGAACGCGCTGCCAGAGGAGGTGGTGGAAGCAGGCACGTTAGCAACATTTAAGAGGCATCTGGATGGGTACATGAATAGGGACGGAATAGAGGGATATGGACCAAGTAAGGGAGAAGGTTTTTATTTAGCTTGGTTAGGGCATTATGATCGGCACAGGCTTGGAGGGCTGAAGGGTCGGTTCCTGTGCTGTACTCATGTCCTTTGTTTGTTCTTAAGTTGGGCCTGTTAATTACTATTTTATGATGACATGAACTGCTCAGGAGTACAGTTACGTGCCCTTGTACAAGTTAAGATGCAGATAGAGCAAGCATTCGAGAAGGCACATTATCACTGACCTTCTATAGCAAGGGGATTGAAGTACAAGAATAAAGAACAGGGCTTTGGTAAGATCACACATGCAATGTTGTGTGCAGTTTTGCTCTCCAAATTTATGAATGGGTTCAAGGAGAGATGGTGCTACAGTGGTAATAGAAACTGGAAGCAGGAGTAGGCCATTTGGCCCTTCAAGCCTGCTCTGCCATTCATCTTGATCATGGCTGAGCATCGAATTCAAGTTCACGATCCTTCTTCCTTCACATATCCTTTGATTATTGTCACTGGACTAGTAATGTCACTAAACTGGTAATCCATGGCTAATGCTCTGGGGATGTGGATTCAAATACTACTATTGCAGCTAATGGAATTTTAATTATATCAATAAATAGGAACATAAGAGCAGGGGTAGGCCATTTTTGCGGTTGAGCCTGTTGCAGCATTAAACTAAATCATGGCTAACCTTCAACCTCAATGCCATCTTCCTGCACTGTCCCCGTAACTCTTAATGTCATTGTGTCTGCAGTGGCACTTGTTAGCATGCTGTCTTATAGTGCCAGGACCCAGGTTCAATTTCTGGCTTGGGTCACTATCTGTGTGGAGTTTACACATTCTTTCAGTTTCTGCGTGGGTTTCCTCCGAGTGCCCCAGTTTCCTCCCACAGTCTGAAAGATGTGCTGTTCAGGTGTATTGACCCAAACAGGCGACTAAGGAAATTTCACAGTAACTTCATTGCAATGTTAATGTAAGTCTTACTTATGACTTAAGAAATAAACTCTTTACTTTTATCTAGTAATCTATTTTAATCATACTCAATGATAGAGGATTCTAAAGATTCACCACTCTGTGATTTGAAGAAATGACTCCTTTATCTTGGTCCTAAATGGCCTTCCCTTATTCTGAGACTCTGTCCCCTGTCCTAGATCATCCTCCAATAAGAGGAAGCATCCTTTCTGCAACTGCTCTATCGAACCCTTGTAAGGATTTTGTACATGTCGATAAAGTCACTTCTTATTCTTCTAAATTCTGGAGAATACAGGCCCACTCTTAATCTCTCATTGGACAATCCCATCATCCCCAGGATTAGTCTGATGAATCTCTGTTGCACTCCCCCCTGTGGCGAGTAATAAGGAGATCAAAACTGGACACAATGCTCCAAGTATGATCTCAACAAGATTCTATCCAACTCTTGTATGCAAATCCCCTTGCTATAAGGCGATTTGGCTTCCTAATTGCTTGTTGCACCTGCATGTTAGCTTCAGTGATTTATGAACAAGAATACCTAGATATCTTTGGACATCAGCATTTTCCAACCTCTCCCCATTTCAGGAATACTCTGCATATCTAGTTTTACAAACTAAAGGAGAGAACTTCACAATCCTGTCATGTTCTCTGTTATATATTCTCATTGTTCAAGATTCTCTTGAGGTTAACATGCAGGTTCAGTTGGCAGTTAGGAAGCTAAATGCAATGATAGCATTCATGTTGAGAGGGTGAGAATACAAGAGCAATGATGTACTTTTGAAGCTGTATAAGGCTTTGGTCGGACCCCATTTGGAGTATTGTGAGCAGTTTTGGGCCCGCTATCTAAGGAAGGATGTGCTGGCTTTGGAAAGGATCCAGAGGACGTTCACAAGAATGATCTCTGGAATGAAGAGTTTGTCATATGAGGAATGGTTGAGGACTCTGGGTCTGTACTTGTTGGAGTTTAGAAGTACGGGGGGGGATCTTATTGAAATGAACAGGATACTGCGAGGTCTGGATAGAGTGGATATGGAGATGATGTTTTCACTAGTAGGAAAAACTAGAATCAGAGGGCATAATCTCAGGCTAAAGGGACAATCCTTCAAAACAGACATGAGGAATTTCTTCATCCAGAGACTGGTGAATCTGTGCAACTATTTGCTGCAGAAGACAGTGGAGGCCAGGTCACTGAGTGTCTTTAAGACAGAGATATATAGGTTCTTGATGGATAAGGGGACCAAGGGTTATGGGGAAAAGGCAGGAGAATGGAGATGAGAAAAATATCAGCCATGATTGAATGGCGGAGCAGACTTGACAGGCCGAGTGGCCTAATTCTGCCCCCAAGTCTTATGGTCTTGTCTTCCTCCCATGATCAGCAATGATCATAATGAATGGCAGAGCAGGCTCAAAATGACCGAATGGCCAAATCTTGCTTCTATTTTCAATGTATGTTTCAATGTAGATTTCTAAGACAAAGTGTTTTAAATTCTCTTCCATTTCCCCTATTCTCCATTATAGATTATTAATTCTGTCTGAACTAACCTTTTCCTTTTCACATGCCTGTGGAAGTTTTTACAGTTTTTAATGTTACTTGTTGGTTTACTTTCATATTCGTTTTTCTCTTATCAATTTCTTGGTTCTCCTTTTCTGAATTTTAAAATGCTTCCAATTCACTTGTTTACTACTTTATTTGACTCTTTCTAATAGCATGCTTGACTTGCGTGGTGAGGCATGGTTGAGTTTTGTTTAGGGGATTTCTTTGGTTGGAATGGTATTTAGCTGTTAAGGTTTACACAATATCATGTTTTTTTTAAATGTTGTTTGTAATGCTTAAAAGTTATTGCCAATTTTCTTTCTATACATGTTAACTGTTCTCTTAAATAAACTTTGTTTGATAAAGTCCCCTAGTGGGTCATTTGAATCATACCCGAAATGAAACATTCATGCTTATCCTGGCCAAATTCAGATACTTATGGCATTTATGATCCAGGCAGACTTCATAAACACTTAGGAGTTTCTGATCTGAATTACAACATAATACAGTAATCATGGGTGGTTTCAATCTGGGTGTAGACTGGTTAAACCTAATGAGCACTAATACTTTCTCAGGAGACTAAGGAAATTTGGCATATCAGGTACAACTCTCCAACTTTGACAGATGAACCACATGTATCACAGCTCTGGTACAGAAGGTGAAGTCGCCCGGGATCAGATGAGCTGGCAAGATGGATACAGAATTGGCTCAGTCATAGAAGACAGAAGGAGCAGTGGAAGAGTGTGTTTCTGAATGGAGGGCTGTGACGAGTGACGTTCCTCAGGGATCAGTGTTGGGACCTTTGCTGTTTGTAATATATATAAATGATTTGGAAGAAAATGTAACTGGATTGATTAGTAAGTTTGTGGACAACACAAAGGTTGGCAGACTTGCAGGTAGTGATGAGGACCATCAGAGGATACAGTAGGATACAGGTCAGTTAGAAACTTGCGTGTAGAGATAGCAGATGGAGTGTAATCCGAACAAATGTGAGGTAATGCATTTTGAACGATCTAATACAGATATGGAATATACAGTAAATGACAGAACCCTTATGAGTATTGATAGGCAGAAGGATCTGGGTGTACAGGTAAACGGGTCACTGAAAGTGGCAACACAGATGGAGAAGATAGTCAAGAAGGCATACGGCACGCTTGCCTTCATCAGCCGGGGCATTGAATTTAAAAATTGGCAAGTCATGTTGCAGCTTTATAGAATCTTAGTTAGGCCACATTTGGAATATAGTGTTCAATTCTGGTTGCCACACTACCAGGAGGATATGGAGGCTTTGGAGAGGGCAGAGAAAAGATTTACCAGGATGTTGCCTGGTATGGAGTGTATTAAGTATGAGGAGAGGTTGGGGAAACTTGGTTTGTTCTCACTGGAATGACGGAGGATGAGGGGCGACCTGATAGAAATCTACAAGATCATGAGGGCATGGACAGAGTGGTTAGTCAGAAGCAGGGTGGAAGAGTCAGTTACTCGGGGCACAAATATACAGTGCAAAGGGCAAGGTTTACTGGAGATGTATGAACCAAATTTTTTTTTACACAGGCGGTAGGTACCTGGAACTCACTGCCAGGGGAGGTAGTGTAAGTGGATATAATAGTGACTTTTAAGAGCGTCTAGACAAATACATGAATACAATGGGAGTAAAGGGAATTGGTCCCAGGAAGGGTAGGGGGTTTTAGTTAAATCAGGCAGGTGGTTGGTGCAGGCTTGGCAGGCTGAAGGGCCTGTTTGTGTGCTGTAATTTTCTTTGTTCTTTGGTATGGCTCCTTCTGTGTCCAAAACCATAATAAGGGTTGTGAATGAAGCCCAGTCCATCACTCAAACCAACTTCTTATCCAATGATACTGTCTCCACTTCCCACAGCCTTGGAAAAGCAGCCAGCATAATCACGGACCCCAGGCATTTTCCCTTCCATCTTCTTCCATTGGGGAAAGGATACAAAGTCTGAGGTCACGTACCAACTGACTCGAGAACAGCTTTTTCCCTGCTGCGACCAGACTTTTGAATGGCCCTGCCTCACATTAAGTTGGCCTTTCTCTACACCCTAACTATGACTGTAAAACTATATTCTGCACCCTCTCCTTTCCTCCTTTATGTATGGTATACTTTGTTTCTTGCACACTATATAGACAATACTTGTCAGTGTGTACTAATATATGTGACAGTAAATCAAATCAAAATGTTGTGGAGGGTGAGTTTTTGGAATGTGTTAGGGATGGTTTTCTAGAGCAGTATGTTGAGGACCCGACCAGTGAACGGGCTATTTTAGATCTAGTATTATGTAATGAAAAGGGGCAAATGAATAATTAATATTGTTCTAAAAGAACTTTTAACAATACCGGACCATTATTTATGTTTGAATTTTACATTGTTTGAAAGTGAGCTAGTGCAAACTGAAGCCAGGGTGTTCAATTTGAGCAAAGTTAATTATGGGGGGCAGATTGGCTGAGGTGGATTGGGAAAATACATTAAAAGATATGAGGATACACAGGCAGTTGATTGAAGAATTATTCCTTCAAGGCACAAATTCCCAAAAAGAAAAGTCAGTCAGCCATGGTGAACAAAGGAAATTCAGGATTGTATCAGATTGAAAGATAAGGCCTATAAAATGCCAGAAATAGTTGTAAACCTGAGAATTTAGAGGATTTTAGAATACAGCAAAGGAGGACCAAGAAACTGATAAAGGAATTAATTTAGTTTTAAAAAGATCATAAAAACAGACTAAGAGCTCCTGTAGGTTTGTAAAAAGGAAATGTTTGGCTAAGGCAAATGTGGATGCTTTGCAAGCAGTCTCTGGAGAACTTATAATCCGGAGTAGAGGAATATCGTGAAGCTAAATGATGACTCTGTTTCCCTTCACTGAGGTAGATACAAGAAATCTCCCAGAATTAGAGATCCAAGAGACCATGTACAATGAGGAATTGAAGGAAATTAGTATTAGTAAGAAAGTTGTATTGGAAAAATTAACGAGACTGAAAGTTGTTAAATCTCTGGGAGCTGATATTTACATCCCAACATGTTGAAAGAGGTAGCTATGGCTATAATGGTGATCATCTTCCCAAATTCTACAAATTCTGGAATGGAATGAAAAATAGTGTGATTTCAAGAAGCATTTAGATATAGCTCTTGGGGCTAAAAGGATCAAGGGATATGGGGGGAAAGGTGGGATCAGAGCATTTGATGATCAGCCATGATCAAAATGAATGGCCTACTCCTGCTTCTATTTTCTATATATGTTTCCATATATGTTCCTGCAGACTGGAAGGTAACAAATGTTACTCACTAATAAGAAGGGAGGGAGAGAGAAGACAGGCAATTGTCTTATTAGGTAGGAAAGGTTAGGCCTATACTCATTGCAGTTTAGAAGAATCTTATTGATCCTTGAAGGGACTTGACAGATGCTGGGAGAAAACTAGAAGGTTCAATTTAAAAATAAGACTGTTAAGTCAGAGATAAGGAGGGATTTCATTCTCTTATGATCATTATACTTTGAAATTCGCTACTCCAGAGAACATTGGAGGCTGAGTCTTGGAATATATTTTAAGGTTGTATTAGACAGATTTTTGATTGACAAAGGTATGTGGGGATATGCAGGAGAGTGGAGTTACGGACACAATCTGATCAGGCTTGATTTTATTGAATGGCAGTGCAGGCTCGAAGGCACAGATGGCATACTTCTGCCCCGATTTCATAATCTTCTGGTTATGAACAGTTTTCAGAGACTTATGTTAAAATGAAAGAATTCAGAGTTTTGATATTACATTTAGTTTAAGCCAAGGTTATAGGTATGGAGTAACCAACTTGGAAGAGTTGCTGGGTGCCTTGTAAAATATGAAGAAATTAATTCTTGGAGCTGTCTGTCATTTTATCATTTCAGCAGTGTGAATTTAGACCTTTCTGCTTGTTAACCACACTGACTCTTAGATTAATGTTTCCCACTTCTGTCCACATTGCAGCTGTACAACTTTTTTCCCAGCAGTTTTTGAAAGAATGCCTTGGATTGCAAACTCCTGTCTTTGAAAACCTTCATTCCACACTGTGCACAAAGCTTCAGCCCATTTAAATATTCCCTCTGATATAGGTTTTCTCACAAGGAAGAACAAAAATGGAGCCCAGTGATTGGCTTGTATAAATGATAATAATGGATGGCGTTAATTGTACTGTTGGCGGTTATGTTGCTGGATTTACTTTACAGGATTGGTATGCTCACCTTATTTGAGGACAGATGTTGTGGCATTGGAGGCAGTTCAGAGGACGTTCACTAGATTGATTCCAGAGATGAGGGGTTTGTCGTATGAAGAGAGATTGAATAGTTTTGGCCGATACTCTCTGGAATATAGAAGAACGAGGGGAGATCAAATTGAAATATGCAAGATAATAAAAGATATGGATAAAGTATACATGGAGCGGATACGTTCTCTTGTGAGGCATTCTAGGATGAGAGGTCGTAGTCTTAGAATAAGGGTTAGCAAATTTAAAGGAGTTGAGGAGAAACTGCTTCTCCCAAAAGGGTTGTGATTCTGTGGAATTCGCTGCCCTAAAGCACAGTGGGTGTTGGGACAATGAGTAAATTTAAGGAGGAGTTAACAGATTTTTAATTGGTAATGTGTTGAAGGGTTATAGGGAGAAGGCAGGAAAATGGGGATGAGGAGTGTATCAGCCATGATCGAATGGCGAAGCGGACTCGGTGGGCTGAACGACCTAATTCTACTCCTACATCTTATGAACTTATGAACCTTGGGATTTGGATGTCAACACTGCTTTACTCTAACTGTTCAGAAAAGTTGCAGCAGGAAAATGCACTTTCAGGTTAGGAGTTTGATTAAAAGGTTTGTATTTGTGACATATTTTACATATTCTGTATGCTTGTAAGTGCTAACAAGTAGCAGTAACAAATAGCTAACAAGATCACATAGATGAGAATGAGGGAAATCACTGAACCAACATAACCCATCTACTGAGACAAAAGAGCTACATTCTGCCATTGCAGCACTGAACTGATTGATGAATGACTGAGTTTTATCTCCACTACTCTACCCAGTCGATCCTTCCAAAATGATGTTCTTGTAAAAACATTGTTCCCTGCATTGATCCTAAATGTTCCTTTCACTAATTTTAACCTATACCCTTTGTTTTCATAGCGTGAAGTAGTACTCTGAGTAAACTTTATCCATGCTTTTGTTTGTGTAGCACCTACTTTCAAAGGTGTTGGATTTCATGTGTGAGCCTTCCATTTTAAAATATTTATTTGTCTTTGTACAGAGGTATGGTTAGATTGTGGGACTCACCACCACAGTGCAGTTGAGGCAAATAGTATGGATGTATTGAAAAGGAAGCTGGATAAACATGAGGGAAAAAGAGCTAGAAGGATATGCTAATAGGGTAAGATAAAGAGGGGTGGGAGGAACCTCATGTGGATAATAAATACCAGCTTAGCTCTGTTTGTGTGGTAGATTTGATGTAACAAAACATCTTTAAAACACTGTCTGAACTATATCTCTAGTGAGTGAGAGGGACAAGACTCTTGATTCAGCCATTGAGAGGGGACTGGTAAGAAGTTGGGCCATTTTCACTGTTCACACCTCAGCTCTCTGCTTGATAAACTTGCTGGCTGATTAAAGGAAGTTTTTGGGCTAATGTTTGGAATGTTTCCTTCGGCGTGATTTGATAGTTTTTACTGCATTGCACAATCTGAGCTTTATATTTTGTGAAACAGATTGAAAAGTAGAGGAAACTGCAGTTAAGAGAGGAATGAGTACAATAATCCCCATTTTATGACAAAAATGACCTTTTCTGTTTCAAACATGTTACAAAATATAAGCAGAAGATGCGTTTAAAAAAAAATACGCAGCAGCTCAGCCTGCAACTGTGGAGAGAAAAATATGAACAGTTGAGGTCTATGACCTTTTATCAGAATCCATTGGAGTATTTTGTTGCAAAATGTATTGGATGCATCATACTGAAATGAAAGACTGTCTTTTTGATTGATGTGACTGGCTAGCTGTAATGTACTTTTCACAATGTACACCTGGCTGGTTTGCTGAGGTAAACCGTGTGATATTGGGATTTTGTTACTTCTAATCAAATGCTAGGAAATGGGGCACTAATTGGCTGGCTTCACAGCACTCAACTGTCAAAGGAAATGGTAAATTCTGGAGCTCTTGCTTAGTGTTCCTTCCTATTTAGCTCACGACATCAGAAACCCACTGTCAAAGGTGACTAGCAATGTTCACAGTGCCAAGACATGTAGAGGGGCTTTGTAAAGCTTTGTTTTCCACCTGAATCAGATTATTTTATTTATCCACTTAGTTGTCTCAAATATATGTTGAATAAAACATGGTAATGGGTCATTCGATCCAGCTGGTCCATGTCAGTTTTATACTCCACACCAGACCCCTCCCATCCTAAGTCATCTAACCCTATCAGGTACAGGTACACAGGTCATTGAAAGTGGGAATGCAGGTGGAGAAGGTAGTCAAGAAGGCATATGGCGTGCTTGCCTTCATCGGCCGGGGCATTGAGTTTAAAAATTGGCAAGTCACGTTGACGCTTTATAGAACCTTAGTTAGGCCACACATGGAGATGATGTTCAATTCTGGTCGCCACACTACTAAAAGGATGTGGAGACTTTGGAGAGGGTGCAGAAAAGATTTACCAGGATGTTGCCTGGAATGGAGGGCATTAGCCTTGAGGAGAGGTCAGAGAAACTTGGTTTGTTTTCAATGGAGCGACAGAGGTTGAGTGGAGACCTGATAGAAATCTACAAGATTATGGGAGGCATGGACAGAGTGGATAGTCAGAAGCTTTTTCCCAGGGTAGGAGAGTCAATTACTAGGGGGCACAGGTTTAAGGAGAGAGGGGCAAGTTTTAAAAGAGATGATCGAAGCAGATTTTTTTTTAGAGCGGTGGATGCCTGGAACTCGTTGCCGGGGAGCTAGTGGAAACGGATACAGTAGTGACTTTTAAGGGGCGTCTTGACAAGTACATGAATGAGATGGGAATAGAGGGATATGGTCCCTGGAAGTGTAGGGTGTTTTGGTTCAGTCTGGCAGCAAGGTCATTGCAGGCTTGGAGGGCCGAAGGGCCTGTTCCTGTGCTGTAATTTTCTTTGTTCTTGTTCTATCAGCATATCCTCTATTCTTATCTACTTACACAATTTTCTCTTAAGTGCATCAATGCTATTCACTTCAAACACTCCAAGTAACCCAGAGTTCTGTATTCTGACCACTTTCTGGGTTCCACCTTAATTTCTTTTTGGAGCTGTTAGTGTCCCAGAGAGTGGTGGGAGATAGGCCATTTAATATTTTTACGGCTGCGTTAGCTTCTTGACTGACAAAGAAGACGAAGGGTACCAGGGTTAGACAGGAAGGTGGAATACGTAATCAGATCAACCATGATCTTATCAGATAGCGGAGCAGACTTGAGGGCCCCAATGGCCTCCTGCACCTAATTTGTGTGTGTGTGTGTGTGTTTCCCAGGATATTGTTTGCTGAACTCATTGCCTCCCACCTTTGTCAATTTAATGCTGACCGAAATGTTGTGCAGCATTAAATGATGCAAGTGTTTCACTTTTAAAAAGAACAGTTGCCTGTTTTAGGCTGATTTTTCCAGACAGCTAGTCCAAACTGTAAGCTTTCACCTCTTTTATCCCTATTAAAAATTGAAGATTGTATTCTGCAGTGCTTTTCCTGATCTTGGGTCATCCCAAAGTGCTTTTCATCCAATGAAACACTTTTGAAATTATGTATTTGTTGTTGTAGGAAATAACTGCAGCCAGTTTGCACACAGCAACTTCTAGGGAATGACCAGCTTTTCAGTAATGTTGATTAAGGAATGAATATTGTCCAGCAGTTTATAAATGCAATTAATTGACTTTTACTTCAAAGCAAAAATAATTGGATATATTTTGCCAGATGACGCAGGCTGATTGCATCTGCCTTGATTATTAAATAGAAAATTTGCTTGCAAATTGTGGGTTCTATCTAGTGGTGTTAAGTCAGCAATTTGCAGCATGATAGTATAGAGATGTCGCTGAATTATGTGGGTGTAATTTTGTTAATCGTATTGATGCATTATGTATATGTGATGATCTATTCCCAGCTTTTAAACAAGAAACCCTCCTTGAGCCCACTGGCTCGTGATGTCAATGTGAAGAACCACCTTACAACATGGCATATGGAGTTTATCTGGCCAGGGTGGTCTATAATAACTGCATCTGTTGTTTCACGTTACAAAACCAGGGCAATCTTTGCATTCTGAAGTTACAAGCTTCAGAAAAGCCTTAGTCAATAAACAAGTGTGCAACTATATGCATTTGTCCCTCTTCATCTCTTTCCATGTTTTTCCCTTTTTTTCAGAATAATCAAATTTGCACTTAATTACATTCTGTGAAACCATTACACATCTTGATTGCACAGCATTGCAGAGATGATTGTATACATTAACGTTACTTAGTGCTCTTGTACTAAGAGCACAAAGACCTCTTGTATTGAACTTTGATATCTGATCTTGAGGCTGTTCGTGCAGAAGCTGATTTCTACTCTGAACTCTGGTTTCAGTGGCTCACAAGTATACCCATGGAGTTGAGTAGAACTTTGGAAAAATGCAGAGAGCAGCCTCATTCATGTCTGATGAGTTCTGGAAATTCTCTCAAAGCTTCAGCTGAATATTCCATTTGGGGTTAAAATTTTCCTTGATGTCAGGTATTCCTTTGGTCTGGGTAACACGCTGGATGGATGGGTGGATGAGTTGATACTTGTTATTGTCCCTGTTGCCTGTGTACTTGGTCTGTCTGCAAATGAGTCAAGTCATTTATTTTCTCATTCATAAGCTGTTTGTACATGGCTGTTTGGACATGCCCCCCACTGCTTGGTATTTCTCCTAATCCAGCCAAAAGCCGATCATTTCCCATTTTGGATTAGGATGTACCTCTGGTGTTTCAGCCACCTGTTCACGTAGGAAAGAAATGAGCTGATCATTTGTCTTCCATTACCGCTTTGTTAGAAAGGATATATAGGACTGAAATGGTGTAAGAAGTATCTGCAAAGGTCTAACTATCAGGAAAGGCCAAACAGATGTACAGCTCCTCATGCTAGAAAACGAAAGGCCTAGAGGAAGCTCATTGAAGCCTTTAAAATTATGAAAGGGTTTATAGGACAGCTGTAGAGATATCCACCAGTAGGGAAATCCAAAATTAGAGGTCATTATGATAAGATAATCACTAATAAATCCAATAAAGTGTCAACATGGCTCAATTGGTGTGTTCATTTAACACCACAACAAGTACAACTTGAGACAGTGTGCTTTATAACATTGCCTTTTGTCTTATGTTGCTTCAGAAGTCACTATTGTATAATTTAAAAACTTGTACTCAATGTAATTGGAAATGAAATTGGTGAGTGATGTTATAAAACCTGTAAAGTGGGTAGCCAGCACAATTTTCTATTCTACTGCAGAGTGATCATTGAAGATATGAATTACGGCAATGAAACTCCTTGAGGAAACTTGGGAATGGAAAATGACAGTTTTACCATGGTCAATCCACCTAACCTGCACATCTTTGGACTTAGGGAGGAACACCCGGAAGAAGCCCACCTGGAAATGGGGATAACATTCAAACTTCTCACAGTCACCCAAGGCCGGAACTGAAGCCGAGTCCCTTATGCTATGATACAGTAGTGACATTAACTACTGTATACTCTAAAGCTAATATCTAATTGAGAAAATCTGAATTATTGAGTAGCTGACATTATTTCATTCTTAATGATGCATAATTAGAAAGATTAAAAAATTGAATATCAGCGGCATTGTTCATGTCACATAATGGGCCTAGATAAAGGAAATAAATACTCAACGTAATGTTAACATAACAGTGTGCTAACTCAGCATTGCCCTTTAGAGAAAACAGTTGTGGGCCACTACTCTGACAGTCAGTTCAATGCCAGTTGAATTGTAAGCACTGATTATTACTGCTACCTATCAAGTAATGCAACACGGTGTTTACATGTATCAGATTAGAAAGTATTACATTTTTAAAGATTAAGATTTAAAGCTTAGATTTTTGGTCATGATGAATATTTGTTCTATGAATTAGAGTAAAAAATGTCAGGAAGTTGCAGTTGACTTTTGGAACCCATTACAGCATTGTGCCCATATCTGGGCACTACATTCTAGCAAGGTCAAAGCCTTTTGAGAGAATGAAGAGGAGATTTGTTGCCAGGATGAGAGCCTCAGTTATGTTGGGTGAGGAGACTTGTAGAAACTAAGATTGCGCTCCTTCAAGCAGGCTAGATTAAAGGAGATTCAGTTGATGTGTTTAAAATTGTGAGTACCTTTGATGGATTTAATAGAAATATTTTCTTCTGGTGTGAGGATCGGTAATGAGAGGACACAGATTTAAGGTAATTTGCAAAAGGATTAAAGGAAGGAATTGGGTATACACTTTATAAAAAAAAAATTGGACCAAAGAAAGAGCAGGGAAGTGGGACTAATTGGATAACTCCTTAAAAAATCAGCATTTGCACAATGGGCTGAATGGATCCCATCTGTGCTTTGATTCTATGATTACAAAGATTTGATTTTGTTTTATTTGCAGCTGTGTAACTTCACTTTTGATATTATTAACTGTATCTTTGTGTAACAGCATATCATTTCCCAGTGTTACATTTTGGGAACAAAAGCAAAAGATTTGTGGTTTTTGAATGTCCCCATGAAACATAGCCTAAAATTGTGGCTTGTTAGAACACCAAAGTAGATGCTGCCTACAACCAATGAAATGAACATGCAAGAAATAAAAGACAGGCAGAGACCTAGGGGTTCGTGCAGCCCATCCCATGCTTGTGGTATCTTGTACATCACAAGGTATACATCCTGCAACCCAGATTAAAAACTGCAGGCCAAGTAGGGAAATAGAATTATGAAAATCCTTCCCTGTGCTGTCTTGAGATCTTGCGATCTGTACAGCTCAGTACCATGTTTCTGTTTCATCTAAAACAAGAAGCTCCCATGTTGACCTAACTTATGACCAGCAAAATCCTACATATTTTTGTTTGAGATGTTATTGAAATAAACACTCTGAGCAGGGGCATATGGTACCCATCACAAGGAGGTCAGTAGACAATGTTAAGGTTTTTTTGGGCATCTAATATGGAATCCTGTCATTGGTTAAAAAACACATTTTGTTGTCAGTAGCAGGAGTCTTGCCAGTGCTGTTGTTGCAGCTTCGTTGGAGGTTTCTGGAACTTGTACGCATCTGTTGTAAGAAGAGAGAACCATTTTGGATAAGGCATTTAGTGCCATTTGGAACATTTTCTGCAGTTACCTCCAGCTTTTCTTACTCAATGGCACATTGATTGCAGCAACCTATTCTTATTCAAAAGGAGAATCTTATTTCACTCAAGATGTTAACTCTGTTTCTCCCTCCACAGATATGCCAGGCCTATTGAATTTTCTCAGAACTTTATTTTTACTGCTCTTGTTCAGTGTGTTAACACAATTGAATTCTTCCATTTGGTTTAAACCTGTTGAAAATGCTGAACTGTGATTGTGCTCACTATTTTATTAACCCCTGATGCAGCATTGGAATTTGAATTTTAATCTTGACTAGAGAAATTTGAAATATATGATCATGCTTTAGAAATGCAGAGGAAAAATACTTGGCACACTGGGCAGATTTTATTAAAAATCTATGTTGTTGGTTAGTGGAGGGTTTGTATATCAAATAGCCTACTCTGGAGTGATGAGAAACATGTTTATGCTATTGGCTTGACATACTAGTTTTTGGAAAATCGCCTGCAGATGATGCACTCCTACATATAAATTAGGAGCAAGAGTAGACCACTCGGCCCCTTGAGCTTGTTTTGCCATTCAACAAGATCATGAGTGATCTGCTTGTAACTTCAACCCGCAATCCTGCCTACCGATAACATTTGACACCCCCTCCCCCGTTAATGAGGAATCTATCCAGCTCTGTTTTAAAAGTATTCAAAGACTCACCACTCTTTGAGAGAAAAAAGTTCTCATCTGTCATAACTGAGCATTTTAAAAGGGATTTGAGATCCTCCCACAAGAGGAAACATCCTCACTACTCCGCCCTGTCCACACCTGATGGTTTCAATCAAGTTGTCTCTTAATCTTCTAAATGTTAATGGATGCAAACCTAACCTCTCCAACCTTTCCTCATAAGACAACCCGCCCAATTCTAGTATTAGTCTAGTAAACCTTCTCTGAAGCTTTAACATATTTACATCTTTCCTTAAATAAGGAAACCAATACTATATACAATACTGCAGATGTGAGCTCACTCCTGGGACTCCTGCTAACACTGACTGCTGTTCTAATCCCTGAAAGGCAACATCATTGATTCAAAAGAAAACAATATCCATTATTTGGATAAATGTGTATTTGTGGAAATATATTATAAATATTATATGCAAGAGTGGGAAGAAATCTTGTGCAAGTGTGCAATGTGCAGGCTAAGTGCCTTTGAGTGCTGCTGGAGAAATGTACTGTGACTGACACCAACTGGATAATTCATGTGCAAATTCCTGAATAGATTAAAGTCAGTTTCACAGCTGGAGATTATTGATCATTTCATACATTTCCAACAGTCACCTTTGTATTTGTATAAAATATCTTATTCCCAGAATTTGAATTTTACTACTCGAGTGAAACAAGCTGTAGTTCTTTCTCGGAAAAACCTTTGCCATTTCCCCTTTGTTTCCTGCCAGTCTTTCTTCATCATCCTTTTTTTTGGTCTCTCTAATTTCCATTTTTGCTTCTCTGTCTCTTCTGGACTCCATTGGATTTCCTTTTGTTCAACTGTTTCAGCACCTTTCGTGACCCCAGAATTTCCCAAATGCCTTTTATAGCCAACAAGTTACTTTTGAAGTGTTGTTACTGTTATAACTGAGAGAGATGATTTTGGCGTATTGTTTTGGAGCCTCGACAAAAATTTATAAAATTACTTTTTCACGTGCTACCTGTGGGGCTGTCATTTCTTTTCAGTGATATTCCCCCTCAAGGCTGCAAAATGTTTTGCATTGAAACAATACTTCTCCACACACCTAGTTAAGTATTTGCATTATTCTGCACCTTCTGCATGCTATAGTTTATGAACCACATGCTGAGTTAGCGTATGTTGTCCTACACCTGCATCATATGAAGCTCTGGAGCTCTGCCATTCTGCCAGTTTGTTTCCCTCATGCCCCCCCCATGCTAACACTTCTTCACTCTTCGCGTTAGACCTCATTGCCAGGATTCTGCCGTCTCTCTGCAGGAGTAACTTCAGTTAGGCAGATGAGGTTATTTTTGTTTTTGTTTTTTCAGGTTCCTTGGGAGAATTGGCTCAATTGGCTGTCACTGTGTGGTGCCTCTTTTAGCACAGACCCATGTAACAGTGTCTGCATTTAAAAAAAAATGCTTTATATGCTGGACAAAACACAGTGGTCCATTCATAGGTCTCTCAATCATCGCTGAAACTGGCCATTAGCAAGGCATGACACTGGAACTTGATAAGTCGGCCCCGGGCTCCTGGCAAAGCATCCATAAGGAGTGGCAGTACCAGATCTCTCTCATTATTGAGGCAAAGCATAGTTCAGGGCAGTGAGCCTAAGAAGTCCAGCTGCACCCAGTCAGGTGTCTCCAAGCATACACAAACACTGATCAATGCTGAGGATTAGACTCCTTCAGCCAACACAGATTCTCAGTCCATAAGGATAAGAATTCATTTTTAATAGGTCAGATTTTTTTTCTTTTCATATGTTCTGTTCCCATTTTACTGAAGCTTTGATTTGAACTGAAATAATTCAGTCTTGAAAAGATGGTTCCTTTTCAAAGTGGCAGAAGTGACCTCAAAAGAATAGCCAGATATTCTTATTAAATGCCCTCGGAGGCAAGTGTCACTTGTGGGGTTGCTGTGCTCTGGGAATGGGTGTTCATTCTGATTGCACTGGCCTTTTGTTGCAAATTGTAGAAATTGCTCATAGATTGCTTTAATCACCTTGATCCAGCTCAACAAATATAAACAAGAATTCACATCTACAAGCAGATTCTTACAACTGCGAGAGTGAATGGGTGGGTGTGGAGGTTGGCAGGGTGGTCTGAAGATGTGATAGTGTTTCATTTGACATTTTGCTCAAGCTTATCGTCAAGGCAATAACAATTAAAGTAAAAAGTTTAAAGTTTACTTATTAATGTCACAAGTAGACTTACATTAACACTGGAGTGAAATTGATGTGAAAATCCCCTAGTCACCACACTCCAGCATCTGTTCGGGTACACTGAGGGAGAATTTA
This sequence comes from Carcharhinus amblyrhynchos, assembly GCF_965287045.1. Taxonomy (NCBI): domain Eukaryota; kingdom Metazoa; phylum Chordata; class Chondrichthyes; order Carcharhiniformes; family Carcharhinidae; genus Carcharhinus; species Carcharhinus amblyrhynchos. The sequence goes on along the minus strand of NC_137325.1, from coordinate 143,631,871 downwards.
GCACGGCCAATGCACCGAACCAGCATGTCTTTCGTACAGTGGGAGGAAACTGGAGGAAACCCACGCAGATACGGGGGAACGTGCAGACTCCACACAGACAGGATCCCTGGTGCTGTGAGGCAGTAGTGCCTTTGTGCTGCCCTAGATGACTGGTTGAAGCAGATTTTTTATAGGTGGTTGAAGCAGATTCAATGATAATTTTAACGGAAATTGGTACAGAAACTTAACAGAATTGCAATCAGATACCTGATTGCAGGTATATAGGATTAGTCTGAGAGGTGTTGGACTAATTAGATAGTTTGTTTGAAGAGACAGCACAGGAATTGATGAGCTGAATGGTGTGAGATATACTAGGAGCTAGCTGGCTGCAGGATGGCATCGGGGAAGGGGTTGTGTGCCTCAGGAGGAGAGGCAGCATTCCAGGTGACCTCAGGGCTCACTGTGGTGTAGAGTGGGAACAGCAATAATATCTTTGTAATATAATGCAGAAGCATTCCTGTACCAAGTAATTTGATGCTCAAATGTGCAGAACTGTGGCATTCCATGTGCTCGAAGACATGGAGTAGCAAAGACATGGATGCGTAAGATGTGAAATACTTTTGCTTTCAACCAGCAGCAGAATTTGAAGTCTATGCAGGCAAAATAGCGTTCTGCTTTTAAATAGCACTTGTGGTCATGAGGAGATAGAGAAGAGGGCAAAGGCAAATAGAAGTTTGTCTGTTACTGAATTGATTCAGTATGTGGCATGTCAGAATTGTTGAGTGCATTTAGAAAACAAATGCTGCACAATGTGTGATAGTTGATGTATTTTTTTAAAATTAGCCAGCTGTGAAAATGTCACTGAAATGGTGTCCAGCAGGGGTTGTTTGCTCCAGTGCTGGAGGCAGTGAGCTGACAGGTTCAGCATTGATTTGCTTCTGCCTGACACAGAGCTCTCTACAAATAACCCCGAGTCTTCTGCTTCCATTTTGTTCCATTATCTGAGAGGAAAGCAAATTTGGAAGGACTTGGAAATGTCGGCCCCTTTCCACTGTCTGTCGTGGGCATCCTGACAGTGCTAGCTTGATCCGTTTGAGCCAAAAAGCATTTCATTTTCTGCTATATTAGTGCATAAGTGTCTAATTCATTATCTTCTTGCATCTTGAGAGCTTGCCGATGTATGGTTCAGTGAATGTTGGGTGTCCTCTAGTACTTTACCTATAATGAACATTATTTGACAAATAAAAAGACAAAATAAAAACTGTTGAAAATACCAATTCATCGATGATCTTGTGCGCAGGAGCGGGAACTCTGGTGTTTTGTTTGTCATTGTTGATTTGCATTACCTTTTTAGACATCACTACTCCTAATCAGGGATTAAAGTTATTTACCTATGACAGACAGACTCTCAGTACTATCAGGAAAGATGTATGTTCTGAAAATGTTTTGCTGAATTTAGTTTTTTTTTCGCTCGAGATATGCTTTGCCATTTTTACCTCCTACCTCTGCCCACTTTCTGTGGCGATGTAAGATTTGAAATACCAGTCCAAAGATGTGCAGGTTAGGTTGATTGGCCATGCTAAAAATTGCCCCTAGTGTCCTGAGATGCATAGATTAGAAGGATTAGTGGGTAAAATATGTAGGGATATGGGGGTAGGGCCTCAGTGGGATTGTGGTCAGTGCAGACTCGATGGGCTGAATGGCCTCTTTCTGTACTGTAGGGTTTCTATGATTATTGTAAATGATGATCTCAAAAACTAATGGACAGATTTCAATGAAACGCAGCCAATTTGAAAACCATTTTTTCCTATTCATTCATGGGATGTGGGCATTACTGGCTGGCCAGTATTTATTGCCCATCCCTAATTAAGAGTCAGTCATGTTGTGACTCCAGATCTACAACATGTCGGCCAGCCCAGTAAAGTCAGCAGATTTCCCTCCCTAAAGGATATTAGTGAACCAGTTGTTATGATCGTCAGTGGCTTCATGTTCAACATTAGACTTTTAATTTCATATTTTATTTATTGGATTCAAATTTCCTATTTACAGTAGTGGGATTTGAAGCTAGGTCCCCAGGGCGTTACCATGGATCATTGGATTACTCATCCAGTGACAATACCACTATTCCACTTTCTTCCCTTAGGAGGTGATCTCATTGGAATTTACAAAATTCTGACAGGGTAGATGTAGATAGTTTCTCCTGGCTGGTGAGTCTAGACAGTAAGAAGTCTGACAACACCAGGTTTAAGTCCAACTGATTTATTTGATAGTAAACTCACAAGCTTTCGAGGTTAACCTCTGTGTCAGGTCAGATCCTCTTCACCTGACGAAGAGGTTAACCTCGAAAGCTTGAGTTTACTATCAAATAAATCAGTTGGACTTAAACCTGGTGTTGTCAGACTTCTTACTGTGTTTACCCCAGTCCAATGCCGATATCTCCACATCATGGCGAGTCTAGAATCGGGGGACGCAGTCATAGAATAAGGGGCAGACTATTTAAGATGAGGAGAAATTCCTTCTGAGGAATCTTTGGAATTCTCTACCCCGGAGGGCTGTGAAAGCTCAATCATTGAGCACGTTCAAGACAGCAATTGGTAGATTTCTGGGTAATAACGATTTCAAGGGACGTGGGGATAAGTGGGGCAAATTGGTGTAGTGATAGATGATCAGCAATGTTCTGTTTGAGTGGTAGAACAGGCTTGATGGAACAAATGGCTTACTGCACCCACGTTCCTCTGAAATCTGGTGCATGGATAGTGTATTACCCAAGGAAGAATGATTAGTTTTGAGCTTTCTTTTTAAAGTGGATAACATTAGGAGATGGGCAAATTAACTCCTTGACCTTCTTGGGGATCCCCCCACCAGCCTCAGCTTGTCCTTCTCCCCCCACCCCCAATTTTAAGTGCATGTATAATTTTTCTGATATAACTTTGATACTTTGAGCAGAAAGTACTTTCATCCTGCTGTCTGAGTGATAGCAATCTTGTGAGTTTGAGTCCTGTGCCACAATTTGGAGGAAAAATAGGGTTTTTAAAAAAATTATTAGTATCACAAGTAGGCTTACATGATGTTACTGTGAAAATCCCCTAGTCACCACACACATGCACCTGTTTGGGTACACTGAGGGAGAATTTAGCATGCCCAATGCACTTAACCAGCATATCTTTTGGACTTTAGGAGGAAATTGGAGCACCTGGAGAAAACCCACACAGACACAGGGAAAATGTGCAGACTTCGCACAGACAGTGACCCAAGCCAGGAATCAAACCCAGGTCCCTGGTGCTGTGAGGCAGCAGTGCTAACCACTGTGCCACCATGCTGCCCATATGTAACCCCTTTTATGACTTCAGGATATCCAAAAATTCATTGACATACTTCTGAAGGTATTCACTGTGGTAATGCAGGAAACTTTACAGCCAGTTTATATACAGCAAACTCCCACACACTATTTGAGATAAGGAGCAGATTTTATTTTGCTGATTTTAATTGACAGACTATCTGTCCTGGTCATTACTCATTTTAGTAATCAATTCAGTGTAGCACTAATGATAAAACTTCTGTATTTTCTGAGATGTCATCTTTTGTAACTGACTTTGTAAGCAAATATCAACGATAACCCACTACCATCGTCTCTTTTGTAAGAGACGTGAATGTGAGATTCTTTCTGCTTATTCTGTAATATAGCTGGATATTGAAGAATCCAAGACAAGATTTGAATGAAAGCAGGATGTTGCTTAGTATCCTGGCCAATAATTATCCCTCAAACAATACCACCATAGTTCAGCTGTATCTTACTTTACACTCTCAATTTTTTGCTCCTTTTATGCCCCTGTCTGTGTAATTAAAGTGGCAATTTAGCAATTATGTAGATTTTATACCTTCTTACCAGTGTGCAGATCAGCCATCAGTACACAATTTCAGAGTGTTAACCAGGGAATAAATTTGAGCAATTAATTTTAATAATCTACAAGATTATTAAAGGGGCATATGCATTGGGATATTGAAATATCATTTTTGGAGAGTTGAAATAATGAAAGGATAAACTTCCAAATGATTTATTTCATTACATTTCAAGATCCTTGTTTTCAAAACCCTACACAGTCTTGTTAGAATGCAAAATCCCTAGCCATACATGCTACTTTGCTTGCTGCATTCCCTTGCTTCAGCCTCCTAGGCACCCTTCACCACCTGTTCAATGCTCCCTTATCCTACTAACTGTCACACTTAGATCGTGCACCTACAAGATTATATGTTTGATGTTGGCATTTGTCCTCTATTATAAAATTACAAATGAAGCATCCCAGATTTTAAATTAACTCTTTTGTATTGGTGAAACTTTCGAATGCATCTGTTTTAATTTTTTTAGCATGATATAGTCTGTTGGCTAAATCACCAGATTGCTAAATATAAATGATTGTGTTGATTATGGTTGTCTTGTCTTGAGTGCAGGTTTCAATCCTTTCCAAAGCTGTACCTTATACCTTCTATGAATCGACCTTTCCAACTCTCTTACTATCTCCTAAACATTGAATTGACCTCTAACTCTAATCTTGATGATCTTTGTTAAAGAGCTTTCTCCTCGCTGCTTCATCTATCATATTTGTTATGAATAATGTCAAGTTGATTCAGTCCAGTCAAATCTATCCTGTGCTCTTTCTGGTCCTGATTTACGTCCCTCAACTTGTGCTCGTAGATGTGTGCCTGTACATTTGCCCTGTTTTGTGCTACCCTTTGTATCTGTCTTCCTTCCTTCAACTTTCTCTCCCTCTAGGGAATGTTCTTGTGTTCAAACTAGCTGTAGGAAATATGATTCCCCCTTACTCTCCAGATTACCATCCTATTGCCCTTTCATCAGTGCTGTTGAGAAGAAACTGAGGCAGTGGCTTGGGCTGGTATGTGTGGAATCTGTACAAATGTTTCCCAGCTCATTCTTCTGAATGGAATTCTGAGCGACAGATGTGTGGATTTGGAGTCTTCAGAGAAGAGTTTACGACTGGCTTGTCTGAATTTATGTGTAATTTTTTTTGTATAAATTATGCATAGCAGTGAGTGCAGTGAATTTTCAAAGTATTGTCAGTAAATAACTACTGTCATTAGGTAGAAAGTATTCACCCTGTAAATCAATTGAAGCGTGCGCATGCAATGCTTAAAATGATTTGATGCTGGTAATCAGCTATTACAGAGTGCGCTGTGTTTTATTGGATATTATTTGGTATTTCCCTTTGAATTATTATCTTTGGGCTGGGACTGAATGACTTGGTGACAGAGCTTTGCAATTTGGATTGAAGTAAGACTTAAAATTATGCTCTTGAAGCCTCTTGAACCTTTTGATCTTATGAACTTTTTAAACCAAATAAAATGCCTTCCTTGCTGAAAATACTAATGTGTGTGTCTTCTTAGAATGTGTATTAAGGTTTTTAATTTTCTTTTATACTAATGCTTCAGTACAGTATAAATAGTATCTTGCATCATATCCTCCTGTGAATCCTAAAATCATTTTACAGCAGCTCTGTTTTTATGTCGGTGTTACTTTGGGACTGAATTTTCCTAGTTCATTTTGGTGGGAGGATGGGTGTGGGTGAATAGAAGAATTAGAAGGGAGTTCTGGGATTATATCCCAGCGACAATGAAGGAATAGCAATATGTCTCCAAGTCAGGATGGTGGGTGTCCTGGAGGGGAACTTGCAATGTGGCAGTGTTCCCATGCATCTGCTGCCCTTGTCTTCCTTGATGAGAATAGTGATGGGTTGGGAAGATGCTGTCTAAGGAGACTTGGTGAGTTCCTGCAGCAGATCTTGTAGATGGTACAAACTGCTGCCACTGTGTGTTGAGAAGGTGAGAGGGCATGGGATCCAAGGGCCTTTGGCCTTGTGGATCCAGAATTGGCTTGCCTGCAGAAGGCAGAGAGTGGTTGTGGATGGGGCTTTTTCTGAATGGAGGTCAGTCACCAGCGGAGTGCCTCAAGGATCTGTTCTGGGACCCTTGTTGTTTGTCATTTTCATAAATGACCTGGATGAGGAAGTGGAGGGATGGGTAAGTAAGTTCGCTGATGACACTAAGGTCGGTGGTGTTGTGGATGGTCTGGAAGGATGGCAAAAGTTGCAGCAGGACATAGATAGGATGCAGGACTGGGCGGAGAAGTGGCAGATGGACTTCAACGCGGATAAATGTGTAGTCGTCCATTTTGGCAGAACCAACGGGATGAACGAGTACACTATTAAGGGCAGAAGCCTGAGTAGTGTTGAAGAGCAGAAGGATCTAGGGGTCCGGGTCCACAGGACTCTTAAATCGGCCTCGCAGGTGGAGGAGGTGGTCAAGAAGGCGTATGGTGTACTGGCCTTCATTAATCGAGGGATTGAGTTTAGGAGTCGGGAGGTAATGCTGCAACTTTATAAGACCCTTGTCAGGCCTCATTTAGAGTATTGTGCGCAGTTCTGGTCGCCTCACTATAGGAAAGATGTAGAAGCTATTGAGAGGGTACAGAGGAGATTTACAAGGATGTTGCCTGGACTGGGAGGCATGCCTTATGAAGTTAGGTTGAGGGAGCTGGGTCTCTTTTCCCTGGAGAGACGAAGGTTGAGAGGCGACCTGATAGAAGTTTATAAAATGTTGAGAGGAATAGATAGGGTGGACTCTCAGAGGCTATTTCCCCGGGTTGAAATGGTTGCTACGAGAGGACACATTTAAGGTGCAAGGAGGGAAGTTCAGAAGTGATGTTAGGGGTAAGTTTTTCACTCAGAGGGTGGTGAGTGAATGGAATCGGCTGCCGTCAGTGGTGGTGGAGGCGAACTCGCTGGGGTCTTTTAAAAGACTTCTGGATGAGTATATGGGGTTTAATGAGATTGAGGGCTATAGATAGGTCTGTAGATTGGTAGGTGTTGATGTGATCGGTGCAACTCGTGGGCCGAAGGGCCTGTTTGTGCTGTAGTGTTCTATGTTCTATAAATGTTTGTAGGGAGTATTAGCAGTCTGCCTTGTCCTGAATGGTGCTAAGCTTCATGAGTGTTGTTGGAGCTGCACTCATCCAGGCAAGTGGTAAATATTCCAGCACACTCCTGACTTGTGCCTTGTAGATGATAGACAGGTTTTGCGCGGTCAGGAGGCAAGTTACTTGCCGCAGGATTCCTTGTCTCTGACCTGCTCTTGTAGCCACAGTAATTATATGGCTAGTCCATTTGGTTTCTGGTCAATGGTAACCCCCAGGGTGTTGATAGTGGAGGATTCAATAATAGTAATGCCAGTGAATGCCAAGGAGTGATGGTTAGATTTCTCTTGTTGAAATGACCAGCACTTAAACATTTAGATTAGCACTTGAAGTGTCATAGCTTACAAGGCTATGGACCAAGTGCTAGAAAATGGGATTGGAATAAATAGGTACTTCATGGCTGGTGCAGGCATGATGGGCTGAATGGCCTCCTTTTGTGCTGTCAAACTATGAATCAAAGCTGCAGTTTCTTGGAGCAAGGCATCAGCAGTAATTTGGGGTCACAATAGTGCAATGTGTGCAGTTCAAGAACGTCCCTCAGATACATTGGAGCAGGCTTTGGGAGTAGATGGTGGAGCGACTTTCGTAGTTCCTCACCACCATTTTGGATTTCTTGGGTTTGGAGAGCTCTTGGAAATAGGTGGGACCCCTTGGACAAAGGATGAGTAGGTCTGAGCTGAATAAAAAGGAACTTGAGAGGAACAGAGGTAAGGCAAGCAAGGAACACATTAAATAAACTGATTCTTGAGCTTGTTCAAACAAACTTTAATTTTGTGTCTTTTTTAAATTACATTTATTGCTGTTAGACATCAATAAACACTGCAAACAGGATCATTGCTTCTGTGAAAATGACCGTTTAATCTTGCAAATCAAACAGTTATTCTTTTTCTCAAAGCTAACTGACAAAGTAGAGGTATTAACATAAATGCAAACATAAAAATCAATGCCACAGCAGTACTATACTGATCTTTTTTGGCATTTCTTAATTGACATTACACTGTAAACTTTCCAGTCCAGGACGCTTGGGACCAAGGCATTTCTGGATTTTGGAATTTTGTGGATTCTTGAATAACATGAGAATTCCTAATCATAAGTTTATGAACCGGATTTGAATATCTACCTGAGATCCAAAATATGCCAAAATGAATGGGAAGACTCAAAGTGCATGCTTTCAAATCCACTCATTTGAAAATATAGGCTAATGCATAGGGGGTACAGAATAAAACCTCCCATGCGAGACCTTGTCAAAGGCCTAACAAAGTTATCTCACGTTCTTGCTCAGTTGTATCTTCTAAACCAGTGCTTTCCAAATAATTTTCCAATGTGACCATCCCTCCCCCCAATATTGTATCCAGTTCTGGTTATCACACTTTAGAATGGGCAGTATGGTGGTTAGCAATACACTCTTCTATAAATATTCCTTGAGGCTTGTAAATCCCAATGCATTCATTGTATACATTTGAATATAGAACCATAGAACACTGCAGCACAGAAACAGGCCTTTTGGCCCTTACTGGCTGTGCCAAACTATTTTTCTGCCTAGTCCCACTGACCTGCACCTGGACTATATCCCTCCACACCCCTCTCATCCATGTACCTGTCCAAGTTTTTCTTAAATGTTAAAAATGAGCCCGCATTTACCACTTCATCTGGCAGCTCATTCCACACTCCCACCACTCTCTGTGTGAAGACCACTCCCCCCCCCACCCCCAATATTCCCTTTTAAACTTTTCCCCCTTCACCCTTAACCCATGTCCTCTAGTTTTTTTTCTCCCCTAGCCTCAGTGGAAAAAGCCTGCTTGCGTTTTATTTATCTATACCCCGTCATAATTTTATATGCCTCTATCAAATCTCCTCTCATTCTTCTATGCTCCAGGGAATAAAGTCCTAACCTATTCAACCTTTCTCTGTAACTCAGTTTCTGGTTATGGGGAGAGGGCGGGAAAGTGGAACTGAGCCACAACAGATCAGCCATGATCTTATTGAATGGCGGGGCAGGCTCGAAGGGCTAGATGGCCTACTCCTGCTCCTATTTCTTATGTTCTTATGTTCTTATCCTTGTAAACCTCCGCAGTCCCTCACCCTTATTAATATCCTTCCTGTAATTAGGAAACGAAAACTGCACACAATATTCTAAATTTGGCCTCACAAATGTCTTATACAACCTCACCGTAACATTCCAGCTCTTTTATACTCAATACTTTGATTTATAAAGGCCAGTGTTCCAAAAGCACTCCTTACGACCCTGTCTATCTGTGATGTCACTTTTAGGAAATTATGTATCTGTATTTCCAAATCCCTCTGTTCTAGTACACTCTTCAGTGTCTTGCCATTTACCATGTATGTTCTACCTTGGTTTGTCCTTCCAATGTGCAATACCTCACACTTGTCTGCATTAAACTCCATCTGCCATTTTTCAGCCCACTTTTCTAGCTGGTCCAGATCCCTCTGCAAGCTTTGAAAACCTTCCTCACTGTCCACTACACCTCCAATCTTTGTATCGTCAGCAAATTTGCTGATCCAATTTACCACGTTATCATCCAGATCATTGATATAGATGACAAACAACAATGGACCCAGCACTGATCCCTGTGGCACACCACTAGTCACCGGCCTCCACTCAGAGAAGCAATCCTCCACTACCGCTCGCTGGCTTCTTCCATTGAGCCAATGTCTAATCCAATTTATTACCTCTCCATGTATACCTAACGACTGAAACTTCCTAACTAACCTCTCATGCGAGATCTTGTCAAAGGCCTAACAAAGTTATCTCATGTTCTTGCTCAGTTGTAGCTTCTAAACCAGTGCATTCCAAATAATTTTCCAATGAGACCATCTCTCCCCCAATATTGTGTCCAATTCTGGTTATCATACTTTAGAATGGGCAGCATGGTGGTACAGTGGTTAGCACTGCTGCCTCACAGTGCCAGGGACCTGGACCTGATTTCTGCCTTGAGTTTCTGTCTGTGTAGTCTGCGTGTTCTCCCCATGTCTGCGTGGCTTTCCTCTGGGTGCTCTGGTTTCCTCCCACAGTCCAAAAGATGTGCTGCTTAAGTGCTTTGGCCATGCTAGATTCTTCCTCAGTGTACCTGAACAGGCGCCGGAGTGTGGCGACTAGGGGATTTTCACAATAACTTCATTGCAGTGTTAATGTAAGCCTACTCCTGACAATAAATAAACTTTAACCGAAGGCTACAGATTTATAGTAATTGGCACCAGAGGAAAGATGGGATTTTTTAAATGTCCTTCTGAGTTATGATCTGCAGTGTTCTGCCTGAAAAGATGGTGGAAAATAACTTTCAAAAGAGAATTAGATAAATACATTGAAGAGAAAAATGTGCAGGCCTGTGGATAACGAATAAGGGAGTGGAGTATTTGGCTAATTCTTGCAGACCTCCTGTGCTGTATGGAAGTCAGAATCTAATTATTTCATGTTTAATGTGAACAAAGGCTATGAAGGCGTTATTATGATATGGGAAGAATGTCTCTGAATTGTTTTAGATGGTCTTGCATTAAAACATCAATCTTAACAATACTGATCAATTTCAAACATTTAGCCTGAGTAAATAAACAACCTGCTGTATTTCATGAATCATCCCTGCATTCAACAGTCATACTCAGCACAAATAAAGTGTCTGTGCCCATTGATAATTCTGCTGAGATTGATAGTGTAATATTTACACTACTGTACTGTTTTCTGTCTGCCAGTGTTCCAGACAGCACCCCCCTCCAGCCGCACCCCCTGAAAAGTATGAACACAGCGGCTGGCAGACAGATCCCAGCGACGAAATGCTCAACTTCAAGGAACTGGCCGCCCCATTTTCTCCAACTGCTGGCTCCTACTTTGAGACGTCTGTAGGCAGATCTGTATTAAATATTCCAAATACTGCATTCCTCCAGGGCCATAATTGATGGCAGACTGCAGTAGTCACAAGAGCTTGCTTGCCCAAGAGTCTCCCCTGAAGTGTAATTAAACATGCCTTACAGCTGTTGGAACCTGTAACCTGCCTGTCAGCGGGGGCAGACAAATGTATAACAGTACAGTTTATCAGACTCTAGCTGGTTGTATGAAGATTACTGCACACTTTTGGTAGATTGGATTTTCAGAACATGTGTTCAGGATTGAAGTGATATCCTACATGTCTGTGTCTCCTTGGCAGGGTCCATTTTGTTTTGTTAAAGTTAGCAAGAAATTTTATTTTAATTTCTTCATAGATTAAAATTAGATTGTGCTTATAGGAGCTGTCATTTAGCCGGGACATATCTAGTTTAAGATTGATTAGTGTTTGGATGTTCATTACTGTGAATCCTCAGAATGATGAATAGGAGAATAAATTATTATTGTGGGTGGGATGATTCAGTTCCCTCCTGACCCATTGAACTAAGTGTAACCCAGTACAGCAATTATTTTTGTTTTACCTCATCAATGATTCTCATCCCCTCCTTTGTGGACGAACGTAGTTCTTGAGGAATACGCTTGGAGCCTTCTGATACCTTTTGCAATTTGTCATTATTTGTCCATCAGGCAGAACAGTGCATGTTGGAGTGCTCTTCAGTCACAATGGTAAACTTCACTTAGCCAAGTCTAGTATTGCTCACCTGCTGTCCAACACTTTGAGCAATGGAATGTTCAGAAGGGAATACGCTGGCTGCTTTTATCTGCTTGCTTTCTTGAAATTAGTAACATTTGGGAAAGTTGTCATTATACATCTGCATGATTCAGAACAATATACTTGGTAAAAATGCGAGTCCATTTCAATAACTCCACTGTCACCTTCTCTATCTCTGTAATCTCACGTAGCTCCAGTGAGATATCTCTGCTGCTCTAATTCTAGCCCTCGAGCATCCCTGATCTGGAATTAATCCACAACTGGTAGCTGTCCCGTTAATTGCCTTGACACAAAGTTCTGGAATTTCCTCCCTAAACTTCTGTATTTCTCTGCCTTACTTTTCATGCTGTAAGAAACTTCTTCCTTTAAAATTTCTCTTCTAACCAAACTTTTGGTCAGTTGTCCAAACTACTTGCATGGCTTGGTGTTGTAATTTGTTTTAGAATGCTTCGTGTGACACACCTTTTGTTTTTTTAGTGTTAGAGATGCTAGTTAAATACAAGTTGTTGTTGTTGTATGGTTTGGTAGTTGACATTTCAAAATGTTGATGAGGGAGCCAGTCTTCTGTCAGTTTTTTTTTTGCTCTTCTCTTGCTTACTGAATCATACTATACCATTGCAGCACAAAAAAAAGTGGCTCACATATTCTTCATTACTGCTCTCTGAGTTGACATTGAATTAATCTGATGTTTGATTCTCTATGTTCCTAACCAGACAGTTTGTCCGCAGTCCCCCAAGGTGTGAGTTTACTCGATTCAGTAAAGGGACAAAATTATAAACTTAACCTTCCACATTGTAACTTTCTCTCCTTGTTTGCCTCCTCCCTTTCTATTATGAAAGTAGACTGGAATGAAACAAGCTGACATGACTGCAGCAGTCACTCTGTTCTTTGTAAACGTGATCTCTGCATAACATTGTTTCACCGTCATTGAATGAGAACATGCTGTTCTGTCCTCAAAGGTCATGGACTACTAGTTATTTGACATCATATTCTGTTTTACAGGGAAACAACCATCCCCATGTTCAAAAACTTACGAACAATTAGAAAACGAGGAAATACTCACTAGAATCGAAAAGCTTGTCCCCTTTCAGTTGTTCTTGACCCCACACACCAACCTTCTCACCATGCTCCTTAATCCCATCTTCTTCATTCCCACCGACTTACTTACTGTCTCACAATATCCTTGTTTAGGAGCTGGCAGCGCTGCCGAGTTACAATATCTCCTGTCTAAATTTCTAGTTTGCCTCTTCGCTAGGGAAGTTACATTCCAGGTAAGCTTCAATTGTTTGTACCAAAACAATATCTCCGTTTTCTTGCCACATTTGACCCAACTGTCGCACATATTTGGGCTCATTCCATGCCTTCTAAAAACAATGGAAACTTTCCTATAATTTGACAATCAGAAACATAAGGTCTATCTTTTAACTAATTATTACCTTCATCACTGAAGGCAGCCAGAGGTAATGTTTTAACCCATTTGTTATCCCAAACTAATGGATGAATTTCAGTGAAACTTGTTACATAGTTAGGATATGACCCAAGGAAGAACTGATTAGTTTTTGGCAAAGATGCAGATTAGGATCCTGGAATATTTTAAAGGATGCCTTGACATTTGAAGATGAGAGAAATTGACTTTTTACTTAGATTGTTGTTGGTGGTTTTAGAATGTTGTGGATTGTCTGAATAGCTGTGGTGCAATTTGTCACAGCTGTGAGCAGACTTTTCGGAGCAGGTTGCTGAATGTAGATTGGGATGCCTTCTCACTGAGATGGAAACCCTTAATAAAATTATTTTTCAGGTTTGTACTTACAGAACCTCAATCAAGGAGGGAAAAGCCTCCAGGAAATGCTGCATAATTGTAATAAGATTGAGTTAGCACCATAGTGGAGGTATGCACCCTACTGAGTGCCCTCTTCACTTATCCTATAAATGTGAAGCTTGAATATATATGTACATTCTTAAAAATCCTTTAATGAAAGGATTTGGTAGTGCCTGTTAGTTTCACTCATGTCATATAATTGTAACTAGCAAAGGCAGCCTGGCCATCCGTCAAAGAGGCTGTTTTAAGGAGATGGAACTGTTTGCGTATTGGACTTTTTTGGAATGGGATTTCCAGTGGAGTGATTTTTTTTTCCAACCTTGGCTCATGATGGGGAAATGTTCCTGGTGGCTTGATGCTTACTCAGCTTTCAGGTAGCATATGTGCCACCTCTACATGCTATATACGTGGACTGAGTTGGGTTGCAACGTTGTGAAGGGAAAATGGCAAGAAAGTAATGCATTTTTTAAAAAATTCTCACTTCCTTAGAAGTTCCTTTTAAGTGTTTTGCATGCAATTGCAATGGAATGACTTGGTCTATCGGGAAATGTAACACTATCCTGGTTGTTGCACTGGAGTGTCTTAAGTTATATGCATTAGTCGTTGGACTAGGATTTGAAATTGCAGCTTCTGACTTGGTGCCATTAATGTCAATGGAGCCATTCTGACACAAACAGCACAAATTGTACAGGCCTGTATGATGCACAAATGCCTGTATATCTATGAGGGGCGGCACTGTGGTTAGCACTGCTGTCTCACAGCTCCAGAGACCCAGGTTTGATTCCCAGCTTGGGTCACTGTCTGTGTGGAATTTGCACATTTTGCCTGTGTCTGCATGGGTATTCTCCGGGTGTTCCAGTTTCCTCCCATAGTCCCAAGATGTGTAGGTTAGATAGATTGACCATGGTAAATGCATGGGGTTATGGGGATAGGATGGAGAGTAGGGCCTCAGTGGGATGCTCTTTCAGAGGGTTGGTGCTCTCATGATGGGCCAAATGGCCTCTTTCTGCAGTGTAGGGATTCTATGGGTCAACGGGCATAGGTTCCTAAGCAGCGTTCAACCCGATATTATACTGTGTGGAAGATCAGACTTATGGGCAGGACCAGGTCATGTGTCTGAAAATGCACATTTTACTGCTACAGCTTCTCTAGTATTTGTGTGAGCTGCAAAATGTTGACTGTTGTTTTGAGCTTTCCACATGCATTCTGTTACATGCAGAAAAATAGCTATTCTCTATTAAGACTGGACAGTGGGAAGTGATTTGATGTTTAAGGCTGGTGATGAAACAAATGGGGGCAATTTCATGAAGGCATCATTGCAGATTGAACATAGAACACTACAGCACAAACAGGCCCTTCGGCCCACGAGTTGCGCCGATCACATCTATAACCCCCAATCCCATAAAACCCCATATACTCATCCAGATGTCTTTTAAAAGACCCCAGCGAGTTTGCCTCCACCACCACTGATGGCAGCCGATTCCACTCACTCACCACCCTCTGAGTGAAAAACTTACCCCTGACATCACTTCTGTACTTTCCTCCCCGCACCTTAAATCTGTGTCTCTTAGATCTCGCCAAAGATTTGCCCCAGATAAATATAGTGCCTTTTAAGGTGACGTACATCTCTTCAAATTCTCAATATTTTCTCCCGTCACATGTTTAGAAGTTGGTAATGCTCAACGTGTGCTTGATCAAAACTCTTGTAGCCTCCTGTTCTCTAAATACTTAGCAGCAGTTAGTGAGTGAGTTGAGAAGTTCAGGAGATGCTTGCCTCGGAAGTGGTTACAAAGAGTGAAGCATATGGTAAAGCTAGGCTATGTTTGTTCATTGTCTGAATCAGATCTTAATTAGTCATCAGGTATTTCCCCTTTCCTTTGAATGCTTAAATCATTTTATCCCTCGACCAACATCACAGACAGATGATCTGGTTGTGTACCCCATTGCTATTTGCAGGACCTTGTTTGTACAAATTAGTTGCCTCATTTCTTGCATTATAACTCTGACTACACTTCAAAAGGACAATATCTCCCACATCCTGTGAACAAATTTTTAAAAACTCAGGAAGGAGAATTGGAAACAAATGTGTTTAAATTGGATTGCTTTCTGAACTGCTGAAGAAGGTGAATTTTTAATTAATAATAGTGACTATATGTAATCAATATATCTATATGTAATCGATATGTATTTTCTGACTTTTATGCTGTTGTATTGAGTAATCTGCACATTTGTATTGCTTGGCATCCTGATCAGATACGCGGACTTTCATAATTTGCTCGCGCGCAAATTGCTTTGGTTTTGCAGGGATCCTATTTACCTGCTGAAGTTGCATCTCTGTGTGGTTTCCTGAGCAAGTTGGAATACGTCTACAATAAAAATAGAGAGTTCGTACACCCTCCTTTCTGTGTTGACACAAAGTGAGAATCACCAGTGACATTTAATAGGTTCTCTTTCCATTTAAATTATTCAAGCATCAGCTATCAGTTATCAGACTTTGTCCTGGGGTTTGCTTATAGCAGGGAGCTTTCTTTTTTCCCTTTTGTTTGAATAATTTATTGTTTCATAAATCAGTTTGTAAAGCAATTAGTGAATGCTTAAATCATTTGATAAATTAATCATGAGATAAATTCATTGCTCCATTTTGTGCTAAACATACTGCAGTGAAACTGTACCCTAGTTGCCAGGAAGTATGACAAATATTTCCTTTATTGTTAGAAGAGATAAGCTAAGCTGTTCTTTTTTAATTAAAATGAAATGTGAATGGGAGCAATGTGAAAATAAAGGCGAAAGTGCACAGCAGGCCAGCTGATGTGTGAAAGAGAAGCAAAGGTTAAATCTTCAGGTGGGACCTTTCATCAGTTTCCCTGAAGGGTCTCATGTTAAGCTAATACCCTGTATTTCCTCTCTCGAATGCTGTCTTGACCTGCTGTGCATTTGGCGCATTTCTTTTTGTTCATGCCTCTGCCTGTTTGTTTTCTAATTTAAATACAGGTTATAACCAGTAATTATCCCCTTTTTTTTTTGGTGGTTATATCTTCTCTATACTATTAAGACTGAGTTGAGTTCTGGGGCTATTGCATAGAGTGACGTTGGGGTGGGGGGGCCTGAAATTGTTGTCTGTTGGTCTGGACTGAATTTATAATCAGATGCTCGGATCAAGGAAACCTGACTCTCGACAATGCTCAAAGCCCTTTACAGTACATTAAATACATTTGAATGTAGTCATTCTTTTAATGTAGGTACTTTAATTTAGACTCCTGCGCTCTCGAGGGCTCTGGGCCACATTTCCTGTGTTTTGGCATTAAAGGAATAACTGGACATGTGCCCAAATGAATAGGGCAGTTGAATTTGAGCTTTAAAATGAGGTTGAGGATCTACTGTGGTTAGTTTTCCTTTATTTGAACAGCTAATGCACCACTATAGAATATGATAATGGAAACATAGAAACACAGAACATTACAGCACAGTACAGGCCCTTCGGCCCTCAATGTTGTGCTGAGCTATGTCCAATCCCAAGATCAAGCTATTCCCTCCCTATAATTCTGGAGTGCTCCATGTGCCTAGCTAATAACCGCTTGAAAGTTCCTAAAGTGTCCGACTCCACTATCACAGCAGGCAGTATATTCCATACCGCAACCACTCTCTGAGTAAAAGAATCTACCTCGGACATCCCTCCTATATCTCCCACCATGAACCTTATAGTTATGCCCCCTAGTAACAGCTACATCCATCCGAGGAAATAGTCTCTGCGCGTCCACTCTATCAATCCCTCTCATCATCTTATAAAACTCTATCAAGTCACCTCTCATCCTCCTCCGCTCCAAAGAGAAAAGCCCCAGCTCCCTCAACCTCTCTTCATAAGACCTACCTCCCAAACAAGGCAGCATCCTGGTAAATCTCCTCTGCACTCTTTCCAATGCTTCCACATCCTTCTTATAATGAGGTGACCAGAACTGAACACAGTATTCCAAATGTGGTCTCACCAACGCCTGGTATAGTTGCAGCATAACCCCACGACTCTTAAACTCAAACCCCCTGTTAATAAACGCTAACACACTATAAGCCTTCTCACGCCTCTATCCACTTGAGTGGCTACCTTCAGAGATCTGTGGATATGAGCCCCAAGATCTTTGTTCCTCCACATTCCTTAGAACCCTGCCATTGACCCTGTAATCTGCATTCAAGTTTGTCTTACCAAAATGAATCATCTCACGCTTACCAGGGTTAAACTCCATCTGCCACTTTTTGGCCCAGCTCTGCATCCTATCAGTGTCTCTTCGCAGCCTGCAAGAGCCCTCCACCTCGTCCACTACTCCACCAATCTTGGTGTCATCAGCAAATTTACTAACCCACCCGTCAGCCCCTTCTTCCAAGTCATTGATAAAAATCACAAAAAGCAAAGGACCCAGCACTGACCCCTGTGGTACACTGCTGGTAACTGACCTCCAGACTGAAAATTTTCCCTCCACCACCACCCTCTGTCTTTTATGATACAGCCAGTTACTTATCCAATTGGCCAAATTTCCTTCTATCCCACACCCCCTTATCTTCATGAGCCGGACAATGGTCTCGTTCAATCTGGAAGAGGTGTCTTTGGCTTCAAGCTAGGGATGGAAACAACAATCTAGCTTGCATTCCTGCTGAGGATGCCACCCAGTGGAGCCTGTTGAATGGTCCATGTAGATTGATCTAAGATGGAGGCTACATTTCCATCCTTTGAAACCAATCCTGCCTCCAGTCTGTCCACCATTTGGTTAATCTATTACTTGAATAAATGGTTCCTTGGTTGAGGTAACAGAGAGCACCCGATTCCTGTTGAATGGTTCTTCAGCAGAAATCAAGAAGAGGAGAAATGAGAGAGATTCACAATCATTTTTTAGAATTTGGAGTCAAACTCAATTGACATTCCCTGTTCCTGTGAGGAAATGGTCAAAATTTGCACCTTGATGTTCATTCTGAATGTTATTCACCTACAGATAATTTTGAGCAGTCAAAGGTTAAAATTATGAATGAGTTTCTTTAAATTACTAGTGCTATGCTAGATTAGTTGCAAATGTTTCGATAGCAAGAAAAATGGCGGCTTAGAACAGTAGAAATGGGCTGGTTGCAAGTTGTAAAGCAAGTAGTATGCCTGATAGCAAGAAAATAAAACCACTAATTTCAGCTGCTGTTGAAGAATCTCACCTTTTCAGTGCTTTAAAGGATAAAGGAAATCTGGACTAAATATAAGATCATGAGCAGTAGGAACAGGGATAGGCCATTTGATTCCTCAAACCTGTTCTGTCAGTCATTAAGACTGTGGCACTTCCAAAAAAGAGTTGTTTTGGACTCAATGTTTACTCTGCTTCTGTCTCAACAGATACTGCCAGATTTCTGATTTTTGTTTTACAGCATTTTCTGTTCTTTATTACGGCTCATCTGATTGTGGTCTTAACTCCACTTTCCTGTCTGGTCCCCCAACCCTTCACTCCCTTGGCTGTCTAACTCCACCTCGAACATACTCAATGACCCAGACTCCACTGCTCTCTGGGAAGAGAAATCCAAACATTAACGACTCCCTGAGAGAAGAAATTCCTCCTCATCTCCTTCTTAAATGAGGAACACCTTGTTTTGAAACTGTGTGTCTCCTAGTTCTAGATTTCCCCAACAAGAGGAAACATCCTCTCAACATCTATCCTGTCAAACTCCCTCTGAATCCCACTTATGATTAAAGAGTGCGAGGAGAGTGGCAGAGCTACAAGATAAAAGAGCAGCAGAGACACAGGATAAAAGAGCACGAGGAGAGTGACAGAGACGCAGGATAAAAGAGTGTGAATATTTAACAGATTTAAAAAAACTAAAGACCAGTTGAAAATTCTTTTAAAAACCAAATGAAAATCTAATTAAATGAAATAGGAATGGAGGGCCAGGCAATGTGTTGTCCCTGCATGATGTGGGAACTGGTGGAATCCGTTGTGGTTCCTAGAAAACACATCTGTAGTAAGTGGTTGTTTGAGGAACTGTGGCTCAGAATTGATGGGCTTGTGTCTGAGCTTTGGACGCTGTGATGCATCATGGAGGGGCAGAGGTACCTGGATGCTTTGTTTCAGGAGACAGTCACACCCATTAGATTAACTACCTTGATTTTGGCCAGTGGTCAGGGACAGGAGAGTGTGACTGTGAGTGACACAGGTAGAGGAATCCAAGAGATAGCACTGAAGGAGCATTAGTATTTGTCCCTGTCCAACAGATATTGTGTGAATGAGAGAGGGCACTGTAGGAAGGATGAGCAATCTGAACACAGCACCATGGTTCAGGGAACTGTTCAAATAGGGGAGAAAAGACAAATGTAATTACAGTTGCGGATGGTATAGTCAGGGGAATAGACTCTGTTCTCTGTCGCCAAGATCGGGAGCCTTCTTGCCCGGTGCCAGCGTTCGGGACATTTGCTCTGGGTTGGAGGAGAACTTGCGGTGAGAGGAGGAGGATCCATTGGTTGTGGTCCATGAAAGCACCAACGACATTGGTAGAATGAAGTTCTGTGTAGGCAGTTTGAGACGTTAGACACTAAATTAAAGAACAGAGCCTCCCAAGGTTATAGCCTCTGGGTTATTACCTGAGCCACATGCAAGTTGTCAAAAGGGTATGTAATATTGGAGAGATGAATATGTGGCTCAAAGATGGTTTGGGAAAAGTAGGCATTGGTTTGTGGGTCATTGGCATCAGTACTGGGGAAAGCAGATACCTTTGTGACGGCCTATGTTTGAACCATTCTTGTGAACTGCATACTTGGGAAGGAGAGAGGCCTTTAAATTTTGGGAGTAAAGTTGAGGACTCGTTGCTTGGAAAATTAGCAAGTCAAAGTTAAAGGTAGGAATGCAATTTAGTGATCAGTCTGAATATCAACAGAAAATTGCAGCTATGGACAGATTGTATGCACATTATATTACGCCAAGGACTCGTGCAAGAGCCCTAACTAGGAGGCGGGATCCTTCCAAGAAAGGAAGATTTTAAAAATCAGCGATACATAAGAGGTGATGCACATCTTAGTGAAGGGAAACTTGACTCATTGTGTGATAGGCCATGACAGGAAATGCAAACAAAAATATGCAACATGGAGCAAATTCCGAGTTGTAAATGACAATAAAAAACCAAAGCTAAATATTTTTTATCTGAATGCACAAAGCATTAAGGTAAATGAGTTGATAGCGCGGATTGCAACGTGAGTATGATGTATTAGCTGTTACAGAAACATGGTTGCAGAGCGAATAGAACTGGGTGCGCAACATTCCAGGGCTTGACGTCAGGGAAGGTTTCAGAACAGTACTAAGTCATGATATAAAGGCAATGGAAAGTGATGTAGAATCGGTTTGGGTTGAAATCATGAAAAGGCTGGGAGTAGTCTATAGACCCCCAAAATGTGACCTGTCAAGAAGTCAGCCTAAATGGGGAAATATGAAGGGCATGTTTAAAGGGAACTGCAATTATCACGGGAGATTTTAATCTCAATATTTATTGGATAAACTGGCAAGGGTAATGAAGAAGAAGAATTTGCGGAATGCATTATGGATTGCTTTTTAAAGCAGTGTGTTATGGAACCTACCCGAGAAGGGGCTATTTTAGATTTGGTTTTGTGTAATGAAGAAGAATTAGATTAATAAGGGATCTAGTGGTTAAGAATCCCCTAGAGTGTAGTGATCACAATATGATAGAATTCCAGATACAGTTTGAGGGTAAACTCCATAGGTCCATAACCAGTGTCTTCAATTTAAATAAGGATAATTATAATGCTATGAGGTGCCTGAGGTAAACTGGATAATCAAAGATACAGATCAGTAGATGAGCATTCGTAGATACTCAAAAACTGGTCCAAAATACTCAGCAGGAGTTCATCCCCATCAAAAACAGGGATTCCATGCGAAAGAGGTAAAATCTATAGTTAATAAAAGAGGTCAAAGATAATGTTAGTGTAGTGGTAGACCAGAGGACTGGGAAGTTTTCTTAGGACCTAAAAAAACTCAAGATGGGAGAAAATGATTTTGAGAGAGAACTTGCTTGCAGTATAAAAAAAGGTGAAGAGTTTCAATGGATATATAAATAGGATGCGAGCAACTAAGGTAAATATGGGACCTCTACTGAACGAGGTTGTTGAATTGAAGCTTATAAGTTTCTGGTGCAAAATTGGGTAGAGCAATTGTAGATTCATGTTTATAAAATTGTAAATTGCTAGGGAGAAAGCATTGCATCGTCCCTTTAGAAGATGGTTCTTTTTCTAAAAAAATGCAAGGAGCCCAAAATGAAACATTTGTATCGAAAGATAACAGGCTTTTGAATTTTTTTGAATTTAGCCAATCAATTTGAATTAGGCACTTAGATACCAAAAACCTATTGAATTCAAATTTGATGGTTTTGACAACCTAGGACCAATCCTATTGTGGGAAATATTAGTGTGTCATCACAGGTATGAAAGAAGAGGGCAGTGGAACAAAAAGGAGATCACACCTGCCACCTGCCACAACTCACAGCTCTTATTTCAAAGCACCATCTAGGTAGCAAAAGTACCAAAGAAGAAATAAGTTCCAGGTAGAAGAATCAACAGAGAAGGCCCAGAATATTCTGGAAGACACAAAACCTGGCTGAAATTTAGAGAGTAACTAAATGAGTGGGAATTGTATTTATTGGAACAGCATACCATTAGAATTTTGTTTTATGTGTAGTTTAGTTTGTTGTCTGTTAATTAGATAAATAAATAGTTACATGTTGATTTTAGAATGTCAGGCATCTATTTTGTTTTTAACCACTCGAAGTTGCTGAAGAGCAGGTCGCACCACTTCGCACACACTTTTTACTGACGATAAGGTGAGGTACTCCTCTTTGGGTGTTTTGGTGTTAGTTTTCAGAGGGGGGATCAAGCTCTGTTTCATAACACTTCAGTATCATCACCTGTCATTCTTTTAACTAAAAATAAATTGATATCTGCTGATTTTGATGGATTTCTTTAAAAATCAGCCTCCGATGGAGATACCTAATGTTCACATTCTGCATTCCAAATACATAGCTGCTAGCGAAATTTCCCTACAAGGATAGGCACTCCTTAATGGGGCTCCTAGCTGACAGACTGTTTAAACAAAGATGGAAATCCAAGATGACACTTGGACAATTGTCTATTTAAAATATACTATTTTTTTCTGTAAATTGAAGAAACCACTCTGAGCAGCAAGTACCCATCTTCAACTGCCTTCTCCTTGTAAATGCCTGCAATGCTTCAGGGCCACTGTCACCATTAGATTGAGCACTCTGTTTGGTGCAGTCAGACACAACTTTTGCTTAAGTGCAATTCTTGGTTGAATGTTGAAGGTGTGTTGTGACAGACACTTGGCAAGATGCTTTTGTTACTTTAAAGTTGGGTTAGTGAGTTATAAAAGAACCTAGAAACCACACTTTCTATCTAGTGGAGAGGAGGTGGGATCGGTACTTGTTTTGCTCTACTTCTATTGCACCACCTGCCAGCTAATTGTAGGTTACTGATGGTCACAGAAAGCCTTATAACCAGCCTATGACATATGGGAAGAAGGAGGGGCAAGGATTTGAAGGAAGCCATAGAAGGAAAATGAAACTATATAAATTTTTGATAGTGGGAATGTGTGTTGCTAATTTAATACACTATTAAAACATGTTTATGTCAAAAGGATATTGTATTTGAGATGGAGTGGGGTGAGAGAGAGTGGGGGCATGGTGCAGAAGAGCTGATAGGTGCTAGTATAATGTAAAATGTGCAGTTAGTCCTGGAGGAAATTGAGATTTGCAAAGGGATATGTCTGGAGCTGAGCTGTGTGTAGTCTGCTTTATTCTCAGATAAATGGCCATTTGTTAGATGCTCAACAGGCAGAGCAAGAATGCAGTGCAAGCTACATAACATTTCCTGTAAAAATCCTTGGTTCAAAGCCACTGAACTGGCAGAGTTCCAGTGAGCAGCAACAGATCCAGACAACAAAATGGAGGAGCAATTCAGCGACAAATCTTATTCAACATGTATAGGTTTAATGAACATGCACAGAGGAGGGAAAACTGATTTATTGCTTGTTAATTTATCACATAGTCTCAATTAACCAAATCTATTTTAGCTCACTCATGCACTCCCTGGTTTAACTTGTCTGCAAATAGTTTTTTTTAATGTAATGCTTCGGAGCCTGAGTTACAGTTCAGTGCTTTACAGAAAGCGTTCTCCATTGAGTGTACATTTTCCTTCCCGAGACAAGCACAACAACTGCTGCTTTGGTCTGTTTATTTCATCATTTCTGAGAGTATTATAATCTCCGCAGTATCCTCAATTCTAAAAACTTAAATCTGGAAGTTCTATTTGTTATTTGTAATTTCTATGTGTACTTTGGAATTTCACCTGAATGCATGTTTAGATGAAATTCCAAATAAGATGGCGTACATTTCTTCTAATTTCAAAGGATTTGCACAAATCCATTGTAATCCTTTGGACGTTTTAGCAGACAGAAATCGCTGTATATGGCCAGGGTTGTGTATTCTCAAACTGATTCTTTATTACACATACCGATGGTATAAAGCACTTGCATTTATGTATATCACAATTTCAGGAGGATTGGAGACTAGCTGACATTGTTCCTCTGTTTAAGGAGAGCAGAAGAGACAATCTGGGAAATTACAGGCCTGTGAGTCTTATATCAGTGGTGGGGAAATTATTGGACAAGATTCTTAGGGACAGGATATGCTCACACCTGGAACCAAATAGGCTTATTAGCAAAATACAGCATGGTTTCCTGAAGGGGAGGTCATGTCTCACAAACTTGATTTGAGTTCTTCGAGGAAGTGAGAAGAAAAGTTGACCAAGGCAGGGCAGTGGATCTTATATACATGGACCTTAGTAAAGCCTTCAATAAGGTTCCTCATGGCAGGCTGATATAGAAGGTGAAGTTCTATGGGATCTGAGGTGAGCTGGTAAGATGGATACAAATTGACTTTGAGATAGAAAGCAGGGAATTGCAGTAGAAGCGTACTTTGCTAACTGGAGGAGATTTTTTTTTACATATAAATGATTTGGAGGAAAATGTAGGTGGTCTGATTCGTAAATTTCCAGATGATACAAAAATTGGTGAGTAGCGGATAGTGAGGATGATTGTCAGAGGATATAAATCAGCTGGAGACCTGGGCTGAAAAATGGCAGATGGAATTTAACCTGGATAAAAATGAGGTGATGTGATTTGGAAGGTCCACTGTAGAAGGAAAGTATACAATAAATGGTAGATCCCTTAGAAATATTAGCATACAGAGGGATCTAGGCGTGTAGATACACAGTTCCCTCAAGGTGGCAACTCGGGTGGACAACGTGGTCAAGAAGGCTTGTGGCATGTTGGCCTTCATCGATAAAGGCATTGAGTATAGGAATTGGAAAATCGTGTTGCAGCTGTATAAGACTTTGCTTAGGCCATATTTAGAGTATTGTAGCAATTCTGGTCGCCGCACTACCGGAGGGATGTTGATGCATTGGAAGGGCTGGCGAAGAGATTTACCAGGATGTTGCCTGGTTTGGAGGATATGGACTATGAAGAAAGGTTGAACAAACTTGGATTGTTTTCATTGATGCATCGGAGGATGAGGGGGGTACCTGAAGTTTGCAAGATTATGACAGGCTTGGATAGAGTGGATAGTCAGTCTTTTTCCCAGAGTCGAAGGGTCAGTCACTCAGAGGCATAGGGGGAAAGTTTAAAAGAGATGTAAGAGCCATGTTTTTCATACAGAGGGTGGTGAATGCCTAGTGCCCCAGGGGTTGGTGCTGGGGCCTCAGGTATTCACCATTTATATATATGATCTGGAGGAGGGAACCGAGTGTATGGTGTCGAAATTTGCTGATGACACCAAGATTGGTGGAACGGCAAATTGTGCGGAGGGTGTGGAGAGTCTGCAGAAGGATCTAGATAGGCTGGGTGAATGGGCCAGGAACTGGCAAATGGAATTTAATGTTGGCAAATGTGAGGTTGCCCACTTTGGTAGGAATAATGGTGGGAAGGACTATTACTTACGTGGCGAAAAACTGCAGCATGCGATGGTGCAGAGGGACCTTGGGGTCCTTGTTCATGAGTTGCAAAAACCCAGCCTGCAGGTGCAGCAGGTGGTCAGGAAGGCGAATGGGGTGCTGGCCTTCATAGCGAGGGGGATTGAATATAAAAGTAGGGAGGTCTTGCTGCAGCTGTATAGGGCACTGGTGAGGCCGCAGCTGGAGTACTGTGTGCAGTTTTGGTCGCCGCACTTACGCAAGGATATTTTGGCCTTGGAGGGAGTGCAGAGAAGGTTTACTAGGCTGATTCCGGAGTTGAGGGGGTTGAGCTGTGAGGAGAGGCTGAATAAACTAGGCTTGTACTCGTTAGAGTTTAGAAGAATGAGGGGAGATCTCATTGAGACGTATAAGATGCTGAATGGGATGGATAGGATAGAGGTGGAGAGGCTCTTCCCGCTCAGAAAGGACAGTAGGACTAGAGGGCACAGCCTCAGGATAAAGGGGGGGTGGTTTAGAACGGAGTTGAGGAGGAACTTCTTCACTCAAAGGGTGGTGAATCTCTGGAATTCTCTGCCCATTGAAGTGGTGGAGGCTGCCTCGCTCAATATTTTTAAGACGTGGGTTGATAGGTTTTTGATAGGCAAGGGGATAAGGGTTATGGGGAGAGGGCGGGAATGTAGAACTGAGCCACGACAGATCAGCCATGATCTTATTGAATGGCTGGGCAGGCTCGAAGGGCTAGATGGCCTACTCCTGCTCCTATTTCTTATGTTCTTATGGAATGCACTTCTGGAGGAAGCGGTGGAAGCAGATTCTATAGCAACGTTCAAGAGGCATCTGGATCGATACATGAATAGGCTGGGAATAGAGAGATATAGACCACGTAGAGACAAAAAAAATTAGATCAGAGAGGCATCTATGTGGGCACAGATTTGGTGGGCTGAAGGACCTATTCCTGTGTTATACTATTCTTTGTTCTTGCTTCCAACATACATCAGAGCCAATGAGTTATCTTTGAAGTACAGTCACTGCGGTAGGAAACACAGCAGACAACTTGCACAAACAAGATCCCACAAATAGCAAGGTGATAGTGACCAGATTTTTTTAACTGGTGTTGAGTCTGAAATTTGGGAACAGTTTTGAGATTGCTATGATATTCAGTTCTGGGAAAATGACTTGGTCTGTGATTTGTGACTAAAAACAGCATGCACTTGATTACTTTAGTCTTAAGCGAAGTACTAGCTTGGGTGAGCCATGTTGCATTGTTATTGAAGTTTCATTTTCATTTAGAAGCATAACATATTCCAAAAGACAAGTATGAAATTCAGCTCCTTCAAATCTACTCATCCTGATCACTCCCTACAACTTTCAATATTCCTTAATTTCAACTATCTAATTACTGTTTTAAATAAATTATAAACTCAGTTTCAACAACTGTTTGTGTTACTTTTCTACATTCTGCAAAAGAGGCTTTTTTTTCCTTCAAACCTCCACTTTAATTTTTTTGAGATTATCTTTTATTTTTGTCCTTTCATTAAAGTCTCGCCAAACATGAAAACGTTTAATCTTTGCT
Source organism: Carcharhinus amblyrhynchos (assembly GCF_965287045.1). Lineage (NCBI taxonomy): Eukaryota > Metazoa > Chordata > Chondrichthyes > Carcharhiniformes > Carcharhinidae > Carcharhinus > Carcharhinus amblyrhynchos. The sequence continues at coordinate 143,604,901 of NC_137325.1, read as the reverse complement.
TCCGAGTGGCTGATCTTGATGTGAACGTTCATGTGAACGACTAAGGGGTGGGATGAAGTGGGTCAGTACATTGTCATCCTGTCTCAATTCAGTCTTGTTCACCCCAACTCTCCACAGAAGATATGGTTACATAGTGGTTATGTTAGTAGGCCAGTAATCCAGAGTCCTGGACTAATGGCCCAGAGTCAAGAGTTCAAATCCAATCACGGCAGCTAGGAATTTATTCAGTTTCATTGGAGTGTCAGAGGATGAGGGGGGACCTGATAGAGGTTTACAAGATTATGATAGGCTTGGATAGAGTGGGCAGTCAGTCTTCCCAGTGTTGAAGGGTCAATTACTCAGAGGTATAGGTTGAAAATGAGAAGGGGGAAAGTTTAAAAGAGATGTAAATAAATTGAAATAAAAATCCAATATCAGTAAAGATGACCAGGAAACTATGAAGCCCATGTGTGTAACTAATGTCCTTTAAGAAAGAAAATCTGTCATTCTTACCTAGTACGGCCTATATGTAATTCCAGTTTGTTTGGATCTTAACTGCCCTATTCCAGATACAGGAAAACTGATAGGAGATGACACTCAGTGTGATACTGAGAAGGTGCTGCACTGTTAATTTGTGCCACCTTTGAAATGATGTATTATGCTTGGACCTTGCCTGCCCTCATAGATGAACAATTTCTAAGAGGACCAGGGAAGTTCTCCCCAGTGTCCTGGCCAATATTTATCTCTCAATCAACATCATCAAAACAAATGACCTGCTCATTCATCTCATTTGCTGCACCCAAATTGGCTGCTTTGTTTTCCGCCATCGCAACAGTGACTGCACCTCAGAAGTACTTCATTAAAGCTGTGATGTACTTTTGAAGGCTTAAAGAAACGCAAGCCCTTTGATGCCCTGCCTCAAAAGATTATGTTTTATGTTTCATTATCTTCGTTTAGTGTGATTTGTGTTACACAATCTCCTGAGTGCACTACAACTGAAGTTGAAACACAAGTCTGTTTTTGCTTATGTTAATATGTGGAAAATGTTAGTCACTGCAGTACCCAGGGAGGAAATAGCCTTGTCTCTACTGTGCAGTGTGTAGTTATTTCCTCCCTGGCATTTGGATAACTTCTGGCATGTTGAAACAAAAGCCCACTGGAAACTCGGGAAAATTAGATCATCCAGATCTGCCTGGCACCATCAAACTAGAATGGCAGATTGAAAGTAGTTGGGAGTGGGCCTGTATGGGTAGCAATAAATGAGGAAGGAACAAAGCTCACTTAAAGTGATGCACTTCACCAGAGTTCTGAGCACCTGTTATCTGGTGTGTACAGGGCTGCAGACAACAACATCTACTCCATCATGCAATGTTTTTTCACTTGTGATTTCAGAGAGAAGTCAACTCTCGTGGGGTGAGGCTACTTGTTATAAATATAGTGTAAAGTTTTTATAGCTTCTGCTTAGAAACCTCAGATTCCAAGAAAGGGGCCCTTGCTGAACATCATCCAGTTTCTAATTCCTAACTTGCATTATTCGAAGAAAAGTAATAGAATTGTTGTCAGTTGGATATCAGCTGAGGCTCAGTTGGTAAGACTCGTTTCTGAGTCAGAGAGGCTGTGAATTCAAGTTCCCACTCCTCCAGAGCATTGAGCGCTTGATCTAAGTTGGCAATCCTCTATAGTGTTGAGGGAGTACAGCCCAATTTGAGGTGTTGTCATTGAGATGAGATGTTAAAGCTAGGCCCTTTGGCCTGCTCAGGTAGACATAATCGTTCCTATACCAAAATTCAGGGAAGAGCAGGAGAGTTCTCCCTAATATCTTGGCCAATATTTATCCCCTATTTAACATCAGATTATCTGATCCTTGTCTCCTTTTTTGTTGGTTGTTTTGCCCAAATTGGCTGCCATGTTTGCTACATTGCAATGGTGAAAATACTTTAAAGAGTACTTAAAAGCAAAATATTGCAGGCGCTTAGAAACCTGAAATGAAAACAAAGTGCTGGAAAATCTCAGCAGGTCTGGCAGCATCTGTGGAGATAGGAATATGGGAACAAAAGAACAGCAGTAGACCATTCATCAAACCTGTGTCACCATTTAATTAAATCATGGCTGATGATCTATCCTAATGCCGCTTTCTCACGCTATCCCAATGGAAGAGTTGTAAATGATTCCTCTTCAGCTCTGTCAAATTGGACTGGAAACATTAACTCTGTTTCTCTCTCCACAGATGCTGCCAGACCTGCTGAGGTTTTCCAGCATTTTCATATCAAAAAATATTTAATTGGCAATAAAGCACTTCGGGATATCCTGAGATGGCAAAAGGTGCTACATAAATGCAAGTCTTTGAATTATTTAAGTCATAAGTATCTTCAGGAAATCAATGACAGTGGATTTATTTAAGCTTCCTTTTCTTGTGTTGGATTAGTACAGGGAAGCTGAATATGGCTTTTTGGACTTCCAGACTAGTAACAAATGGCTTTGCTGTCTCATTTGCTGGGTTTGATCTCTGTGGGCAATGTTGATTGCAGTGGGGATGTTGCAATTAATCTGAATCCTGCTGGAGAAACTTCTGTTTTGGTTCTGACCATTACTGTTCCTGCTCTTGAAACATAATCCCACTACCTCTAAACCTATAACTTGCCTTGCCTTTTCCAGTGCTACTTCTCAACAAAAGAATGATCACATAGGTTTATTTATTGTCTATCACACCAAATATCTCTTTAAAAGAGGTATTAAAACCTAGGATCTGTTAAATATACAGCTCTACTGGCTGTATATTTCTATACACTTCAATTAAATTTGACTTGACCGACTGTCCCTCTTTTGTCCTGACCACTGATTCCTCCCGAAGAACGCTCGTTCTGCAGTTTCTGGTGTGGGCAGAAGTGACGGTTTGGAATAGGTGGGAATCGTATTTCAGGGTGGGGAGGCATTGTTTGTCAGGCATTTGCTGCACTTTGGTTCAGAAAAAGCAATAGTTCTCCTCTGTGTACCGAATATAAATTGGAAAAAAAAATACTTTGTGGAACCCCAACAAGTACGATGCCTTTCATTTCGTCACTTCAATCTCTGTTGCGCAAGACCTGTGTATTTCCCAGGTGTGTTGGCAGAATTTCAGTGCAGAATCACACTGTCAACTCATTAAAATCTGCAAGCTTGCATTTGACTATCTAAATCTGAGCTGCCTATTGTGTTCAAATAAAAACAGCAAATGCTGGCAGAACCCAGTAAGTCGATCAGTATCTATGTTGAGGAAACACTACTGGGCATAAATATAAGATAGTCACTGATCCAATAAGGAATTCAGAAGCAAGTCCTGCAGCCAGAGAAAGTGGACACGTTACCAAAGGGAGTAGTTGAGATGAATAGCAAATCAAAGGTGCATTTAGGTAAGCACATAAAGGTAGAAAAGGGAGATGGATATGCAGTAAGGGTGACATGAAGGAGGGAAGAGACTCATGTGGAGCATTAACAACAGCATATCCCAGTTGGGCCAAATGCCCTGTTTGAGTGATGTGAATTCTGTGTAAATGTAATTAAAACCTATCTGTTCTCCTTGCAGCAGCTAACTGAGCGGGTGGCTATTTCCAGCAGTACTTCATCTTATTTCTGGGTCTTTATTTTTGACTTCTTTCTCTATTACATCAGGGACATAGTCTGTATGTAAATAACCTTCCAGCAGCTCTCCTCTGGGTCTTATTTGCGAAAGGATTTATTGGCCTTTGAGGGAGTACAGAGAAGGTTCACCAGGCTGATACCAGAGATGAGGGGGTTAGTTTATGAAGAGAGATTGAATAGACTGGGCCTGTACTCATTAGAGTTTAGAAGGCTGAGGGGGGATCTTACAGAGACTTACAAGATAATAAGGGGCTAGATAGGGTAGAGGCAGACAGATTCTTTCCGCTTAGAAAGGAAAACAGAACTAGAAGGCTCAGCCTCAAAATGAGGGGGGGGGCGGGCGCGGGGGGACAGCTTAGAACAGAGTTGAGGAGGAACTTCTTCACTCAAAGGGTGGTGAATCTCTGGAATTCTCTGCCTGTTGAAGTGGTGGAGGCTGCCTCGTTGAATATATTTAAGTCACGGGTAGATAGATTTCTGATAGACAAGGGAATTAAGGGTTATGGGGAGAAAGTGGGAAAGTGGAATTGATCCACTTCAGATCAGCCATGATCTTATTGAATGGTGGGGCAGGCTCGAAGGGCTAGATGGCCTACTCCTGCTCCTATTTCGTATGTTCTTATGTCTTCAATGGGTCTGCATTTTTTTTTCACCAATTATCTCTACCAATTTTTCCATTCTCCACCGCTTGCTGAGGGGTGGCGAATTGGCACAGTGGTTAGCACTGTTGCCTCACAATGCCAGGGACCTAGGTTCAACTCTGACCTTGGGGGTTTGCACATCCTCCCCGTGTTTGCGCAGGTTTCCTCCCACAGTCCAAAGATCTGCAGATTTGGTGGATTGGCCATGCTAACTTGCGCCTTGTCCAAAGATGTGTAGTTTGGGTGAATTAGCTAAGGTAAATGTGCAGGGTTATGGTGGTAGGACAGGCCTTGGTAAGATGCTTTTCGGCAAGAAAGTGCAGACTCAATGGCTGAACGACTTCCTTATGCACTGTAAGCTTTTTGTGGTATCCCACAGCACCAGTTGCTTTGCAACAATCTCATCCTTTCCGTGTACCATTATTTCACAAATGTACATTAAATCAACAACAGCTAGTATTTATATAGCAGCTGTAGTAGAATGTTCTAAGGTGTTTCACAAGAGCATTATCGAACAAAATTTGACACTAAGCCACAGAAAGAGATAGGTAGGATGGGTGACCAAAAGCTTGGTCAGTGGTAGGGTTTAAGCAGCATCTGAAAGAAGGGGAGAGAGAAATTTGGAGCTTAGGGCCCACGCAACTGAAGCTATGGCTACAAGTGATGGCGTCAGAAAATCTGAGATAAGCATGAGGCCAGGATTGGAGGGGTGCAGAGATTTCAGAGGGTCATGCTAGAGAGATGGGAAAGACAAGGCCATGAAGAGATTTTAAAAACCAGGGTGCGAATTTTAAAATCAAGTGTTGACTAGCTGTTAATTCATGGGGTTATCACTGATCTGTGTGCTGTTTGCTAATATGCACAGGCATGCATTTCAAATTGGAGACAATCACAAGCCGCACTCCTGACTCACTGATTTATTTTAACACACCCTGCAGCCCACACCCCAGTCTTTGTGGAACCGCTACTGTGAACCTGGGAATTTCCTGCTCAGACCTGTCATTGGCTAAACTTCCTGAACTTACAGGAGAGTGCTCTGTTTCTATATTTCAACACAGCCCAGCCAATGTTTTATTTTGTATTCAGAAATGGAATGCGTTGGCAGAAAGAGCTCCTGTTCTGAAAGGCTCCTTTCATTGGGTATTCATATCCGACTCTTGATGCCAGGAGTTTAAAAAAAGCGCCAAAGCACAAGTAACTACAGCAAACAAATCTCACTTGCTGCATGTAATCAAATAATAAAAGGTCCACTGAGGCGTGACCATGTAGAGAACAGAAAGCGGTACAAGGCAAAGACCACTAACAAGCAAAGTAAGAATTATTTGGTGTATTTTTTCATGGATTTGGGAGGATGAAGATGAATGTTGGATAATCCACTTTTTCAGTGGCAATGACTTCCACTGTGGGATAAGCACATTGAGATGATTTAATCTTGTAGGTGCTGGTAGCTGTAATAGAAACAGTGTAGCTGGGGGCTAGGCATTCAACCTGGAACAGAGCTCCGATTGCGCTGCTGGGTGGTAAAATGGCAGCCTGAGGGGCGGCCTGGTGGCACTGTGGTTAGCACTGCTGCCTCACAGCGCCAGGGGCCATGGTTTGATTCCCGGCTTGGGTCACTGTCAATGTCCATGGAGGTTTCCTCCGGGTGCTCCGATTTCCTCCCGAGTCTGAAAGATGTGCTGGTTAGATGCATTGACCTGAACAGCTGGCAGTGTAGCGACTAGGGGAATTTCACAATAACTTCATTGCAGTGTTAATGTAAGCCTTACTTGTGACTAATAAATAAACTTTAACTTTAAACGTTTTTCAGCTCTGCAAGGCAATAATACAGGTTCTAGCAGCTTGGTGGTATGTGATATGACTTCACATCTCCACCTTAATTTGGACAAAGAATGATTATTCCATGTTTGTATTCTTGAGACGGTTAAAGTTTCAACCAATAATAGATTTGTTCAACAGATGTTTCAGGGTCCTTTTGTCCTCGCATACTGGTTATCTCTGTTGGTCAAGGCCTGGTTGTAGATTTGTCAAGGGCTTTTGTACAGTTCTTTGTGATTTAATATCTGCAGCCACAGGGGTATTAACACTTCTCCAGAGATAACACAATTACAGCTATTCTGAATGCAAAAAAAAATCTTTTCTGAGGCATAGCCAGTCTGGCTTCAGGCATTTAATATTTCATTCCATTAATATGTCATCTCCTCCGCTTCCTCCTCCCTCTCTCTCTCTCTCTCTCTCTCTCTCTCTCTCCTCCCCCCCCACCCACCACCAAAAAAAAATCAATGTGCGCTCCATGCATCTTATACCCCTGCCTATTGATGCAACCTTCTCCAGCCCTGGGGACGTGGTGGTATAGTGGTATTGTCACTGGACTAGTAATGCTCTGGGGATCTGGGTTTGAATCCCACTATGGCAGATAAAGAAAGTTGAATTCAATGTAAAATCTGGAATTAAAAGTCTAATATGATCATGCAGCCATTCTTGATCGTCATAAAGACCCATCTGGTTTGCTAATATCCTTTAGAAAAGGAAATCTACCTTCCTTACCTGGTCTGGCCTATGCATGACTCCAGACCCACAGCAATGTGATGACTCTTAAATGGCCAGGCAAATCTCTTAAGTTCATTCGCAATTAGGGATGGGCAATAAATGCTGGCCTGACCAGCAACGTCCACATCATGTGAACAAATATTTAAAAAAAACTTTTTATGAGCTCTGGCCATCTGCAATCTGGCTCTTGCACATCATTGAGTTTATTTTTATAATATTTTATTTACTTATTAGTCACAAGTCAGTTTACATTCACATTGCAATGAAGTTACTGTGAAAATCCCCTAATTGTCACACTCTGATGCCTGTTGGGGTGCGCTGAGGGAGAATTTAGCATGGCCAATGCACCTAACTGTTGATGTTAATCATTCTTGATGTTGTGGTTCTACCTTCAGCATCCTGGGTCCTAAGTTTGGATTTCCCTGTCTATTCCCTAAACCTCTCCATCTACCTACTTTTGTCTCCTTTTTAAACACCTCTTCAAACCTACTTTTTGACCAAAGTTTTGATCATCTGCCCTAGTATCTTTTTATATTGGCTCAGTGTTAGATTTTGTTTAATTGTTCCTGTGAGTTTTTGGTACTTTTTATTATGAGAGTTTTTGTTTTTTTTTATTCTGAGAGTTTTTGGTACATTTTATTATGTTAAAGGCGCTATATAAATGCAAATTATTGTTTTAATATACTATTAGATTTTGAACAGTCTTTCTGGTAGCATTTTGTAATCAAACTCGTAATGCCATTGAAATTTGTGTTTGTGCTGTTTTCTTTATTATTGCTGTGACAAGTTCATTATTCACCATGCAATGAAAAGGGCTTTGTTCGGTAAAATTTTGTAAAGCAGAAGGCTTATTTATGTGTTAAATTAAATCCTGTGGGAAAAGTCTACAGTTTGTTTTACTGAGCTTCAATCTTACTGAGCACTTGTAAATGACAAAAGAGTCAGTTGGAAAATGAGGACACATTATGGAATGCACTGCCCAAAAAGGTGACGGAAACGTATTCAATAGTAATATTGATTAGAAAATTGGATAGATATTTAAAGGGAGGAAATTTGCAAGGGTGGAAATCAATGAACATGGGAGTAATTGGCACAGGCAGGATGGGCCACCATCTCTATCATGTCATTCTATGATTTCTTGAAATAATACTGACTTTTTCTGTTTTTGCGTCCTTTGCCAGCTCAGTGCGTCATACTGTCACCCTGGAGTCAGATGGTTGTGGGTTCAAGCTCCACTCCGACATCTGAGCACGCAGTTTAAGCTGACGTTCAGTATATGACCGTTTGGATGAAATGTTAAACAGGCCACATCTGTCATTCAGGTGGATGTAAAATATCCCATAATATTTTTCAGAGAGCAGTCTGTCTCCTGACATTGTGGTCTTCATTTATCCTTCAACCAAGCATAACTGAAAGCACATTATCTGGACATTTGTCTCATTGCTACTTGCATAATAACAGGGGCCAACTTTTAAACATAATTAATTGGCAGTTAAGTGCTTTGGGAAAGCCTGTTCTGTGCTTGCACCCTCATCATGTTTAAATCAAGATTTGGCATACTTCTTCCTATTCTGATTTATTTTCCCCATTGACCTTAAAATGAACCCCGCTGCTTCAATCACCCATTTCTCCTCCCCCTGCAAGCTTCTGATGCCTGTTATTTTGGGGGCGAAAAGAAAAGGACAATAAATACTGGAAAGAGACAGCATGGTCACCAGAGAAAACACACTGTTTCAGGCAGATGCACTTCTTGAATGGCTATCTCCCACTCTCGCTTTCATGGTAGCCTTTGGCCATTCTCATAGATTTATCAGTTAATTTATTTTTGCATTTTTGTAAAAAGGAGAAACGATCAGTTCCAGGGGAGTAATCCATCTTGTGGGACTTCCTTCCAGATAGTAAAGTCTAACTTACACTGCTAGATACTTTGTGCACTGATCTGAAATGTTGGCATGTTGCTGGTGTAATTGTGATGTCTTAGTTTGACTGTTAACAGGGTGTGTGGTATAGCACTAGTTACAACCTAGTTTACTCAAGATTTGAACTTGGAGAAAAATTATCATGTTTAATCCATCATAATGGGGAAAGAGCAAGGGGAATGGGACTAATTGGGATCTTTCCAAAAAGTGTTTTAAAAGTAAAATAGTAACCAAAGTGAGCATTGATCCTCTGAAGAATAAGCCTGGAAATTAATAATGGAAACAAATTGCCTTACTGCCATTCTTCCACTTTCTCCTTTTCAAATAACTGTCTAATTTCCTCTTGAATGTCTCAATTGAACATCCCTCCGCTGCATTCAGGCAGCCCTTAAAATTGCTGTATGAAGCAGGTAGTCTCCTCCCTGTATTGTGTAACTATCTTTTTGGTCTACTTTATGGGTTTGGACACTGCTTTGATGAGTTTTTTTTATGCCATTGCTTCAATAAATTTAGTGTTTGTTGCTTAAAGTAAGTGTGACAATTGTAATTCACCTAAACGAGGAAAGACAAGGTGGTGAATCTCTAGTTTACCAGTTCCCTGATGACTGTTGTGCAGCCAAAATTTTCAAAGTTGTGTCATCCGTATGAATGTTTTTGTTTCCCATTAGTTTATTTTCTGTAGGTTTGCTTTCAGCAGATTAGAATCCATAAATATAAGGTAGTTCCAAAAAAAAGGGAATTCAGGAGAAACTTACTTGCCCAGAGAATGGTTAAAATGTGGAACTTGCTGCTACAATGTTTTTGGTGGAAAAAGAAATAGAAAGTAATATGAAAAGTGAGAGATGAGTGGGCACATGTGACACACTAAACTGGTCAACTAAGAGGTTTCTGTGCTGTATTTAATATTTAAAATATATCTTTTTATATATATATATATAAAATATGCTCCTATTCACTTGCAGACTGCATTCAGTAGCAGTGAAGTAGCATTTCATAACCGTGCATTTACAACCCATGCTCTTGTGCAGCCCCTTATAACCCCATCAGTCAGGGTTGTTTCATACAGATCAGTGAATGTAAAATATCATCTTGAACCTCCATGGCAGCCTGAACTGCTCATTTCATCGGTGGCCAAGGAACACGTTTCCACCTCTGACAGCAAGTTTGATTCTCTGATCTTGCAGCTAGAGGAGGAACCATCTCCTGGTGATGCACACAAACTGCTGTGACAGCAATCCTACCTCATACAATTCAGCGTGCTGTGCTGACATCAGCGCTCCTGGTGAAACAGTAAACGTGTGATTAGTGTCACTGTATTCTTGTAGAAACAATGAATGCTGTAAACTATTTGAGTTGAATGTGGCAGAGGTTTGCAATATTGCTGCAATTACGCCATGCTCATTTTCAGGTCTGTAGATTTCAGCGCTAAATGCGTAACCTCTCTTGCAAAACTCATTGCCATGGGCTGATTCCTTAATGGAAGAATATGCTCTTAGTGTTGCCTTGTTATACTGTGCTCTATTAGACATGATTTCACAAAGTGCCTCCAGAATGCATGCTGGAAGAAGCATGGCATTCAATAAATGGTTAATTACAAATAGCTGTATTAATAGCAGGTGAGAAAAACATGATATTAAGATTGTGATTTTTACTCAAAGAGCTATTTTGGAGTTTGCCACTGATATTTGGAGCATTTCAAAATATTCAACCAGTTGTCACACACAGGGCTACAGACAGAACATACTATACGACACGTAGGACTGCTGGTCAAACTGTACAACTCTTGTTCAGTTGACCTCTTGAAAGCATTCTGTTCCTGTCCTGCTTTTTTTGGGGTGTTCCAGTGTCATTTGTTGATCTTGACTGAGACAGCGGTCATCCAGCCTATAGATTTTAACTTGTGCCCAGATCATTGTTCCATGGCATATGTTGATTGATTTATTCATATTTTCTCTCTCTTTGGAAGCACCCCACCTTGTCAGTGGTTTGGCACTTTTTTCTGTGGCTTAGGGGTTGAAATCAGAAAGTTGCTCAGTAGATTGTCACTTCACAGACTGCGCTGCACTACAGGGAAGGCAGGAAAATCTTCCAGGTCTCCTGAGCCTTGTTTATGCCTCAACCAACATTATTTTTAAAAAATGGTTTATCTAGTCATTGTCACATTGCTGTTTGTGGAACTTGCTGTGGCCACTTTGACTGCCATGTTTCCTGCATTACAACAATGATTATGTTTCAAATGTGCATAATTGTAAATTGCTTTGATACATCCTGAAGTTATGAAAGCATCTGCATTAGTATAACTATCTCTATACGTTACTGCTGCTCCTCAATGACACCATCAAAAACGTAGTTACTTTTCACATGTATGTTGACAACACCCAGCTCTACCTCACCACCGTGGCTCCTGACCCTTTCACTATTGTTAAATTATCAGACTGTTCATTTGACACCAAGTACTGGTTGGGCAGAAATTTCCTCCAGCTAAATGTTCATACAATCCCTACAGTGCAGAAGGAAGTGTGGTTCAGCCCATTGACCCTGCTTCAACTTTGACAGAACTTCTTACCCAGGCTCACCCCTCTCCCAATTTCCGTAGACCTGTGCATTTACCTCGCTTATTCCCCTAACCTACACATCTTGGAATACTAGGGGACAATTTAGCATGGCCGGTTTTTGTGGGAGAAAACCTGAGCACCACACAGATACAGGGAGAACGTGCAAACTCCACACAATCACCCAAGGTCAGATTCCTGGCGCTGCGAGGTAGCAATGCTAACCACTGTGCCACCGTGTATTGGGAAGATTTAAGCCATTGTCTTCAGTCCCAGCTACAAAACCCTGTTCCCTAGCTACTGCATCCACTCCTCTCTCCTGCAAGTGCCTGAAATGAAACCAGATCCAGAGGTGTGCTTCTGACCACATGTCCATCGTGACTAAAATTACCTATTTCCTCCTCTATCATCGCCCAACTTCTCCCCTGCCTCAGCTTATCTGCTGTTGAAACCCTCATTCGTGCCTTTGTTTCCTCCACATTCAAGTATTGCACCACACTCCTGGCTGATCTCCCAAACGCAACCCTACACATACTTGAAATCATCTGAAATTCTGCTGTCCATGTACTTAATTGGAGTTGAGGGTCGGCTTATGAGGAGAGACTGAGTAGACTGGGGCTACACTCATTGTAATTCAGAAGAATGAGGGAAGATCTTATAGAAACATATAAGATTATGAAGGGAATAGGTAAGATAGAAACAGGAAGTTGTTTCCACTGGCGGGTGAAACTAGAACTAGGGGTCATGGCCTCAAAGTAAGGGGGAGCAAATTTAGGACTGAGTTGAGGAGGAACTTCTTCACACACAGCGTTGTGAATCTGTAGAATTCCCTGCCTAGTGAAGCAGTTGAGGCTACCTTGCTGAATGTTTTTAAGGCCAGGATAGATAAATGTTTGAACAGTGAAGAAATTAAGGGTTATGGTGAGCGGCAGGTAAGTGGAGCTGAGTCCACAAAAAGATCAGCCATGATATTGAATGACGGAAAAGGCTCAAGGGGCCAGATGGCCTACTTCTGCTCCTAGTTCTTACCCACATGAACTTGTGTACATCTACGCTTGATAATGTACACTGGATCCTGCTCAAACAGTGCCTTGATTTAAAAATTCTCATGCTTGTTCTCACATCTCCCCACCCCCCCCCCCCCCCCATCTTTGTAATCTCTTCCAGGTCTACAGCTCTGAGGTATCTACTGTCACCTAATTCTGGCTTCTTGAGCATCGCTGAATAGCTTCCCCTTTGGTGTCAATAGCTTCAGCTGCTAGGGCTCTAAGCTCTAGAATTTCCTTGCTACACCTCTTCCTTACAATATTTTTTGAAAGTATCCCTTTGACCATCTACCCTAATAGCTCCTTTCATGGCTTGGTGATGTAGTTTATTTTATCATGCTTCTATGAAGTGCATTGGGATTGTTTATTATGTTAAAAGTGTTGCATTAATAAGTGATTGTTGAATCAGCCTCCTTTGTTGACAGCAGAATTGTTATTTCACTTTTCTGTGACTTTGTGGTGCTCTTGGATCCTGTTTTTATTTCACAGTATACACTCCAGGCATACCCACCTGACCTCCTGAAGGCTTTCACACTCCTGCAGTGTGACAGGACTTTCAGCTGGTCCTGCAAAATTTCTGTTGAATCTCCTGCTGCAGTGTTGTGTAATACCGTTGCAAAATGATTGGTAATTAAAGAGCCATTGCCATCACCCCCCTCACCAGGTTTCTGAAATAGCTACAGAAAAAAAACTTCAATGCAGGGTTTAGCACAGTGGGTTTGTGTTGCAGCTGATTATGAATAATCTTCAGCAAAATGTATTTCTAGAGTACCTAGGCTGTGGTCCAAGTGCTGGTAAATGGGATTAGTATATATTGTTATTGATGGTCAGCATTGACATGGTGGGCTGAAGGGCCTGTTTCTGTGCTGTATGACTATGATCTATGAACTTCGGAATGTCCTGACACAGATAAAGCAGTACATTTGGAGTGCAGTTCCTTGTAAATTTGCTGATGGCAACAACTGTATGTTATGCCAGTCAAGTCCTTTTATATTAAAGACACTTAATTTTCTGTTTGCTTCCAGCCCACATAGTTGTTGTAGTAAGCAAGAAACTGGTGTAGGTGCTCATTGCTTAGCTCTTTCAAAGAGCTAACACAGGTGTAATGGACTGAATGGCTTTCTCCTGTATCATTTTAGAATTTGAGTAGTGTCTATTCTTCTCTTCCTTTTTGACCCAAGTTGGGCCAAAAGAAGATATCACCCAAGATTAACCAGGGAATCCCACCGTGGATCATGCCTTTTGCCGCAAGACCTGTATTCAAGGGTAGTAAGTGATTGGGTGGTTTTGCAGAGTCCTGGGTAGGGGCATGGAGCCTGTGTAGGGGAGCTCATTGCCTGATGAGATGGGCATCATAGTTGGTGATTCCTTTAAGGCTTGCTATAATTCTAAAATCTCTTGTGTGCCTGCTGTTTCAACTTCGTCATTTACACTTTTGGTTGACTTTCTGTTTAATAGGTAGTGTGCCTAGCTCAGTCTTCTTTGGAGGCTGGCTAAATTACCCACTATTAGCAAGAGAGCAAAAACAGAAAATGCTGGGAAACCTCAGCAGGTCAGGTAACTTCTGTGCAGAGAGAAAACAGCCATTTTTTTTGGCTGGGTGACCGTTGACGAAGGATTATCTAAACATTGGCTTTATTCTCTCTCCACAGATGTTGTCAGACCTGCTGAGATTTTCCAGCATTTTCTGTTTTGTTTGATTCCAGCATTTGCACTAATTCGCTTTTATAAGCACAGGAATATTTCTGTATTTCACACTGCTTGCAAATAAAGAATTGGGTACAACAGACCAGTATAAAATTATAACCATTTTGACAAGGTGAGGCTTGTAATGAAACAGTGTAAAGAGTTTTATGGGTTTCTTTTTGCATTCTTGGAACTGGAGTGCAACTGTCGATTTTGTTACTTATTGCTAGGTTTCCCTGGAGATGTTTTAAGTCAACCTCAGAACGTATGACTGGCCAGACTGGGTCTAGGGTGTATTTGTAAACATTTGAGTTTCTCAGACAATCGAGATTATTTCTCTGCTGCCAGCCTGGATTTGCTGCATTCATGTTGTCATGAAGGAATTTGAACTCCAGAATTGCTCATCCTTTACGGTAGTTTATAAAAGCAGTAACTAGTATAAGTGTGGGATTACTTTTGTACATTCTGCTAACAGACCCAGTGGTCCTGCTGAAATGTTGGTGAAAAAGTATATTAGAAGGCACAGGTTTCTTTCCTCCAGTCTCTGTTTTCCTTGCCTCATGGCTTGCTTCTGTTCTTGTGTCTGAACGTCCACAGATTGTGAGTTAGTCAGTCCCATATCAGGGAGGAAGTACTCTTCACAGTACCTGAGGGCTGGTTCATGATGCAGAGCAATGCCAACAGTGCAGGTTCAATTCCTGTACTGGCTGACGTTATTCATCTTCTCAACCTTGCCTAAAGTGTGGTGATCCTCCAGTTAAATCAAAGGGGAGGGCAGCCTGTGGTCAGATGGGACCATAGCGACTTTATCTTTTACTTTTTCAAAGTGTTGCGTATTTACCGTAGAAAAGTATCAGAATGGGCATGATTTGCTGCCATTACCTGACTTAACTCTTGAACTGAGTCTGTGCAGTGTTAGCTGTATTGTGTCAGGTGTGATCTGCTTTATTGGGGTAGTGACCACTGCAATTCCAACATCTGAACAGGAGTGCAGTAACCGTGTTAGGGAAAGATAAGATGTTAATGTTGAGCCATGTAGAAAGAAACTTGTATAGAAATTGGTTAGACTATACTTTGAGTATTGTGCACAATGCTGGAACATAAATAGCAGCAAAAGTAGACCATTTAGCTCCTTGAGCCTGCTCCACCATTCTGTTAGATCATGGCTTATCTGTTTGTGCCCTTAAACTTCACTTCCCCGCCTGCCCCAGTAAACATAGAAACATGGAAAAGAGGAGCCAGAGGAGGCTATTCATCCATTCAGTCATGGCTGATTGTCCAACTGTGTCAACCCCCTCCCCTAATTTCCTTTGGTTCCCTCCTTCTCAAGTATTATATCATACTGCTTCTTGAAAGCTTACAAGGTTTTGGCCTCAACTACTCACAGTGGTAGTGAATTTCACAGGCTGACTAGTCTTTTGGTAAAGAAATTTCTTCCCATTTCTTGTCCTAAATGGTCTACCCTATATCCTCAGACTACCTAGACTACCTTGATTTGAAAATCTATCTCATTCAGCCCTGAATATATTCAATGACCCAGCCTCCACTGCTCTCTAGGGTAGTGACTACTACAAAGTTGAGAGAAGAAATTCCTCCTCGTCTCCATCTTAAATTGGAAACTATTTTATTTTGAAACTGTGCCCCTAGTTACAGATTCCCCAGGAAGAGAAACATACTCTCTGCATCTACCCTGTCAAACCTCCTCAGAATCCTATGTTTCAATGAGATCATCTCTTATTCTTCTAAATTCCAATGGGTATAGACCTAACCTGGTCAACCTTTTCTCAGAAAACAACCCCTTTCATCCCAGGAATTAGCCTAGTGGACCTTCCCTGAACTGCCTTCAATGTAAGTATATCCCTCCTCAAAGAAGGAGAATAGAACTATATGCAGTACTTAAGATGTGGTCTTGCCAATGCCCTGCACAGTCATAATAAGACTTCTCTACTTATATATCTTCTTGCAGTAAAGGTCAACATTCCATTTGCCTTGCTGTACCCTGCATACTTTTTATGATTCGGGTATAAGAATACCCTGAGATCCGTATCACCAGAATATTTCAGTCTTTTTCAATTTAGATACTGTGCTGTTTTTCTATTCTTTTGACTGGACAAACTCATATTTTCTCACATTATAGTCCATTTGCTAAATTTTTGCCCACTTAACCTTTGCAGGTGTTTTAATGTCCTCCTCGCAACTTGCTTTCCTACGTATCTTTGTATCGTCAGCAAATTTGGCGACAATACAGATAGCCCCTTCATCACTTTTTCCATGAAACACTTCACTCAAAATACATGTTGACCAAGATCAGGTTGTTCATTGTCTCTAGATATCTGAATTGGAACAAAGCAGGCTTCCTGTGCAAGCCATAAACAGCCTCATTCCAGCACTTAAATATTCCAGCTATATAGAGAAACAAGAGAACTTGGTGTTCTTCTCCTTAGAGCAGTGAAGTTTAAAAGGAGGTCTGATAGATGCATTCAAAATAATGATGGAGTAAATAAGGAGAAACTATTATTGGTAACTAGAGAGCACAAATTTATAATAATTGGCACAAAAGCCAGAGGCAACTTGGGGGAAAAACATTTTTATGTAGTGAGTTATGATGATCTGGAACGCACTGTCTGAAAGAAGTGGGAATTGACTGTCAAGTGTAACTTTTAAAAGGAAATTGGATACTTGCACAAAGAGGAAAATTTTGCCAAGCTCTGGAGAAGGAGCAGGGAATGGGATTAAATTGGATAGCTCTTTCAGAGAGCCAGCACAGGCACGATGGGCCAAATGGTAACCTCAGATGATTTTTCTTAAATCAGCTCCACCTATCCTGTGATTGTCCATCACAATGCCTCCCAGGACACATGTAATTGTCAATTGAGCCATCATTCTTGCTACTTTATTCCACAGGGCTGGCCTGTTGGCTATAGATTTTATCTGGCTTGATTTGCTCAGAATTCATCTGATATTTGGACCCTTTGCCATAATGAACAGTATGATTGGATCAGCTTTGTTAGTAAACCTTCATATTGAAATTTTCTTCTCAAATGTTAACAAGATCTACCCAAGGTCAAGGCAAGGGAAAGGAAATAGATTTAATGAGGGAATTGAAGTACCCTACATCAGCAATTATCTGTTCTGTCCAGAATGATATCATAAGTAATGCCAGCTATTTTTCTTTAGCTAATATTCTTTCTCACATTCTCTTTCAGTTTCTCAGAGCAGCCTCAGCTTGAAAAAACAGAGGAGTCGGAGTTTTTTCAACTCGTTCCTATGTTGTTTTCGTGATTATAATGTGGATACAGCGACTTGCAACAGCAACACCAATGCTCAGATCCCGCCAGTGGAGGAGAATGGGTCAATCGCTAAGGTGCGTTTTGTCTCGCTGTTATTATTGATCAGATATTTGGCGAAGGAATTTCCATGTGCACACTACATCTGGGGTGAAAACCTATTCTTCGTTCCCGAGTAACTCCCAAACTGGATAACATTAACGTTCACCATTTAAGAAATCAGTTGTCAGTCAAAATCATTTCAGATCAGAAACTTTACTCATGAGTGCAATTGATGCTCCCCCCGGCCGGAGCCAAGTGCTTACTATATCATTTTAAAATCCGCAATATTTCCATCCTTAAACAAAGTTGCAGACCGCTTGGTAATGGGTTTGTTGA
Source organism: Carcharhinus amblyrhynchos (assembly GCF_965287045.1). Taxonomy (NCBI): domain Eukaryota; kingdom Metazoa; phylum Chordata; class Chondrichthyes; order Carcharhiniformes; family Carcharhinidae; genus Carcharhinus; species Carcharhinus amblyrhynchos. Next base: position 143,587,245 of record NC_137325.1, on the reverse strand, counting down.
ACTATTTGGCACCAGGTTGAAGTACCTTTCAGAATGTCTCTGTTCTGACGCTATTTCATGATTAATTGACTACTTAAAGCACTTGGCTTTCTCACAAAGGATTCCAATAATGAAGACTTGCATATTTAGAATCGGGCTTACAGATGAGGCCCTAAAGTATTTTTGGCAAAAGTGCAAACTGCTCCTACTTTTTAAATCCTGGAGCGCATTCAGACATCTGAAGTTCTTGTTCAAGCCTCCAGTACAGCTTTTTGTTACACAGTTCTAAATTTTGGGTTGAACGCTCACACTGCCAGGAGTAACTTGTTGATGAATCTTTGCCGTGAATAAATTTGTTTCAGTTTTAGAAAAAAGCTATTCTCAACTCAAATTTGTAGCTACAATCAGCACATCTTCAATGCGCAGATACAAATTAATGGATTTCCTGCACTGAAATTTAGGATTGTGCTTTTTCAAAAGGCCCAAATAAAGTTTGGGGTGGGGGAGAAGAGAGAGAGAGTCTCATTTGGTGTTTTGTTTTATGCCTCAAATGGAATGCTTTGCTAAATGAGGCCTTGCCACCAGACATAGCTGCAGACATTCAAAATTGTCCTAAATACTTCAAAGGCTCTGAGCTGGATTAAATGGGAGGAAACTGGGAAAAGTCTTAATGAGAGTCTTGGGGAAGATCTCTTTTCATTAGAACTGATTGGTTTTGCTTGACTTAATCCCATGCACTTATTACATCAGTGTTATAGTGTTGAGGACTAACTTTATTATCTTTTTATTAAAAAAATAGTTTTATCTTGCATAGTATGGTTCAACCTCCATTCCAGGAATTTGGCATAGAATTTAGACTGGTACTTAAGAACATTAAGAGGGACTGCTGCATTTTATGTCATATTGACATCTTTATAATGGGGCTTGAATAGATGACCCCTCTCCCTTTTAAGTGGATGGTAAAGGATCACATTGCCCTGGTTCATGATGAAGAGTAGGGATCTCTTCTTGGCTAATGTTTATCCCTCAATCGTTTTCAACCAAAAGTGGACTGGCAGGTTATTTGTGGGACCGTACCTGTCTGCAATTCATCTGCTCCAGTTTTCTGTGTAACAATCGCGACTGCTGTTCAAAAGCAGTGATCAGTTCTGAAGCATTTTGAGACAATCTGAGAAACTAAAAGCCATATGAATTTTTAGCACTGAATGAGGCCACTTGGTCCATCATGGCTGTGCGTGCTCTCTGCAAAAACAATAGTTAAAACGAACGACTGTTGTCACTAATTTCTTTAGTTAGGAACGGATAATAGTATTCCCTATAAACTATTAAAATCTTTAAAACAAAGAACAAAGAAAATTACAGCACAGGAACAGGCCCCTCGGCCCTCCAAGCTGCACCGACTGTGCTGCCCGACTTAGCTAAAACCCCCAACCCTTCCGGGGACCATATCCCTCTATTCCCATCCTATTCGTGTATTTGTCAAGATGCCCCTTAAAAGTCACTACCGTATCTGCTTCCATTACCTTCCCCCAGCAATGAGTTCCAGGCACCCACCACCCTCTCTGTAAAAAATTTGCCTCATACATCTCCTTTGAACCTTGCCTCTTACACCTTAAAGCTATGCCTCCTAGTAATTGATTTTTCCACCCTGGGAAAAAGCTTCTGACTATTCACTCTGTCTCTGCCTCTCATAATCTTGTAAACTTCTATCAGGTCGCCCCTCAGCCTCTGTCATTCTAGTGAGAACAAACCAAGTTTCTCGAATCTCTCCTCATAGCTAATGCTGTCCATACCTGGCAACATCCTGGTAAATCTTTTCTGTACCGTGTCTAAAGCTTCCATATCCTTCTGGTAGTGTGGCGACCAGAATTGAACACTGTTCCAAGTCGGCCTAATTAAGGTTCTATAAAGCTGCAACTTGACTTACTAATTTTTAAACTCAGTGCCCCAGCAGATGAAGGCATGTATGCCGTATGCCTTCTTGACTACCTTCTCTACCTGCATTGCCACTTTCAGCGACCTGTGTACCTATGCACCCAGATCCCTTTGCCTATCAACACTCTTAAGGGTCCTGTCATTTACTGTAATTGCTTATCTGTATTAGTCTTTCCAAAATTCATTACCTCACGTTTGTCCGGATTAAACTCCATCCGCCATCTCCCTGCTGAAGTCTCCAACCGATCTCTATCTTGCTGTATCCTGTAATGGACCTCATCGCTACCTGCAAATCCACCAACCTTTGTGTTGTCCGCAAACTTACTAGTCAGTCCAGTTACATTTTCCTCCAAATCATTTCTATATATATTACAAACAGCAAAGATCCCTGAGAAACGCCACTTGTCACAGCCCTCCATTCAGAAATGCACCGTCCCACTACTACCCTCTGTCTACTTTGACTGAGCCAGTTTTGTATCCACCTTGCCAGCTCACTTCCGATCCCAAGCGCCTTCACATTCTGCACCAGTCTGCCATGAGGGACCTCGTCAAAGGCCTTACTGAAGTCCATGTAGACAACATCCACTGTCCTACTCTCATGTATCATCTTCTTCACTTCCTTGAAAAACTCAATCAATTTCGTAAGACACGACCTCCCCTTCACAAAACCATGTTGTCTCTCACTAATATGTCCACTTATTTCCAAGTGGGAATAAATCTTGTCTTGAAGCATCCTCTCCAATAATTTCCCTACCACTGATATAAGGCTCACTAGCCTGTAATTACCTGGATTATTCTTGCTATCCTTCTTAAACAAAGGAACAACACTGGCTATTCTCCAATCCTCTGGGACCTCCCCTGTAGCCAATGAGGATACAAAGATTACTGTCAAGGCCTCAGCAATTTCTTCCCTTGTCTCTCTCAGTATTCTGGGGTATGTTTCATCAGGCCCTGGGGACTTGTCTACTTTAGTGTTCCTCAAGAACCCCAATACCACCTGCTTTTTGATCTCAACATGACTCAAACTATCTGCACACCCTTTCCCAGACTCATCATCCACCAAGTCCTTCTGTTTGGTGAATACTGACGCAAAGTATTCATTTAATACCTCGCCCATTTGCCCTGGCTCCACGCATAGATTCCCTCGCTTGTCCTTGAGTGGGCATCCCTCTCCCTGGCTACCCTCTTGCTCTTTATGTATGTATAAAAAGCCTTGGGATTTTCCTTAATCCTGCTGGCCAATGATTTTTCATGACGATCTTTCAGAACCTTTCAGAATTTGAAAAAAAAACTGAAGTGTTTCCTTTTCCGAGAATAAGTAATGCCAGCGTTGCTAGTCCCCTCATTAAAGATAGTTTCCAGTTTTCAATCTCCAGCACTGGTCACAGTAGTTAATGCTGCTGCCTCACAGTGTCAGAGAGCTGAATTTGATTCCAGCCTTGGGGGACTGTGCGGAATCTGCACGTTCCCCTGTGTCTGTATGTGTTTCCTCCAGGTGCTCCGGAATTTTCCCACAGTCAGTTGATAGGCAGTTGGATGGATTGGCAATGCTAAATTGTCCTTTAGGCCCAAAGATGTGCAGGTTTGGTGGATTGGCATTGGTCGTTGTGTGACGTTGTGGGGATAGTGCGCATGGGAAGGCCTGGGTAAGAAACTGTTTTGGAGAGTTGGTACAGACTCAAAGGGCTGAACACTCTCTCCTGCACTGTAGCGATTCTCTGATTCTAATCAAATTGACGAATGCTTTCCAAGCTTCACTGTCATTTCTTTAATTAAGCACTCAAAACTGGATGCAATAGCTGTGTAGCCAAACCAAAAAAACCATTTTTAAAAATCTCCTCCTTTACTCTTGTACTCATATGTTCTGGGTTAAGGTCCTTCTGATCTGTTTATAGCTTTAGCTACCTTCCTTGCATTCATTCATGCTCATTTTAAATGCCTAGTTCATTTGCATTTATCATTTTGGTGCCCTTTTGGTGAATACTCCCATCTCCGACCACAATGTAGTGACTCACTTCTCTACACATTCATTTGAATTCCTGATTTTTTTTTCAATATTTGCCCCTACTTTTGTGTTATTTGCATATTTTAAGATCGTGCCCTCTATCTCTAAAAGCAAATCGTTTATATGATATAAATTTAGGTGGTAATTCAGCATTGACCCCAATATGTGCAATGTATATTTGCTGCCTTTAAACCAACCATGCTGCAATTTTTCCTCTTGTACCTTAATGGGTGCATTTTTACAGTAAAACATGTTAAGAAATTCTCTGCTGAATCCTTTTGGAAATAGTAAGTGAAAACTAAATTAAGCATCAAATGCTATTTTAGGAGTTGTGCCCCAGGTTAGTTCACTAAAGATTGTGGCACAGGTTAACAAGATCATTTTTTTGAAAAAGGCAAACCAAGTACCAGACCTTTTCTTTAGAGGGTGAAAATTGAGAAGCCGGTTAGTTATGCTAAACTTGAATTGAACGATTCTTTTGTAATGAATTGTCCATGGTGAACCTTTTAATGTACCAAAATTTTGCCAGCTCATTATTTTGGCCTCTAAATTGGCAATGGATTGTCCAACATTGAATTTTAGTTAAGGAACCAACAGGCAGATAGGTAGGTTAGTAATAGAACGTAAACTGATGGTCAGCGGGAGAAGTAAAAGCAGGGGTTTGACAATATAAAGGTCTCAAATGTTGCACATTTACATGCATACAAATTAAGAGTGGGAGTAGGCCACTCGGCCCTTTGAAGTCTGCTCCACCATTTAGTGAAATCATGGCTGATCTGATTTGTAAGCATGATGTGTAGCTCCTAACAGACTGATCTCTGCCGACCTGGTTTATGTGGTTTAACCAGTGTCATAACAGGAGAGAAAGTGCTAATTCCTAATACTAACTGTTCTAACCCTTTGTTAGGTGCTCTAGAAAGGTCTTTTTTTTTCAGCTAACTAGCCACTGATTCGAAACATGTAGTGATTTGCTGAGTGAGGCAAGCTTCAGTTTATGGACTACACCTGGATGATGATTGAATTGAACCTGTATGTTATTTCATGAACATCATAATGAACGAACTGATGTGGAGCATAAATGTCTTGCTTTCTGCAACAATATTTAGTTTAAGTGGAGAAATATGTCCAGGTAAGCCAGTAGTTCTGTCCGCTATAAACGGAGGAGCATGAAGTGAAGTTACTTTTTTTTAAATCCCGCTATCGGTAATCTTGTCCTCAAGGACCAAACCCATCGTAGTGTAAACTGAAGAACATTGTGACTAAACTCACTCCTTTCCCCAGGCTGTACTGCAATACCTTTAATAATTTAAAAGGTAACTGAAAGCTTTGTTCATAAGCAATACTAGACAAAAGATAAATTGTGCACGTACAATTTTCGATGGTGCTACTTCAGGCACATTTATTGGTGTTGGGTTGTTGGCATTTCCTATATCCATTTAAATGCATAATTAAAGACATAAATTTCAAATTTCCTCATTCTTGTTTGTTATTAAAGGTGCTGATACCAAATTATGTTTTACATGAACATTACTTGTGCAGTTTTGGAACCCTTACCTGAGAGAGGAGATTGTTGCCAAAGATGGACTACAACTTGTTCTCAGGATGGCAGGACTGTCTCATGAAGAGGGATTGAGGAAACTGGGCTTGTATTCTCTAGAGTTTCATATGATGAAAGGTGGAACATAGGAATTAGGAACAGAAGTAGCCTGTCCCCCATTCAGTCAGATCATGCCTGATCTCTCCCTGATCCCCAATCCACCTCCCGACTTGTTGTCCACATCCCTTTAATCCAATTTTTATTAGAAATATATCTATCTCATTCTTGAAACCATTCAATGGTTTCAACCCCACCGCACCGTGTGACAGCGATTTCCACAAATTCACCACCCTCTGGGAGAAGTAGTTTCTCCTCATTTCAGATTTAAATCTGCTGCGCCTCAACCTGTACCTGTGACCTTTTGTTCTAGATTGCCCCATAAGGAGAAACGTTTGGTCTACGTTTTCTGTTATCAATCTCTTTTAGAATTTTATATCCCTTGTTCAGATCCCCTCTCATCCTTCTAAACTTCAGCGAGTACAAGCCCGAACTACTTAACCTCTCCTCGTACGTCAAGTCTTTCATCCCCAGAATCGATCTGGTGAACCTCCTCTGAACTGCCTCCAGTGCCACCTCATCCTTCCTCAAATAAGAAGACCAAAACTGGATACAGTACTCCAGATGTGGTCTCACCAATACCCTATACAATTGCAACAACCCTTCTCTACTTTTATATTCAAGTCCCTCTGCAAGAAATGCCAACATTCCATTTGCCTTTTTTATTATATGCTGCACCTACATACTCACTTCCTACGATTCATGAACAAAGAGACCCAGATCCCTTTGCACAGATGTATTTTGAAACTGCTTTCTGTTCAGATAGTTTGCCTTTATATTTTTTCTGCCAAAATGGACAACCTCTCACTTATTCACATTAAATTCCATCTGATCTCATTGAAACCTAGAAAACACTTAGAGGGATTAGCAGAGTAGATGCAAGTAAGATATTCCCTCTGATTGGGAAGTCTAGAACAGGGGGTACAATTTCAAAATAGGGTGGAAGTCACTTAGGGCTGAGATGAAGAGAATCTTTTTTTTACTCAAAGTCGTGAATCTTTGGAATTCTTTACCCCTGAGGGCTGTGGAAGCTCAGTCATTGAGAGATTGACAGATTCCTAAATGCCAATGACACAAAGGATATGGAGGTAGTACAAGAAAAAGGCACTGAAATGTATGATTAGCCATGATCGTATTGAATGGTGGAACAGGCTCAATGGGCTGAATAGCCTACTCCTGCTCCAATGTTCTTATCATCAACAATGTGATTCCAACAGTGACAGAAATGAAAAAGTTGTATTCTTTCTACTTTCTTCCTGTAGGAGCTCTTTATAGCGAGGACGCAGGAATAGATCTTTTAGATATAGTCCAGTGTTCCTATTTGTGAGCCAAGTACTCCAGTTTCTCATCTAAAACTGGAGATTCTGGCTGTTTGTGCTCCCTGTGAGAAAGCTAGGGTTTCATGTGGCAACAATGTCACAATAGCCAACGTAAGGGGAACAAAATTAACATAGTTATTTCCAAGGATTAATTTTGTGCAATGATTTGAGTAATGTGTCAATGCGTAAAAGGATTATTTGACAATATTAGAAGGTTTAGACTCTTGGGAATGTATCTCCAACTCACCAGAGGACTGGAGCAGTGCTGTAGAATTGACCCTTTATAATTATGAAGCAATAACCCATCCCACAAAATAGTGGAATATGATTCATATTTATTCACATTTGAGGCTTTCTACATGTAAGCTTCAGTTGTGAGCTGATAGAGCTAGTCAGTAGCTAGTCCCCTGTTGGGGAAGAACACATTCTCATGTCCTACCAGGGTTCCCTTACAAACAGATCTAAGGAAGGAGGACTGGCTAGGTGGGGGGTAGAATCTGCTGTAACCTCCCTGCAAAACCTTTTGTTTTTCTTTTTGGAAGTAGTTTAGGAACTGAAACATTTTAAACTGACAAATTTAATGATCCTATTGCCGTGCAAGATTGCTCAGCCTTGTTAATCTGGTAGGTGGCCGCATATGGAGGTGCAAGAACGTTTGAGTACAGAGCATCCTGATTTTGAAAGCTGCTAACGTTTGAATTTTATTATCTGTCTACATTCACTTTACGATTTTTTTGAGCTAATTTTTTGATCGTTGCTCTAGTTCAAATGAAGTGCAGTGATTCTTATGTCCTGGGCTTTAACAGTATTCCAGAGTGCTGACAGTGACCAGATCGCAGAATGTTCACCTGACAAAACAATATGCCATGTGGCTTAACAGTTATAAACTGTTTGTCTGTTTTCTCTCACCCAATTTTCTTTACTCTTAACTTCAAAAACAGGACGTTACACTGGAATTTAGTTCAACAAGTTCTGCCAACTCTCAACTCCTGTGTCAGTTTGAATTCTGAATGTTAGCAGGCACTTTGTGGGCAGCATCACAGCTCAGCTGTATCTGGTCCATCGTAGAAGTTGACTGACATGCATTCTCCAATTGTGTATCACCAGTTGGCAATTAGCAACACTGACAGAAAATCTATTTCTACCCATTCTTAGCCCAGATGCACTAGGGTTAATTGCAGCACCAATCCTAAAAAGAGCAGCACTTAGCTAGTGCCAAATATCGAACATTTTTAACTGGTATAGCTGAATACCACACTGTGGTGCCTTTAACAACGGAACCAGTGATGAATTGAAACTCATTTTTAAGATAAAGCACCCAAATCCTGCCATAAGATGTCTTCCCTCTTCTTTTGAGAAGACTGTAGTAGGAGTTGTCTGCAGAACTCCTGACAGCATTGATGTTTAAAATGGAGCTCAGGGAAACAAGTAGCGAAAATAACATGGTTATAAAGAGAATTTCTAATTTTCACAAACTGAGAGAAGCAGTATGACTCGAGTAGAATCACAGAATCCCTACAGTGCAGAAGGAGACCATTCGGCCCATCAAATCTGCACCGACAACATTCCTACCCAGGCCCTATCCCCGTAACCCAATATATTTACCCTACTAATCCCCTGAGACAAAGGGTCAATTTAGCATGGCCAAGTAAAGGCACTTCTTCTGCAGTGGTTTCAGGACAGTTTACTGGGACAACCGACTGGGCTTTAGAACCGACAAGGGAGGAGGCCATAATGGAATTAGTGCTGATTAACAAACCAGAATTAGTTAGCAGTCTAAGGGTAAGAGCGTCTTGAATATAGTGACTGTTTACATGAATTTAATGTTAGTCTTGAAAGAGAATCCCAAAGTATTAAATTTAAAGACGGTCTTTGAAAGGAGAAGGAATGAATTGATTGCACTGAGATGGACTGAAGTTGTTAATGGGCAACTCTAAACTTGGTGGAAAATATTTAGAAAAGAATTTCTGCAGCCTATGACCAGTGCAAGATATTAAAGTGCAAAGGTAGTTAAGAAACTGTGAGGTAAAAGGTAGTATTAAATTAAAAGAAAGAAGAGGTTGAAATCAGGTGGACAGGAAAGAACAGTAAAGGCAACAAATGAATAACAAGTAGTTAGATGTTTTAAAATAAAAAATAAATAAAATTTCCATGGGATATATCAGATTTTTAACTATTAAGAGAGATTGGTACTGTAAATGATTAGAACATAGAACAGTACAGCACAGTACAGGCCTTTCGGCCCTCGATGTTGTGCCAAGCTATGTCCAAACCCAAGATCAAGCCACTCCCTGTCATTCTGGTGTGTTCCATGTGTCTATCCAATAACCGCTTGAAAGTTCCTAATATGCCTGACTCCACTATCACAGCAGGCAGTGCATTCCACACCCAACCACTCTGAGGAGAGGCTGAATAAACTAGGCTTGTACTCGTTAGAGTTTAGAAGAATGAGGGGAGATCTCATTGAGACGTATAAGATGATGAATGGGATGGATAGGGTAGAGGTGGAGAGACTCTTCCCGCTCAAAAAGACAGTAGGACTAGGGGGCACAGCCTCAAGATAAAGGGGGGGCGGTTTAGAACGGAGTTGAGGAGGAACTTCTTCACTCAAAGGGTGGTGAATCTCTGGAATTCTCTGCCCGTTGAAGTGGTGGAGGCTGCCTCGTTAAATATTTTTAAGACGCGGGTTGATGGGTTTTTGATAAGCGAGGGGATTAAGGGTTATGGGGAGAGGGCGGGAATGTGGAACTGAGCCACGACAGATCAGCCATGATCTTATTGACTGGCGGGGCAGGCTCGAAGGGCTAGATGGCCTACTCCTGCTCCTATTTCTTTATGTTCTTATGAGTAAAGAATCTACCTCAGATATCCCTCCTATATCTCCCACCGTGAACCTTATAGTTATGACCCCTAGTAACAGCTACATCCACCCGAGGAAATAGTCTCTGCACATTCACTCTATCTATCCTCCTCATCATCTTATAAACCTCTATTAAGTCACCTCTCATCCTCCTCCACGCTAAAGAGAAAAGCCCCAGCCCCCTCAACCTTTCCTCATAAGACCTACCCTCCAAACCAGGCAGCATCCTGGTAAATCTCCTCTGCACTCTCTCCAATGTTTCCACATCCTCCTTTAGAGTGAGGATACACACCGTATTCCAAATATGGTCTCACGAAGGTCGTGTATAGTTGCAGTATAACCCCACAACTCTTAACTCAGACCTCCTGTTAATAAACGCTAACACACTATAAGCCTTCTTCACAGTTCCATCCACTTGAGTGGCAACCTTCAGAGATCTGTGGATATGAACCCCAAGATCTCTGTGTTCCTCCACATTCCTCAGAACCCTGTTGTTGACCCTGGAATCCGCATTCAAGTTTGTCCTACCAAACTGAATCACCTCGCACTTACCAGGGTTAAACTCCATCTGCCACTTTTCGGCCCAGCTCTGCATCCTGCCAATGTCTCTTTGCAGCCTACAAGAGCCCTCTGCCTCATCCACTACTCCACTAATCTTGGTGTCATCAGCAAATTTACTAACCACTCCTTCAGCCCCTCTTCCAAGTCATTGATAAAAATCACAAATAGCAGAAGACCCAGCACTGATCCCTGTGGTAACTGGCCTCCAGTCTGAAAGTTTTACCTACTCCACCACCCTCTGTCTTCTATGAGACAGCCAGTTTCTTATCCAATCACCAAATTTCCTTCTATTCCACACCTCCTTACTTTCTTCACGAGCCTACCATTGGGAACCTTATCAAATGCCTTACTAAAATCCATATATACGACATCAACTGCTCTATCTTCGTCCACACACTGAATTCTTTGAGAAGGTAACTAAATCAAATTTGTGAGGCAGGACTTACCCCTCACGAAACCATGCTGACTATCCCGGATTAAGCTGCATCTTTCCAAATGGTCATAAATCCTATCTCTCAGGACCCTTTCCATTAACTTACCGACCACCGACGTAAGACTAACTGGCCTATAATTACCAGGGTCATTCCTATTTCCTCTCTTGGAGAGGAACAACATTTGTCACCCTCTAGTCCTCTGGCACAATCCCCATGGTAAAAAGTCTGACAACACCAGGTTTTAGTCCAACCTATTTATTTGATAATATTCTCACTAGCTTATCAAATAAATAGGTTGGACTAAAACCTGGTGTTGTCAGACTTTTTACTGTGTTTACGCCAGTCCAACGCCGGCATACCCACATCATGACAATCCCCATGGACAGTGAGGACCTAAAGATCAAAGCTAAAGGCTCCGCAATCTCATCCCTTGCCTCCCAAAGTATCCTAGGATGTATCCCATCTGGCACAGGGGACTTATCAACCCTCAGGTTTTTCAAAATTATTGATACATCTTCCCTCAGAATATATACCTCCTCCATCCTATCAGCCGGTATCACACTCTGATCCTCAAAAACGTGGCCCCTCTCCTTAGTGAACACTGAAGAAAAGTATTCATTCAACACCTCACCTATCTCTTCTGAGATAGGTAAGGTACTGTAACTGATTACAGAGCCCCTGGCGATGATCTTTGCGTCGTCAATGGAGACGGGAGAGGTTCCGGAAGATTGGAGGATTGCAGATGTAGTCCCTATTTTCAAGAAAGGGAACAGAGATAGCCCGGGAAATTACCGACCGGTGAGTCTGACCTCAGTGGTTGGTAAGCTGATGGAGAGGCTTCTGAGGGACAAGATTTACGAGCATTTGGAGAGGTTTGACATGATCAGGAATAGTCAGCATGGATTTGTCAAGGGCAGGTCGTGCCTTACAAGCCTAGTTGAGTTCTTCGATAATGTGACTGAACACATTGACGAAGGAAGTGCCGTGGACGTGGTGTACATGGACTTCAGCAAGGCGTTTGATAAGGTCCCCCATGCAAGACTTCTTGAGAAGGTGAGAGGGCATGGGATCCAAGGGCCTTTGGCCTTGTGGATCCAGAACTGGCTTGCCTGCAGAAGGCAGAGAGTGGTTGTGGATGGGTCTTTTTCTGAATGGAGGTCAGTCACCAGTGGAGTGCCCCAGGGATCTGTTCTAGGACCCTTGCTGTTTGTCATTTTCATAAATGACCTGGATGAGGAAGTGGAGGGATGGGTAAGTAAGTTCGCTGATGACACGAAGGTCGGTGGTGTTGTGGATGGTCTGGAAGGATGTCAAAAGTTGCAGGACATAAATAGGATGCAGGACTGGGCGGAGAAGTGGCAGATGGACTTCAACGTGGATAAATGCGTAGTCGTCCATTTTGGCAGAACCAACGGGATGAACGAGTACACTATCAAGGGCAGGAGTCTTAGTAGTGTTGAAGAGCAGAAGGATCTTGGGGTCCGGGTCCACAGGACTCTTAAATCGGCCTCGCAGGTGGAGGAGGTGGTCAAGAAGGCGTATGGTGTACTGGCCTTCATAAATCGAAGGATTGAGTTTAGGAGTTGGGAAGTAATGCTGCAACTTTATAAGACCCTTGTCAGGCCTCATTTGGAGTACTGTACGCAGTTCTGGTCGCCTCACTATAGGAAAGACGTAGAAGCTATTGAAAGGGTACAGAGGAGATTTACAAGGATGTTGCCTGGACTGGGAGGCATGCCTTATGAAGTTAGGTTGAGGGAGCTGGGTCTCTTTTCCCTGGAGAGACGAAGGTTGAGAGGCGACCTGATAGAAGTTTATAAAATGTTGAGAGGAATAGATAGGGTGGATTCTCAGAGGCTATTTCCCCGGGTTGAAATGGTCACTACGAGAGGACACAGATTTAAGGTGCGGGGAGGGAGGTTCAGAAGTGATGTTAGGGGTAAGTTTTTCACTCAGAGGGTGGTGAGTGAATGGAATGGGCTGCCGTCAGTGGTGGTGGAGGCGAACTCGCTGGGGTCTTTTAAAAGACTTCTGGATGAATATATGGGGTTTTATGGGATTGGGGGTTATAGATAGGTCTATGGATTTGTAGGTGTTGATGTGATCGGCGCAACTCGTGGGCCGAAGGGCCTGTTTGTGCTGTGGTGTTCTATGTTCTATGATTAGTACTGTAATAGGGAATGTGGTCTTATTAAAGACAGTTCCCCACTAGCAGGGAGCTGACAGTCCAACCTCACTGGAGTGAAGGGGAGGAGGGGGTTTGCATGGCTACTGATCTGGAGACTGGCTTATACAGTCGCCTGCTCAGTGCTGTGCTGCTGACCTCTCCAGTGGGAATAGGCCCTTCCCACAGAATTTCAGTGTGATTCATGCTAGGGCGCTCTTGTGATGCACAGAGTGTGGGAGGTTCATTTTGAACATCCTGCTGGAAAAAACAGCTCCAGTTTTTACGCAAATTTGGCACTTGGAATTGTTTTGGTAGAATCCCGCCCGTTGAGTAGGTTGGGCCTGTACTCCTGAGAGGCGACCTTATTGAGCCCTATAAGATTCTCAGGGGGTTTGACAGGGTAAAAGCTGAGAGGCTGTTTCCCCTTGTGGGAGAGTCTCAGACCAGAGGACATAATTTGAATAAGGGGTCACCGATTTCAGAGAGATGAGGAGGATTTTCTTCTCAAAGGGTAGTGAATCTGTGGAATTCTCTACTGCAGAGGGCTGTAGAGGCTGGGTCATTAAATATGTTCAAGGCTGAGGCAGATTTTTAGTCAGTAAGGGAATCACGGGTTATGGGGATAAGGTGGAAAGTAGAGTTGAGGATTATCACATCAGAGCAGTCATGATGTCATTGAATCTCAGCAAACTTGATGGGCTGAATGACCTACTTCTGTTTCTCTGTCTTATAAGGAATGGGCAGACTTTTTAAATTTCACAGTAGACAAAACAGACTTGCTGCTATTTCTCTGAACACCCACATAGAACATTACAGCGCAGAACAGGCCCTTCGGCCCACGATGTTGCACCGAGCAATTAAGAAAAAAGCAATGACCTAACCTAAACCAATCCCTTTCCATCCATAAACCTATCCACGATAGATGCTGAAACAATGGATTTTGGCTTCCCACAGCACTGTCATATTTGGTGTACAACCCAGCATGTTTAATTCCTGAATCTTGGGCTTCAAGCTTACTTTTTCTTTTCAACAGTTACACATGGGGATGTACTCCAGCCATATACTAGGCAGTGGCATTGTTTTAATTCTTTCACCTTCAAAAGAAGGACTATGGTTTTGATGGCAGTCCCATTGTTGCTGAAAACCAACTGATGAGTAAAATAAAGTTTATTTATTAGTCACAAGTAAGGCTTACATTAACACTGCAATGAAGTTACTGTGAAATTTCCCTAGCCGCCACATTCTGGCGCCTGTTTGGGTCAATGCACCTAACCAGCACATCTTTCAGACTGTGGGGGGGGGAACCGCAGTACCCAGGGGAAGCTCATACTGACACAGGGAGAACATGCAAACTCCACACACACAATGACCCAAGGCAGGAATCAAACCCGGCTTCCTGGTGCTGTAAGGCAGCAGTGCTAACCACTGTGCCACCATGCTGCCCAAGATGAAGTCTCATATGGCAGGTTACATTGTTAATCTAAAGCTTCAGACAAAAGCTTGGTCCTGCCTCCAAGATTGAGTGTGTCAGACATGGTCTGCTGTTGTCCATTCTATCAACCCCAGATTATCAGTAACATTGACAGAGAGACTGGAAACTGGTTGTATGCTTGTTCCTCCAATGAGGGAATCAGTTAAGCCATAGCTTGATGAATGATCTAGTGATTTCAATCAAAACAACATGAAAATCAGGCAGACTTATTTTGCTGTAAGAATACAGTTCAAAAATAACAATCGAGGAGGTGATTCCTTTTAATAGTTATCCAACATTTACCAATTCATCTGTTACAAGCTCAATTTTTGAGCCCACCTCCAGAACTGCAAGCAGGATTTGTGCATATGTGCACTCTTAAAACACACTGCTGTGTGGAGCAGTATTATGACAGATTTCTATTATAATGCAGGATCTTACTGTGGACCAGACATTTATCAGCTAATGGCCCTGTTCCTTCTGAGGCCTGCATTTTGAATCCTGTGACCTAAATTGTTCTGTCAGCTCTGAGAAATCACATACTCCTGCTGTAGTGCAAAATGACATTTGCAACCCGTTGGAGATTTATTCCAAAAATCATTGGACAAACGTCACATCTTCATAAAGTGTAAAATTATGAGGACAGGCTGCATCGACCAGCCTTTTATTCCCTTTAACTATAGAAGATTAATGAGTGATCTAATTGAGGCGTTTAAAATTGTTAAGGATTTGATAGAGAGAATCTATTTCCTGCGGCTGGTGAGTCCAGAACAAGAGGACAAAACCGTAGAAATTGGAACTTGCTTTTGAGAAAATACTTAACACACCAAGGTTGGTGGAAATCTATGATCCTGCCAACACTGCCCCACCCCCAAAAGGCTGTCATGGTCAATTGAAAACTTTATAATATGAAATTGATTTTTCTAGCTAAAGGTCTTAAGATAGATTGAGTGAGTTCAAATACAAACCAGCTGTAATTGAAATGAGAACAGGCTTGAGGGGCATTCTCCCAGTTTCTGTGTTTCCAAATGGGTAGAATTACAGAGTATGGTCTCCAAAACATCAGTGGTAAATCATAGACTCCCATAGAATCCCCACAGTGCAGAAGGAGGCCAAATCTGCACCAACCATGATCCCACCCAGCCCCTGTCCCTGGAGCCCCATGTATTTACCCTGCTAGTCTCCTTGTTGCTAGGGTCAATTTAGCATAGTCAATCAACCTAACCTTTGGTTGTGGAGTGTGAGAGGACTGTGGGAGGAATCCCACACAGACACTGGGAGATCGTGCAGACTCCACGCAGACAGTGACCCAAGTCGGAAATCGAACCTGGGTCCTTTGCGCTGCGATGCAGTAATGCTAACCATTGTGCCACCCAAGGACCAGGTGTTTTGTAATTTGGCCCCATGGACCCACTCCATTCTTTTAGCCATGCTGTGTATCTCTTTAATGCCTGTACCTTGGCCTTTCTTCATGTTCTTTCTTATCCCTAATTTTCTACTGTGTACTTATTAAATAGATAGCTCAATTGACTTTGCCTGTCTGGTTTTCTGGGGCAATGTATTGTACAGTCCTGTAACTCATTGCATGATATATTTTTCCTCTAGATTCACTACTTATTTAAAAGTACCCTCTGCTGAGTTGAACTGGGCTTTCAGGCAGTTAAAATAGCCCTGATGACTCAATCTAAGACACCCTGTCCCATTCCTTAATTCTGAGCTAGTGGCAACTGAGCTTGTCTGAAGCTCAGCGAGGTCATTCTTTCAATTTGCAGAGCTGCTATTTTAACTGATGTTAAAATTGCCGAGACCTCCCTATGCTGAGGTTAAAAATGCCTAGGCCTCCTGATGCTGAGGTCAGGAAGTCCGCAGTTTGCTCAATTCCTGCTCCAGATTAAAATCGTGTTTCTAAAATTCTGTCTCTTTCTAGATTCCCCTGCACAAGAAGAGTTGTCTGTACCTATCCTGCCAATTCCTTTCATTTATATTAAATGCCTTAATCAGATCAATTCTTAAAGTCTTCATTTCCTGGGGATATTAGTGAGTATGGCCTGTCTCTGATAATAAGTCAGCCCCTCTATCCTGGACATTATCCTGCTGAATCACAGCTTTCTCCAATAGATCTGTTGCCAAATGGAGCATCCAGAGCTTGCTGCAGAATTTCAAATGAGATCTAGCCAATGCTCTGAATATTTGCATGAGCATTTTGCTTTTATATTCTATCCCTCTTGCGATATTGCTAATACCTGATTTTTCTTTTGCATCTGCAAGCCAACCTTTATGAAATGAACTTGGAAATGATCCCATTGCCCATTTGTTTATCATCCCCATTTCATTTGCATTCCTTTCTGGCACTCTTGCACCAAAAGTGTGCCATTTCACACTTCATTATGTTAAGCTGCATTTGCCAAGGTTGTACTCCTAATCTCTTGTCCTTTTATAATTTTCTGTTCTCATCACATATCACTACTCACCAAAACAAGAATGTCCCTTTTTATCCCACTTTCTGGATTTGTAACTCTTAATCAGTTGCAATCAGTACTATGAGATTGCTTCAATACTTTGTATTTCTGTTTTTATTAGCAAGCTTCTATTGTGGAATCTTAGCCAGCATTTTTCTGGAAACGTGTGCGTGTGCATCTGTGTATGTAAATGGGATCTATTAACCCTTCTTTATTCACCTACTCAATGACGATAAGTTGTCAGTCACATCAGTTAGATATGACTTTGAGATAAAATCAGAGAATAGTTACAGCATAGAAGGAGACTATTTGGCCCATACCGGCTCTCAGTTTAACCGAGCTAGTCCTGCTTCCCTGTCGTTCCTCCAATCTTATAAATGTTTCCTCTTCAGATACTTATCCAATTTCCTTGTGAAGCGTGCAGCGTTTGCTGACTTGGCAACTATTTTTGAATTAAGTGAGCTATAAAAGAATTTACTCCTGAATTCCCTATTGTTTTTGATAGCAGGAATTGGTCTTAGATTTATGGCTCCCAGTTTTAGTTTCCACAGGAGTTGTGAAAGCATCTTTTTTATTTCTTCCAGTAAGCTGGGCCCTTCTGGTTGATCTCAAAACAGTGTTTTGTTCTTCTTGGTAACTTGGACATGTTAAAACTATTTCATTAAAACACAGGTAGTGCTTGTCCCTTTTAGACATATGTGATTTTCGTTCTTGGAACAGTTGTGTGGTTAAGCCACAGCTCATGTGGAAGCAATCGGAAACTTGTCTTGTGCAATTCGTTTATAGCCTGTAAGTTGAGCCTCTTCTGAAGTTAGTGATAATTACCAAGTTTCGTCAAGCTGTTCCTCACGCAGGATGTCTGATCCGTCCTGACTGCACCAGCTATTGCCAGGGACCGCAATTGATAGTGGCTCTTCATCAGGGCAGACAGGATCATAGCTATTCACATATTGCAGCTGAGATGTTACTGCCAGCACTGTGTAACCTAAGCTGTAGAGCGGCTGATCAACAAAGATAGGCTTGCATGTTTGGAAAGAACATGAGGGGCAATTCTTTATGGGTTTATAGTCAGCTGCCTCCTGTACTCCTTTTAAAAACTTCAACCTTGCATCTGAAACAGACATTTTCAATATATTCAATTAAATTTTTAAACAGCTCTTAAACTCTTTGTAATATAGAGAAACATAGAGTTAATTATAACTGGTATTAGCTCCCAGGATTCAGTGGCTGGGCTCTGATGTTCTTTTGCTCATTACAACAATATTTCATTATCACTTTAGCTCCTGAGCAGTACACCTCCTCCATGTTCTTTCCTCTCCTTACCATCTCTGCTGTCTATATCTCTGGCACTTGTAACCCATGCTTTGCTTATCCTCTAGCCTCCCTTTCCATCCTCTTTCCTCTCACCATCTTCCCCTCCTCTTCCTTCCCTCTCCACTATTCCTCTGCTCTTGCTCTATTCCCCTCTGCTCCCGTCTCTATGTCCTCCCCTCTTTGATTCTTTTTCCGATCTCTTTCCATCTCCGTTTCCATCTTTTGCCTGCACATCTCCCCACTCCCCTCCTGATCTCCTTACCTCTCCTCCCAGTTGACCAGATCCTGTCAGGTCACTTCTGGATTCAGTACATTATGCTGTCATTTTTAAGAATTAAATGTTTTCCATGCTGTTATAATTCAATGTTACACTGATTAAAATTCATGAATCTAAATCCAGTCAAAGGACTAACACTTTCACACAGTGGTATCATTTGAAGAATTTAGGTTAAGCTTTCTACAGTGCCGTCGTCAGCTCTGCAGTGACCGTTGGTGAATAAAGGCTACAACCTGGCTTGACAACACGCTGTTATCCTGTGAAAAATTTAATTTTGTAAGAGCAGGTTATTAGGAATCAGTGTTGACTTTGGTTGACTTTATTTTCTTTTCTTGTTAATTTTTTATGTTGCATATTGATCAGGATTTTTCTTTGTCTTTTTGTTTTGTTATTCGTTCTCCAGTCTGACCAGGTACAGGTCATCCCCAGTCCCAGTGTATGTATTTATTATTTCATTTCCTGCTCTACCCCCTTTGCATGCTTTCAAACTGCTTGTGGGTAGTACACTCGGATTATTTGACTCCCGATAACCCAGCAGTATACATCGTAATCACTTAATTACTGCATGATCCTAAACAAGCTTAGCTACCAGTGGAGTGATGGTAATCAGAGGTGTACCAAGACGCTGTGCTTTAAATGTGTGGTTTATTTCAGACTATGTTAACCTTATGTTTCCTTGCTTTTGCATAGTAATACTTTGTTCAAATCTCTTGATGTTTTCAATTGTGAGAGTGGGGGCGTCAACTTAATGCAATTGTTGGTCTCCCTCTAATTTGATTAGTCACATTGCTGTTGCGTTTGTCACTTGACCAGTCATATCACTGGCATATCTGCCACTTGACCAGTCCTGCGGCTGGCGTATCTGCTACTTGACTAGTCACATTGCTGAAGATAAGTGAAGGAATAATTTTTGATCGCGTTTCAACGAGACACAGTAAACACCCTCACCCTCACTCAGTCTGTCATGTTTCACTGAGACACGGTAAACGCCCTCACCCTCACTCAGTCTGTCAGGCATTGGCTTCCTTTTTATCTTTTTAAAATCTTTTTGATTTTGGAAACTTTTTTTAAACAGAGCGATTGGCCGAAACACTACACTAATCATGCTGGATATTTGTTTGGTTAATGGCATGTCATAACTTTATCATTTGGGAACTGTACCCTCCTAAACAAACCAATTAGAATTTGGTTGCAATTAAAACTTATTTCCCTGAACGCAAGTAGGAAAGAGTTGGATGGATAAGAGATAGAAACAAAAAAATGGTTCCAGTATGCTGTACTCTGTCGCTGTGAAATGCTGTTGGGTGTAATATTGTGTCTAGCTGATCTGTATTGGTAAGCTGAATAATACATTTCTAGATTGTATTATGTTATTACAACCTATATGTGCGGAGAAATGTGATGGTGAGACTTTTTTTTGGACCCAGCCATTATTCTGCTGAAGTTAATGGTCTACATGTTTAAATTGAGACCACAGATTAATTATGTTTTTAAAGTAATAAATGATCTAAAAGTGATACCTTGGGATTTATGTTGCTCATTAATTTGACATTGAGGCTCTGTTTTCATTTATTGAATTGATTCCTCCTGATCAGTTCAGAGCTATTATTTAAAGGTTAGCTCTTTACTTGCAATAATTGCATCAAACGGAATGTCCAAGGTGCTTTGGGATAATTACTAAAATAAAGGTAATTGAAGACAAGAGCGCAGATTAATTAAAAAATGCCATTCTTCAGTTCTATCTTGAAATAGTTCTTGTGGCTTCTGACTGAAATACCATATGAATGGTGTTCAATCCATATAAATATGATGGATAGGTTTTTCCCTGTATTCCTCGAGACCACTGACTATAGCTTGCTAAAATGGGTACCCTTGTGTTTTGGAGGTTTGTTCAATCGTAGAATCCCTGTAGTGCAGAAGGAAGCCATTTGGCCCAATGAGCCTGCACTAACAACAGTCCCACGCAGGCCCTATCCTTGTAACCCCATGTATTTACCCTGCTAATCCCCCTGATACTAAGGGGCAATTTATCATGGCCAATTCACCTAATCTGCACATCTTTGAACCGTGGGAGGAAACCCATGCAGAGACAGGGAGCATGTGCATACTCCACCCAGACAGTCAACCAAGGTCGAAATTGAACCTGAGTCCCTGGTGCTGTGAGGCAGCGGTGCTAACCACTGTGCCAACATGTGCCAAAACTGCATGTTTGAATTCCTTCCAAAAACCAAGGCTGTCCTTTGTTGAGTTCAAGGCTGACTTGTTTTTATTATCTCTGTGTAATCAGGAGACCACCTGCCTGATTAATATTGTCCTAAATGTCATACATTTTGATCAATGCCCTGAGAGAGAGTGGCATTTTCATATTGTGTTTGTGGGAAGACTGTGGAGAATTGTGCAGTCGGAAAAGTACAAGTGAAGCTAAAATATTGGGACACAAATAAATCACAATGGGGAGGCGGGAGCTAGATGGGTTTAAAGATTTAAAGTTTTGAAAATAAATAGAACTGAAATGTTAAAATGTTGAGCCAAATTGAATTAGAAATGTATAAAATGTCAAGAGGAAATGTATTTTTCAAAATAACCAACGAATCCTACAGTTACCTTTTTTTTGTAGATTTGGCCATTAACTACTATTTAAAGTCCAGAGAACATTTCTGCTACCCCATAGCAAATGTGTGTTTTCATACATAAAATGTTAACAACTAGGCCTCACCAAAAAGAACCCAGCCACCCTGTCCTTCTCTCCATGTTGACTGTTCTTGAAATGTTTGAGATCAAAATGTAATCCTGTCACCTGATTCTTTCTAACCAAGCATTCCCATGACAATGTTATAGACTCGCTCGATGGCTCAGTAGCTGAGCCATGTAGTCATTGGTATGTCAGAGTTTCTACAACGCAATGATCCTACGTCTGGGCTGGAAGGGTGAGAAATTAACCTGGTTTCTCGTTCCTCGTTGGCCTACAGTAAACTGCAGCTGGGAAGTGTCATTATTTGATCACCAGGTGAGGAGGAATGGGCTTGGCTCTTTCGTCCTCAGTGCTCCAGTAAACTGGAAGACATCTTGTTGAATGTTGTCAGATGATCAATGGCTACTGGAATTGAGGTTCCAGAAGGCAAATGGCATCCACAGAACCAGAAGTCAGTGGTTTGAGGAATAAAGGGGCAGAGAAAGTAATATCTAGTTTGTTATACAGGTTTACAGCATGGTAACAGGCCCTTCGGCCCAACTTGTCCATGCAGCCCTTTTTTTGACCACTAAGCTAGTCCCAGTTGCCCATGTTTGCCCCATATCCTCCATTCCCATCTCGCCCATGAACTCTCTAAATGATTTTTAAAAGACAAAATGTACCTGCTTCTACTACTACCTCTGGCAGCTTGTTCCAGACACTCATCACCGTCTGTGAAAAAGTTGCCCCTCTGGACCCTTTTGTATCTCTCCCCTCTCACCTTAGACTTGTGCGCTTTAGTTTTAGACTCCCCTACCTTTGGGAAAAGATATTGACCATCTACCTCGTCTATGCCCCTCATTATTTTATAGACCTCTGTAAGATCACCCCTAAGCCTCCTGTGCTCCAGGGGAAAAAATCAGTCTATCTTCTGATAACTCAACTCAAATCATCAAGTCCTGGTAAATCTTTTCTGCACCCTTTCTATAATAAGGTGACCAAAACTGTACACAGTATTCCAAGTGTGGCTTTACCAATATCTTGTACAACTTCAACAAGACGTCCCAACTCCTGTATTCAGTGTTCTGACCAATGAAACCAAGCCACCTTGTCCACCTATGACTCCATTTTCAATGAGCTCCCTAATCTCCCACAGTGTCCTGGGATACACTTCATCAGGTCCTGGGGATTTATCTACCTTGATGTGCTTTAAGACTTCCAGCATTACCTTTTCTGTAATATGTACACTTGTCAAGACATCACTATTTATTTCTCCAAGTTCCCTTACATCCATGCCTTTCTCAACAGTAAACACTGATGAGAAATATTCATTTAGGATCTCGCCCATCTCTTATGAATCTGCATATTTGTTCATTTTCAAGAGGCCCTACTCTTTTCCTTGTTATACTTTTGCTCTTTATTTGTAGAAGTTCTTTGGATTCTCTTTGCCTTATCCGCCAAACCAATTTTGTGTCCCCTTTTTGCCCTCCTGATTTCTGTCTTAACTCTATTCCTACACCTCCATAGTCTTCAAAGGGATCCACTTGATCCCAGCTGCCTGTGCATGTCATATGCCTCCTCCTTCATGACCAGGGCCTCAATATCCTGAGATATCCAAGATTCCCTACTTCTGCCAGCCTTGGCCTTCATTCTAAAAGGAATGTGCTTACCATGAACCTTGGGTAACACAATTTTTAAAGCCTCCCACTTACCAGTCATCGCTTTGCCTGCCAGTAGAATCCCCTAATCAACTTTTGAAACTTCCTGTCTAATGCCAACAAAATTGGCCTTGCCACAATTTAGAATTTTAACTTTTGGGCCAGACCTATCATTCTCCATAGCTATCTTAAACTAATGGAATTCTGGTCACTGGCCCCAAAGTGATCCGTTATTAACTCTTCTGTCACCTGTTCTTTCTTACTTCCCAAGAAGAGGTCAAGTTTTGCTCCCTTTCTAGTCAGGCCATCCATACTCTGGATGAGAAATTTCTTCTGAATGCTCTCAATAAATTTTTGTCCATCCAACCCTCTAATACTATGGCTGTCCCATAGTAAGAGTTGAGAAAGTTAAAATCCCCTACTATTACCACCTATTTTTCTTGGAGTTATCTGTGATCTCCTTACATATTTGCTCCTCAATTTCCCATTGACTCTTTGGGGGCCTGTAGTACACTGCTATTAGAGTGATCTCCCCCTTATTTCTCAGTTCTACACAAATAGAGTCAGTAGGCAAACCCTCAGAAATATTGCCTCTCAGTACTGCTGTGGTGTTTTCCCAAATCAAAAACGTAACTTCCCCTCCTTTCTCAGTTCCTGTTCTACCTTTCCTACAACATCTGTACCTTGGAACATTGAGCTGCTATTCCTGTCCCTCCATTATCTGTGTTTTAGTAATAGCTAAAATATCCCAGTCTGATGTACCCATCCATGCCGTAAGTTCATCTACCTTGCTGGTCAGGCCTCTTGCATTGAAATAAAAGAAATTTAATCTGGACTTCCCTTGTTCTCTGTCTGTCTGTCTGTCTCTCTTCACTCACTCTCTCTCTCTCTCTCTCTCTCTCTCTCTCTCTCTCTCTCTCTCTCTCTCCTGTGTGGCTCTAGCAAATCTTCCAGCCAGAATATTAGTCCCCTCCAGTTCCGTTGTAACCTGCCCCTCTTGAACAGGTCACCCTATTCCAGAAGCGATCTCAATGATCCACAAATCTAAATCCTTGCCCCTGTACCAGCTCTCAAGCCACGCATTCATCTGCCTAATCTTCCTATTCCTGCTCTAACTAGCACATGGCACCAGCAGTAGTCAAGAAATTACTACCTTCAAGGCCCTGCACTTCAGCTTTCTGCCTCACTCTCTATATTCACACTTCAGGACCTCATCTGTTTTCCTATCCAAGTCGTTGGTACCAGTATGTACAACGACCTCTGGCTACTCACCCACCCCCTTTAGTGTCCTGCAACTGCTCAGAGATGTCCTTGACCCTGGCATCAGGGAGGCAACACACCATCTGGACTCTCAATCGCAGCCACAGAAAAGTCTGTCTTTGCCTCTAGCTAGCGAGTCCCCTGTTACTGCTGCTCGTTTGCTCTTTGCTCAACCCTGCTCAGTAGCAGAACCAGATGTGGTGCCGTAGGCCTGGCTGCTGCTGATATTTTTCCCCGATAGGCTATCCCTCTCAACAGTATCCAAAACCCGTTTCCCATTGTGGAAAGTGATGTGTTTTGGAAAATAAAATGTTAAACTTAAAATGTGGGCTTAACTCTACTGATATATGGAGTGGAGGTTGTCCTCTGTGTCACAAGGCGTTGACATATTAACAACATAGCAACATTCTGCCCAATGAGTTTCCAGTCTCAGACCATACTGTTCTTTTCCATTCATTCCCTCCTTGGGGAAATAAACATGAGGAAAACTGAGGCAACTCAAATCACGTAAGAGTTTCTCTCTTGTGCTTTCTAATATTGGGTGACTGAGTTGAATCAACGCCTGGGAATGGGTAACTATTGGTCCCCTGTACCTGGAAATGGGACCGAGGGAAAAAGAACTGGAAAAGGAACGGAAACAATCAGAATAAAAGTCGAGTGATGCAATCCAAGTAAATATGTTCCCTAGAGCTCAACTCAGTTTGATAAGATATTTCCTGAATTCTGGCTACAGGTTCTAAGGGTGAGCATTGCAGAGGTGAACCATTGAACTCTTAGGGTGAACATTGACGGGCCTGATATATGTTTGTAAATGAAATAATTCATTCTGCAGCAGTTCAGATATCTGATTCTGCAGAATTGCAAGCTTGTTATATAGTGTTTGGCAATATATCACCTGTAATTTCAATCCTGTTTTTTTTTGTTTGTTTTTGTTTGCCTTTTGTTTTCTTTTCTCCTTTAGCCTCCGGCCAAATTCCTCTTACCAGAGATGAAACTATCTGATGTTGGCAAGAAATGTGTAGTCATCGACTTAGATGAAACCTTAGTACATAGTTCCTTTAAGGTACTGCAAGTTCTTTGTTCATTCTTTGTGTTCCTCTTTAACTTGTGTAATTTTTGTTAAATTAAAGAATACGACTTTCATACTGCCAATATTAAGTCTGTTGTATAGGGTTGGGGGAGCAGATGTGCATGAGAAGTGATTAAGAGTGCATCACAGTAAAAATAGTGATTACCACATTTATTTATGATAATTTATAGTTTAAAATTCTTAGCCTTTTCAAAATGGTCAGAACTGTATTCTGGTAACTTCAGCATTTTCTTATGTGAGGATGTTATTTTTCCTGGAGAAGATAGGATTAGGATTTGAAAAGGACAAATTTACAGGTCTACAAAGAAAGAGCTAGAGGGAGTAGGACTAATTGATTTGCTCTTTCAAAGAGCTGGCGCAGGTAGGATGGGCTGAATAGCCTCTGTGCTAAAGGATTGTAGGAAAGTGCAGGCTATGTGAATTATTTCACACTCAACCCCTGATGCCTCAACTGGCTTTTGCATTGGGTTAAAGTTGATGTCTTTGGACATGCTTTCAAATACAGTTCCAACACAGCAGCAGTATGAAAAGTGCTGCTTGGGAAGGTGTTGCATAGATTTGGACATTACCCACACAGATCCCATTGGATTGGGATGTGCAGTCAGTCCAAAAAGTTCAAATCAGGAGGCCACCAGGATGGCTTGTGAAGGAAATAGAAAGTAAGGAATTATCATCTGAGGCTTGAAATGATGGTACAACAGTAAAGGCCACTTTACTTTCGAGTCTGGCTTTTCTGGATATTACTGAGAAGTGCTTAACACTGACCCCATTTGTCTAAATTGGAGCATTTCCATTCACCGGTACTGAACCCTCTCTGAATTGACAACTGTAAAAGGAAGTGACCAGAAAGGAAGGAACAGCAGCTTCTTTTGCATGTGAACAAAGAATTTCATTTAACTCCCTTTTGTCCTGCATCAGAGCAGCTCATGCAGTGTCAGTTGACAACTAGCAAGAAACTGAAATAAAATATACCCATGCTCACAAAATAATGGCATGTGCCTGCCTGGATTTCTGGGCACCTGTTCAGACACACTTATTGTGTGATGAGTGAGTTTAAATCTAGAACAATACCCAATTGTATCATATGAATCTTTTAATCCTTGTTATCTAGGCAGGGAATTGATGACGCTGAGCATCTTTCCAGAGAGTAAAGGTGTTGCAATTAGTGAGCTCCTTTCACTTGCTTTCAGTGGTGGTGCCGTGCATTGTTATTTTTAATATAAAACTGTTTATTTTAACTGCAAATGTTATACTTGTGAAGAAGTCATTTTGTTGGGAGGGGAAACAAACCTAGGCATTGGTAAGTTTGAAACCTTGGATGGTCCTCGGTGGCCAAATGGCCTCCTTCTGTACTGTAGGAATTTTATGATTCTGTGACTGAATGAACTAAACCTTACATTGGTCAGTAGTTGCAATACCAGGTAATCTGTGAAAGCATAGGTCCACATGGTTTGTGTTTTGATCTCATTAATGATCGTTGTTGTCATGTTCCCTATTCACACCTCTCCTCTCCTGCAAGCAGTGACCCGTGATGTAGTTCAAATCTTATGGCTTAAAGTGGCCTTCTAAATCAGTGGGAGGGTTGGAGGGGGGTTGTGATGGGCAAGAGATGTGATATTTGTGATATTGAAGTGTCCGTTCTCACAGCAGGACTTGAGCCTGTCCCTCAATCCTGCATCTCCTAAACCAGTTAAGGCATGTTGCTGGGGAGCAGTTACAAATGATTGGGAAATGCTGAGGCCAGTTGCAGTTCAATGCATTTAGATGGTTTCCTGTGGAGTAGAAAGAGGAAAGAAAGACTTGAATTTCAGTTGTACCTTTTATGACCACTGGATGTCCCAGAGTGCTTCACAGTCAGAGTAATTTGAAGTGTAATCAGTGTTGTCATGTAGGAAATGTGACCATCAGTTGGACACCCTGAACTCTACAAAAGTGACCGGATAACTGTCTTTTAGTCATGTTGAGTGAGGGAGCACGGTGTCAGAGAGAACTCCCTTCTTTTTCCTTACGGTAGTGCCGTGAGATATTTGACCTCCACGTGAGGGGCAGATGGAGCCTTGGTTTAGTGTCTCACTCTCAGTGCTGTAGCGGGTATGCCAGATTTTATGCTCAAGTTTCAGGAGTGTAATTTTAACCTGTAACGTTCTGATTCAGAGGCAAGAGTCACTGAGTCACTCTGAAACCTTGATATATGGCCTAGATGATTTCTTTTAATTTGTTGCATGATTTTAAACCCCTCAACTGTGTTTCCCACTTGCACGTTAGTCTCCTCTTGTCACTGCATTTTGATGCATAATTTTTGCAGCATAGAAACTGACCACTCGGCCCAATTAATCTTTGCCAATGTTTATGCTTTCCTCCTTCCACCCCTCTTCTTTCACTCCATCGGTAAGTATATCCTTCTATTTCTTTCTCCCTCATGTATTTATTAGGCTCATCTTAAATACACCTGTACTGCTCACCTTGACTACTCCGTGCAGTAGTGAGTTCGACCTTAATCCAGATTTACACTGGTGTGTTGGATTGAGTAATGAATGCCATGCATTTTACCAGTCTTGGACATGCTGGCTTGGGAATTACATCGTGCTGAAAACCATACAGCTTTACAAACCTGGAACATGTGGTAATCATTCAATTAAAGCCACATTTTTATCTCTTAAGCCTCCGCTGCTGCCAACACTAACTACCTTTGAGGTTTGAACATTGATTCTACCATTCGGCACTCAACATGGTGCTCACTGGCATACACTTAGGAACAAGAGAATGTTATTCAGCCTGTTGGTCTGTTTGCTATTTGGTTGGATCATGGCTGATACATGCTTCATCTTCATTTATCTACCTTGATTCCATGTTCCTTAGTATTTTTTACTTGACAAAAATCTATCAACTTCTTCTCTAAACTTTCAGTTGGCTCCCAATCGTAACAGATTTTTAGGGGTGGGAGTCCAGATTTTCACTTGCATGAAGACACATTTCCTGACATCACCCCTGAAAAGTCTAACTCTAATTTTAGAATTGAATTTTCCCTTGATCCGGGCACTTCTACCAGAGGAAATAGTTTCTCTTTACCTGCCCTATCAAGTAATAATAGACAATTAAATCAGCCCTTGATCTTCTATACTCAAAGGAAGACAAATCAAACAACCCTACCCTTGTCGTTTAACCCTTCTAGCCCCAACAGCATTCTGGTGAATCTGCATTGCAATTCCTCCAAACCAACACAAGTATGATCAGCCACCTTGGGCTGGCACTGACACCCCCCATCTGATGGTGAATAACAACATTCCATGTGATGCCACTGTCACAAGAGAGCTTTCTGCATCATTTTTATCATGTGTGCCAGATTTCCTCCTATCCCATTTGGTCTCCCTTCCAAAGATGCCAGAGTAACAAGTCCCCAGGACCGGATGGAATGCATCCAAGGGTTCTGAAAGAAATGGCGGAGGTGATAGTGGATGCCTTGGTGGTTATTTTCCAAACATCGCTGGATTCCGGGGAAGTGCCGGAAGATTGGAAAACGGCTAATGTTACGCCGTTGTTTAAGAAGGGTGGCAGGCAAAAGGCAGGGAATTATAGGCCGGTTAGTTTAACGTCTGTTGTAGGTAAAATGTTAGAATCTGTCATCAAGGAGGAAATAGCGAGGCATCTTGAGGGGAATTGCTTGATAGAGCAGACGCAGCACGGTTTTGTTAAGGGGAAGTCGTGTCTGACAAATTTATTGGAGTTCTATGAGGATGTGTCTAGGGCGGTGGATAGAGGAGAGCTGGTGGATGTGGTCTTTCTTGATTTTCAGAAGGCGTTTGACAAGGTACCTCAAGAGGTTATTGCAGAAGGTCAGGGGGCATGGAGTTGGGGGTAGGGTGTTAGCGTGGATAGAGGATTGGTTGTCAAATTGGATGCAGAGAGTGGGGGTCAGTGGGTGCTATTCAGATTGGCGGTTGGTGACTAGTGGAGTGCCCCGGGGTCGGTGCTGGGGCCTCAGCTATTTACCATTTATATAGATGATGTGGAGGAGGGAACCGAGTGTATGGTGTCGAAATTTGCTGATGACACCAAGATTGGTGGAACGGCAAATTGCGCAGAGGGTGTGGAGAGTCTGCAGAAGGATCTAGATAGGCTGGGCGAATGGGCCAGGAACTGGCAAATGGAATTTAATGTTGGCAAGTGCGAGGTGGTCCACTTTGGTAGGAGTAATGGTAGGAAGGACTATTACTTACGTGGCGAAAAACTGCAGCAGGCGACGGTGCAGAGGGACCTCGGGGTCCTTGTGCATGAGTCGCAAAAACCCAGCCTGCAGGTGCAGCAGGTGGTCTGGAAGGCGAATGGGATGCTGGCCTTCATAGCGAGGGGGATTGAGTATAAAAGTAGGGAGGTCTTGCTGCAGCTGTATAGGGCACTGATGAGGCCGCAGCTGGAGTACTGTGTGCAGTTTTGGTCGCCGCACTTACGCAAGGATATTTTGGCCTTGGAGGGAGTGCAGAGGAGGTTTACTAGGCTGATGCCGGAGTTGAGGGGGTTGAGCTATGAGGAGAGGCTGAATAAACTAGGCTTGTACTCGTTAAGAGTTTAGAAGAATGAGGGGAGATCTCATTGAGACGTATAAGATGATGAATGGGATGGATAGGATAGAGGTGGAGAGACTCTTCCTGCTCAGAAAGGACAGTAGGACTAGGGGGCACAGCCTCAAGATAAAGGGGGGGGGTGTTTAGAACGGAGTTGAGGAGGAACTTCTTCACTCAAAGGGTGGTGAATCTCTGGAATTCTCTGCCCATTGAAGTGGTGGAGGCTGCCTCGCTAAATATTTTTAAGACACGGGTTGATGGGTTTTTGATAAGCGAGGGGATTAAGGGTTATGGGGAGAGGGCGGGAAAGTGGAACTGAGCCACGACAGATCAGCCATGATCTTATTGAATGGCGGGGCAGGCTCGAAGGGCTAGATGGCCTACTCCTGTTCCTATTTCTTATGTTCTAAGACCAAACTCTTGGACTGAGTGCATTAGTGTAGAGCTGATTCTGCTGCTTACTCAACTGAGTTGTACACTCACTGCTTAATGAGAGAGGTCATTCATTACATAGCAAGAATTGCCCAATTCTTTTATGTTGGTCATAATTCACCAACACAATCTGACTAGTTTGTACAATGAATGGAATCTGGAGGCAGTACTAAAACTCTCAGTAATGGATCATTAAAGACAAAGAACAAAATGTTTGGAACTTAAGTGTTTTTTCATGTTTCACTTCTCAAAAGAAACTTTTGTCAAACATCTTCAAATCATGAGCAGATTGTCAATGCAACAAGAGGCCGTGTGCACACATACCCTGACAGACACAGACACATGCACACACTGAGTCAAAGAAAAGCTCTTATTTGTCCACCTCACTATTGCAACCTTCTCTCCATTTTATCCATACTATTATGGTCAACATTCCTCCAAACTTTTCTCTATAGTTAGCTGCATGCTGTATCCTGCACACAACATCCTCCTCCCTGTGTCAGTGCTAAAATCAAACTTGGGTTCATCATCTCCTGTCCTTAAGCCCTTTGTTCCCAATGTCTCAGAACTGTGAACCTCCTTACCTCCCTCTGGTAATCCCTCCCTTCTACAATCTAAGAGCTTTGAAGTCCTTGAAGGATCACCACATGGCTTTCATGATATCTCGTTCTTTCCCATGTTGGCCACAGTCTGCATTATGGGCTTTGCCCTTTCACCTTTGTTTCTCATTCATTTAAATAAAAAATGTTTACCATTTGAGAGCGTTCAGTCGTTAAAACAAAATTCCAAAACAACAACTTCTGGCGTATTGAATGACTTGCATTCATGAGAAAATTGCTTTAAATGCTTCAGTGATATTGGAAGCTCGGGCAGTGCAGCCTTCTTTCTCTGAGCTGCTGTTGTGATGTGAAAATCCAGCGGGAAGTGCTGTTTCTCAGCAATGTACGATGGAATCAGCTTACTGCTGTTAATGTATGGGCGCCCTCACCTGGTCACTCTTCCATTAGCACTTTATGTTTTTTTTGTGTGTGGCCCAGCACTGTCGTAACCACATAATGTGCACTTTGGAAAATGATAAATATTTGGTCAGTCTGTATTTGCTTAGCAGTTTAGCTGAGTAGATATACTGATGTATGCTATCGTACATGCAAAAATTGATCCAAAGTTCTTATTTCTACTGTTTGAAATTTTAAAAATCAACTAAAAGATCTGTGAAGCTAAACCTACAGCATGGAAATGTGCTGTTCAACTCAACAGGCCTGCATTGATGACTGTCCTCCACAGAAGGCCCCTTTTACTTAATCTAACCCTATCAACATACACAGCGGCACAGTGGTTAGCACTGCTGCCTCACTGCGCCGGGGACCTGGATTCGATTCTTGGCTTGGGTCACTGTCTGTGCAGAGTTTGCACATTCTCCCCATGTCTGCATGGGTTTCCTCCGGGTGCTGCAGTTTCCTCCCATTGTCTGAAAGGCGTGCTGGTTAGGTGCATTGGTCATGCTGAATTCTTTCTTAGAGTACCCGAACAGGCACTGGAGTGTGGTGACTAGGGGATTTTCACAGTAACTTCATTGTGGTGTTAATGTAAGTCTTCATGTGACACTAATAAATAAACCTTAAACTTCAAAAACTTTAAACTTCTCATCCTTCCTCTCTCATGTACTAATTTCCCCTTATTTTCCCCAACCACTCCATGTGCTGATGGGTTTTGCATTCTATTTGCATTTTCTGGGTAAAAAATGAAGTCTGTTCTGAATACTTTATTAAGTTTGTTGCTGATTCTTAGTTTATGGCCTCACCTCTCCTGCAAATGGAAACGTCTTTGCTTGGTTTGTCGAACTCCTTCTCCTACACACTTTTGAAAAGGTCACACAGGATCGCGTTCTTTTCCCTCCTGCCACCACCTCTACCACCTCCCGCCCTGCACCACCCCACTGCCCCCCCCCCCCCCCCCCAAAAAAACAATTAGTGAAAAGAGCAGTTTGTCCTTACAGACCCATTTGGGTCACAGGTTTATCCTGTTGCTTCAGTTGGCAGCCCCCTATGATTTGAGCTCATGAATTAGACTGATGCTCCAGTGCAATACAGTGGGAGTGCTCCAAAGATGTGCAGGCTAGGTTTATTGGCCACGCTAAATTGCCCTTAGTATCTCGGGGTTAGCAATTGTGGGGATAGGGCCTGGGTGGGATTGTGCAGATTCGATGGGTCAAATGGCCTCCTTCTGCAGTGTAGGGATTTTATGATAATTTATTTATTTGTTAAGAGATTCTGTCCAGATTAAACTCGGGTAAGATCAGATGGACTTATACAATTATGCAAACTTCTTCTAAGAAGAGCAGAGAGTTCTGGTTTCCTGACACGTTCGCCCCTCAAATCAACTGTACAAGAATATACAAATATAACTGGTTGTTCGTTGTTTGTTTTTTAGAAGTCAGGGCAGTAGTATTGGCTAAGGCAGATGAATGGAATTAAGGCCCATTATCAGCCAGGATTTTCTTGTTCAACAACCTGGATGGCCTTGTTTCTGTGTTTCTAATTTGTTACCCATTCTTTGTTAGTCTGAGAAGTTGGTGGTAGGCAATATTCGCGGGTGTTAGGATTTTTACAAAGATTGTACCCCAACTGAGAGCTGCTAATGATCAGGGAAGATTGAAAGGGCTGTGGCTTCTGGACAAGAGAAAGTTAAGGCATGACATTTATCATTTTGAAAATATATGATAGCATAGACATCAGGAAGATGTTTCCATTAGTGGAGAGATGAATACAAGGGACTGTTTTCAGAGTGAATTCAGGAGATGCTTTAGCCAGTGTGTGTTTGGAATGTGGACCTCTTTCACATGGAATAATTGAGGTAAATACTGTCATGTATTTAACTAGAAACTAGATGCGCACCTGAGGAAGAAAGGAATAGAAGAATATGCTGATAGTGTTCAGTGAGGAGGGAAGGAAGGAGGCTCATGTGGAGCATGGCCATCATGGATCAGTTTGTTCAAGGAATAAAGTGATTGTAAACCTTTCTGAAACTCTGGTCTGGGCACAACTGGGACATGGTGTCCAATTCTGGGCACTGCACCTTATGAACAAAGTAAAACTTTTGGAGAATAAGCAGATTAAAATTGTGAGAATGGTTCCAGTGCTGAGAGACTTCAGCTACCTGGATAGATTAGTGAAGTTGGGGTTATTCTCCATGGGGAAGATTAAGAGAAGATTTGTAGGGATGCTCACGATTGTGAGGAGCAGATGGAGAGAAACTGTTCATATTGGCAGGGGGCACAGATTGGTTAGGATTGGAATTCATCATGCCTTTGAGACTGGTGTAAGCTGATTCAATCTGAACTTTCAAGTGGCAATTGTAGGGAAAAATTACAAGACTCTGGGGGAAGAAGATGGGAGTGGGATTAACTGGGTTGCTTTTGTAGAGAGTTGGCATGGACTAAGTGAGCCAAATGGTGTTTTTCTTTGTAGTATGTTTCCTATGAATCTTTAATTGTAAATGACCTGTTCAGAGCTGTACGTTCTAAATAATTGGGTCAGGAAGGGCTAGTGTAGGCACTATGGTTCCTAATTGCGCTGCAGAGTCTCATTTAGTGAACGTGGCAGTGGGGGAAGGTGTGTGTGGTTAGCCTTGGGATCCTCCTGCCATTGAACATCTATCAGTCTGCACTCACTGCTCCTCCATGGGTCTTGCAGGAGGGAAAAATCCAGAACCTGTAGCCCAGCATGGGTCAGAGTGTGTAGCAAATGGAGACATAACCATGTGCAGTGTATGGTATTAACCTGGTCTAAGAAGAAGCAGGCGAACCTTAGCTTGGTTAGTTATCTGTTGACAGATGAAATGCAAGCGTCAAGCATGGACAGTGAACAAATGGAAAGCATTGAAGGTTCCTGGTTTGATATTTTCATCTGGAAAACAATAGGTGGGAACTAGCGCTGATGCTCAAGCACATCATTTCTCAGTTTTAATAATGATGTCCGTGGGATAAAGACAAAATAAGAGTTGAGTGCTTAACTGACTGCTTAAATTGTACATATTTGCAGTCAAACTATTAAGAGTTAAAGTTTATTAATTATATGTAATGACTGTCTTTTATTTTATTTACAGCCTATTAACAATGCAGATTTCATTGTTCCTGTTGAGATAGATGGGACTGTTCACCAGGTAAGAAATCCTTGATTATACAAAAGAGTGAAAGTTCAGAGGGATGATATGGGAGTTGACTTTTGTACCTGGGCTGGGATGTGACCGAAGTGGGGGTGGAGAGTGCCCTATTTAATGACGACGCTTGTTGTGTGCTGCCGGTGAGACTTCTGTCAGAAAGCGGTGGGGATAACGGAGGTTGTGAACAGGATTTTGGGTCAGTGTGGGGATCTGAGAGAACTGACACCAGCATAAAGTCAGGTGGAGTGGAGAGGGCAATGAAAATTGTGGGAGAGGGGAGAGTTCAGGCTTTCCTTGTGCTACTCAGAGGAGCATTTCTGTTTCCCCTGGCCCGTGGAAAAAACAAACAGAAACTTCTCCCAACTGGTTGTGGCTGCTGTGCCTGGCCTTAACCCTGCAGCTTCAAACAAGTATACCTGGAGCTTGCAGTTTAAAATTTCCAATGCGCACATTGGGGTACAAAGCAACCAGGAAATTTTCCTGACCTGTTTTAACTGTCTCCCCGCCTCCCCTACTCCATTTCCTTGGACAGGAAAGGGATGGTCAGAATTAGCCCACCACCCAGATATATTGTACGCCTTTTGTATATAAATTGTTTTTACTGCATCTGAAGTTTTGGCTGCGGCTGAGCTACCGTATGATGTGAAGATCAAATATAAATTATTTAGCTACAGGATCGCAGTGGTGCAGTGTGAGGCCCGAAGTAATTTCGGAATTATCATTCTCCTTTTGCGAAATAAAACAGCTCAGGTTTAATCTGTGATTTTAAAATGCAAAAAGACATCAACACTGGACTGTGCCTTTTGTGTAAAGTTGGTGACTCCACTCGGATAGAAATTGTAGACCTGACAGAATAGTGTGCTGGGTTCTGAAATCAGTGCTTCTCCACTGGGACTTGGATTTAATTGTCGCCCAGAAAGTGAGATGTAAATCCTTTGCTGTCTATAGGTGTCCCTGTTTCTGATAGTTTACAGTTCAAAGCTTTGCAGACACAGTATAAGCATACTCACATTGCTTATCTCACTCATTTGAATGTTCTCCACTTGTGATAGATGTCATAAGTATTGGCACAGTTTAATGCCATAAAACAAATTACTGTTACTGTTGAGATATAAAAGCAAAACACTATCTCTGAAATCACTTCCCACTGAATGGAAACTGTTGTGAAAAGGACAGTTTTTACTTCGTGTTCAGTACACAATGTTGGGTGTTGCTTCAGTTTGCCATCCTTTTTGTAAAGGAGTGTGGTGTGACAAAATGTTCCAGTCCCTTACACTGTTGTGTCTCACGTCAAACAAAGAAATCCACCTGATTTTGTTTAAATAAATAAAGTTAAAGTTTATTTATTAGTCACAAGTAAGGCTTACATTAACATTGCAATGAAGTTACTGTGAGATTTCCCCTAGTCGCCACACTCCGGTGCCTGTTTGGGTCATTGCACCTAACTAGCACATCTTTCAGACTGTGGGAGGAAACCCGAGCACCCGGAGGAAACCCTCGCAGATTGTGGGAGAACGTGCAGATTCCACACAGACAGTGACCCAAGCCGGGAATTGAACCCACGTCCCTGGCGCTGAGAGGCAATATTTAAAGTCAGAGTGAAATTAAATAGAAGCAAATTACTGCAGATGCTGGAATCTGAAACCAAAAGAGAAAATCTCAGCAGGTCTGGCAGCGTCTGTAAGGAGAGAAAAGAGGTGACGTTTCGAGTCCAGATGACCCTTTGTCAAAGCTGGCCCCTTGACAAAGAGTCTTCTGGATTTGAAATGTCAGCCCTTTTCTCTCCTTCCAGATACTGCCAGACTGCTGAAATGAGATAGTTTGGATGAGAAAACCCTTCAACTTAAACATCTTAAATGTCAGTTCTGCTCTTTTGCTATTGCAGAATCCACCTGTTTCTTAAACTAGCTCAGTACCCTTGCTTCAACCATCCTGATTTCCAGCTGTGTAAATAACACTTTATATTTAATATATAGGTCCTTAATGAACCTTTCACAACCTGTGTAACCTTACCCTCACCCAAGTATTATTCAGCTTTATGTGCATTGTCACAAAGTCCTCCCTGGCTTGTTTCTTGAATGTAATCAGATTGCTCTATGATGTATGAATTGTGCAAGAGGATACATATCCATTTCAGCATCACGCGATGGAAGTTTTTTCCCTGACTGGACGGTTTCTATACTGTGCCAGTTCACAATGTTGGCAGCTGAAAGAAGGAAGTGTGGGATTTCCTGGAGCCATCTCAGTAGCAGAAATCCTGGGAGTTAACACAAAATGTCCAGCTCCTTTATTAAAGCAGTTTATCAACCAACAACTGCATATGGGATTAATTTCAAATGGCTGGTATTTAGAAAAACATAATATATATGTAGGAAATAAATAATGGCTTAAAGGGATATGGGGAACAAGTAGAGACGTGGATTTGAGACCAGGAAGAAATCAGCCATGATGTGATTGAATGGCGGAGCAGGCTCATAGGCAAAAATACCTACTTCTCTTAATTCCTATGTTCCTATCTCTAGATACCCGAGTACTTAATTTATCAAGTTGAGTTGAGCAAGATTATGGGAGGATTTTATTGAAGTTCTTTAAATGTAGCAAATCAGTAATATTCACGACTATCAAGTCATTATTGAACTCAATTACATAAGAACATAAGAAACCGGAGCAGGAGTAGGCCATCTAGCCCTTCGAGCCTGCCCAGCCATTCAATAAGATCATGGCTGATCTGTCGTGGCTCAGTTCCACTTTCCCGCCCTCTCCCCATAACCCTTAATCCCCTCGCTTATCAAAAACCCATCAACCTGCGTCTTAAAAATATTTAGTGAGGCAGCCTCCACCACTTCAATGGGCAGAGAATTCCAGAGATTCACCACCCTTTGAGTGAAGAAGTTCCTCCTCAACTCCGTTCTAAACACCCCCCCCCTTTTATCTTGAGGCTGTGCCCCCTAGTCCTACTGTCCTTTCTGAGCAGGAAGAGTCTCTCCACCTCTATCCTATCCATCCCATTCATCATCTTATATGTCTCAATGAGATCTCCCCTCATTCTTCTGAACTCTTAACGAGTACAAGCCTAGTTTATTCAGCCTCTCCTCATAGCTCAACCCCCTCAACTCTGGCATCAGCCTAGTAAACCTCCTCTGCACTCCCTCCAAGGCCAAAATATCCTTGCGTAAGTGCGGCGACCAAAACTGCACACAGTACTCCAGCTGCGGCCTCACCAGTGCCCTATACAGCTGCAGCAAGACCTCCCTATTTTTATATTCAATCCCCCTCGCTATGAAGGCCAGCATCCCATTCGCCTTCCTGACCACCTGCTGCACCTGTAGGCTGGGTTTTTGCGACTCATGCACAAGGACCCCGAGGTCCCTCTGCACCGTTGCCTGCTGCAGTTTTTCGCCCCGTAAGTAATAGTCCTTCCTACCATTCTTCCTACCAAAGTGGACCACCTCACACTTGCCAACATTAAATTCCATTTGCCATTTCCTGGCCCATTCGCCCAGCCTATCTAGATCCTTCTGCAGACTCTCCACACCCTCTGCACAATTTGCTGTTCCACCAATCTTGGTGTCATCAGCAGATTTCGACACCATACACTCGGTTCCCTCCTCCAGATCATCTATATAAATGGTAAATAGCTGAGGCCCCAGCACCGACCCCTGGGGCACTCCACTAGTCACCAACCGCCAATCCGAATAGCACCCATTGACCCCCACTCTCTGCTAATTTACAAAACCCTGTGCTGCCTCGCACCTTCTGACCTGGATGATCTCCAAACACGAGTCCTAAACTTACTTGAGTGGTTTATTGTTTGTAGTTAGTTTTCTTTATACTACCATCAGTGCTGTACCTTTTAGTCCAAGTGGTCTCTGACGCTCTTAGAGTCATAGAAACAGCATGGAAACAGGCCCTTTGGCCCAACTTGCCATCCTTTTTTTCAAACCTGTAAGCTAATCCCAGTTGCCCGCATTTGTCCCATATCCCTCTATATCGTACCCATGTAACTATCTAAATGCGTTTTAAAAATCAAAATTGTACCCACCTCTACTACTACCTCTGGTAGTTTGTTCCAGATGCTCACCACCCTCTGAAAAAATTGCCCATCTGGACACTTTTGTATCTCTGCCCTCTCACCTTCAACCTACGCCCTCTAGTTTTAGACACCCTTACCTTTGGAAAAAGATATTGGCTGGTCTGTGCCCCTCATTATTTTGTAGACCTCTAAGATCACCCCTCAGCCTCCAACGCTCCAAAGAAAAAAGTCCCAGTCTATTCAGCCTCTCCTTATAACTCAATTCATCAACTCTCGGTAGCATCCCAGTAAATCTTTTCTGCACTCTTTCTAGTTTAATAATATCCTTTCTATAATAGGGTGACCAGAGTTGCACTCAGTATTCCAAGTGTGGCCTTACCAATGTCTTGTACAGTTGTACAAATCATTCTGCCCTGTCACTTCATTCAAAGGCTTCACCTTTTTTGCTAAATGCTTTTGACCCCCTTTCTCATTAATTGTCTTGAGATTTACTTTAACTCTTCTCATGCATCTCCACGTAAGAGTTAATATCATTGTTGAGACTTTTGTTGTCTGCATGTGGGCGCTGGTCACTCTCCCAACATTCTCCATCCTTTGTGAGCCCAGAGATAAGAGTGAGCAATGAGCTTGACCCCCTCTTCACCTGATGTCCACACACACAAACTTCCAGTGGATGTTAGCGGATAATGATCTTGCAGTCCTGACCACATCCCCCTCAGAAGCAGCCCTTGTCTACTGCATCACATGAGAAGACAATTGAGTATCGACTAAGAATTAAGCTGGTGATCATCCTAATCAGTGCGCGAATACTTTTTTAAGAATGAAAAGGGGGGAAACAACTTTAAGACTGTAAAAATAATTATTCTATTCAGCCCCACAACCTGTTCTGCCATTCAATCATGGGTCAGATCTGTATCTTAACTCATTTAACCTCCTTAGTTGCAGAACCGTAATCCCCTTCCCTAACAAAAGTCCGTCGATCCCGGTTCTGAAATTTTCAGTTGACTTCACCAGCCTGTGCAGTCCAAGTTTCCACTACCTGCGATGTGAAGATTTACTTTCTGATATCACCCTAGCCTAGACTAACCTAGCTCCAGCTTTAAGGCAGTGACCACTTGTATATTGTGTATATCTGTCTGTGGGTGCAAGACTGAATCAATGCCATGGTTTAAAGCATTACACTGGCTGTGATACCCAGGACGTTGGGGCGAATCAGCGCTGGACAATGTCTTCCATCGAAGAACGTATGATCAGACTGGGACCTGGTTCAAGTAATCCAGGATAGGCTGTGTTGCTTATGGTTGGCCTATTCTTGATTACTTGCACTAGGGGGCAGTCATGGTACACGGATGCATCTGAAGACAGAGGAACATCATTGCCTACATGAAGTATGAACTAATAATGTGGAGTAAATTGAGTTTTTAAAACTTATATTTTGCTTATCCTTTAAGGAGAGAGACAGAAACTGTTTGCAAATGGGATAAAATTACCTGTTTTTGTTACTTTACTAGAAAATACCAAGTGTTATAAAGTGGATTGGTGTTGAATGTGTGGGAAGTTTCCTTGATTATCTGTACTTTAATTACAAATGTCAATGAAACAGATTATTGAATTGTTATCTTGTTGCTGTTTGTGGGATTGTGCTTTGTACAAATTATCAATGTCACAGCAGTGACTACACTTCAGAAGTAACATGGCTGAAACACTGGAGGACATGCTGAGGTTGTAAGAATCAACTTGAGAATCAAAGTTTGGTAGATTATTACCACTTCCTCCACAGCAGTAGATTAGATAAGCAGAATGCCACAATCTTTATGTTTTAACCACGAGTCTGGGTTCAGTGTTGCTTTTGAGGCTCCTGGGTAAACGTGTGTTGCTACTAGACAGCGAAGCGCCATGAATTACAGTTCTAGGTGCTCAGCCTTTCAGGCCAAGCAGAGAAAAGCAAAGCTGTGTCTTTAATTTCTGTGTAGCATCATCACTAGTCATTTACTCCCTGGACAGTCATATGGAGGGCAAATACAGCAGGCTAGTAAAGAGTTCTCAGGGTGATCCATGCTGACTTTGATCTGACACCTTGGATGAGGTTCTCCAGCCTCTCAGCCACATGTTTCCCATTGAAGGGAAGTGGTACATTGTTTGCTGGTGGCGGGATTCCCTGGTCCCGCCACTGTCACTGGGAATTTGGGAATGGGTGTTTGATAAGGTGCTGCACAAAAGGTTGCTTCAGAAGGTTAGGGTGCACGGAGTTGGGGGTAAGGTGTTAGCGTGGATAGAGGATTGGTTGTCTAATAGGAAGCAGAGAGTTGGTATCAATGGGTGCTATTCTGATTGGCGGTTGGTCACTAATGGAGTGCCGCAGGGATCGGTGCTGAGGCCTCAGCTATTTTCCATTTATATAGATTGTCTGGAGGAGGGGGCTGAGTGTAGGGTGACGAAATTTGCTGATGACACAAAGATGAGTGGAAAAGTAAATTGTGCGGAGGGTGTGGAAAGTCTGCAGAGGGATCTGGATAGGCTGAGCGAGTGGGCGAGGACCTGGCAGATGGAGTACAATGTTAGCAAGTTTGAGGTTATCCACTTTGGCAGGAATAATTGTAGGAGGGATTACTATTTAAAGGGCGAAAAGCTGCAGCATGCTATGGTGCAGAGGGACCTGGGGGTCCTTGTGCATGAGTCGCAAAAACTCAGTCTGCAGGTGCAGCAGGTGATCAAGAAGGCGAATGGTATGCTGGCCTTTATAGTGAGGGGGATAGAATATAAAAGCAGGGAGGTCTTGCTGCAACTGTACAAGGCACTGGTGAGGCTGCAGCTGGAGTACTGTGTGCAGTTTTGGTTGCCACACTTGCGCAAGGATATTTTGGCCTTGGAGGGAGTGCAGAGGAGGTTCATTAGGCTGATACCGGAGATGAGGGGGTTGGACTATGAAGAGTGACTAAATAGTCTGGGTCTGTACTCGTTGGAGTTTAGAAGGATGAGGGGGGATCTTATAGAGACGTATAAGATAATGAAAGGGATGGATAGGGTAGAGGTAGAGAGATTCTTCCCGCTCAGAAAGGACAGCAGGACTAGAGGGCACGGCCTCAAGATAAGGGGGGACAGTTTAGAACAGAGTCGAGGAGGAACGTCTTCACTCAAAGGGTGGTGAATCTCTGGAATTCTCTGCCCATTGAAGTGGTGGAGGCTACCTCGCTAAATATATTTAAGTCACGGGTAGATAGGTTTTTGATAGACAAGGGAATTAAGGGTTATGGGGAGAAAGCGGGAAAGTGGAACTGAACCACTTCAGATCAGCCATGATCTTATTGAATGGCGGGGCAGGCTCGAAGGACTAGATGGCCTACTCCTGCTCCTATTTCTTATGTTCTTATGTTCAAAAGCAAATGCGGTATGCTATATGGACTTACTTCGCATTAAGTTGATCTTTCTCTACACCCTAGCTATGACTGTAACGTTACATTCTGCACTCTGTCCTTTCCTTCTCTATGAACAATATGTTTTGTCTGTACAGCGAACAAGGAACAGTACTTTTCACTGTATGTTAATACATGTGACAGTAATAAATCAAATCAAAATATAGATCAAAGTAAGTGCCTGCATTGGTTTAGTATGTCAGCACCATCATTTGTCCGAGACTTTGCGGAATATAGCAATGCTTTCACGGTTGATGACTTGCCCACAACTATACTAAAATACTTGTTGCCTAGCTGTGACCTCATGATCAGCCAAATTTGTATTTGGTTTGCAAATTGTGTTGAACTTAGCAGCAAGGTAGGGGAGCACATCAAGCCTAAGCAGTACAGCAGGTTGGGTGGCTTAGCCATGCTAAATGGCCCTTTAGTGTTCAAAGAAGTTGTAGATGAAGAGGATTAGCCATGGTAAATGCACAAGCTTACAAGGATAAGGCAAGGTGTAGGGCCTGGGTAGGTTGCCCTTTCAGAGAGTTGGCGCAGACT
Source organism: Carcharhinus amblyrhynchos (assembly GCF_965287045.1). Classification (NCBI taxonomy): domain Eukaryota; kingdom Metazoa; phylum Chordata; class Chondrichthyes; order Carcharhiniformes; family Carcharhinidae; genus Carcharhinus; species Carcharhinus amblyrhynchos. Next base: position 143,544,987 of record NC_137325.1, on the reverse strand, counting down.
TAATGGGCCAAAAAGCTCCCTCTGCACTGTAGGGATTCATTGGATCACAAAACACGCATCAAAGCACTGACGTTTTAGCTTCTGTGTACATCAGAGATTAGCTGTTGTTTGATGGGCATACACACACCTTGAGGTAAGCTTGAGTTTGTGTTCTCCTCACACTACTGACTTAAGTGCCTCCAGCCATGTGCAAACATTTTCTGTCCACTTAATTTAATTGCAAACTACCTCCTATGAGAAGTACAAAGATTTCCAGTGAAATTTCTAGAAAACCTCGGAGGAAATCCAGTACCATTTCCCAGATGGTATACCAGGAGATCACATGTGACCTCCTGCAGAAGGTGGAATAAATAAAAGTTATGCTCTGATCTGTATCAGAGCTAAGCCTGCAGAAACCAAGATGATCACTTCAGAATGCTCTCATTTACCTACTGGGATCATAAAAACGTAGAAAGATAGTGAGGAACTGCTCAAGGATGTATTTACTAAAGATATATATGTGCTCAGGTATTCATATCTTAAACTATTTGTCTTCTGGGTTTTACCAAATGGGTGGGTTTCATGCAATTCCTCATTGCCATGTTCCTATAGAGTATGACTTTTGAAAATGATCAGTATCTATCCCTAAAATAGACCGAGTAGAAAGTTTGTGCAGTTCAGCAGAACATGCCAGCCACCGGCTTCAAAACCCCTCTGACCATGGGACCTCCACCTTGAACCTCACCAGTCAAACATCAAATTACTCAGCCAGACAATTCACCAGTGATGGGATGAGCAGATTATGATGGCTTGGTGCCAAAGAGAATGGGGAAGGTTTTTGTTCACCAAAGGCTGTATTTACTCCAGGCAGTAGAAACTGATCAAATTATTTTCCAGGATTACATGTGCCCTTTATCCATTGCCGAGGTTCTGCAGTGAGATCCATACAACCGTGTTTAGCATCAATCGGGTGAAAATTTGTTGTGATTACTTGCTGACAGGAAAGTTATTCTTAAGAGAAAGGCAAATGAACTCTTGGAATAATGAGAATTAAACCAGGTGCTTCAATAAGATATCACTGGATATCTCTTTTCTCTGAGAGTCTGTCTCAGTTGCTCAAAGCCTGGTTCAGTAGCTGGCTTTTTTTGGCAGCTGGAGTAGTTCCTTGCTCCCAATTTGATATCCACAAGCAGCAGCTGCTGCAGGTCTCCTGCTGTGGACCCACTGTTCTTCCTCCTCTGGGACCTGCATGTGGATCACCACAGAACATTGTGGCAATACGGGGAAAATATTGCTACAGGCTCCCATCTTCCAAAAACTGAAGGTCTGCAATTGACTAGCATGCCTCCAAGAGTCAGTGGCTTGGCAAGACTCTGCCAGCTGCAGAAACCTTTAACAGTGCGCTGCATTGTCTGTTAAGACAGACAAATGAATGTCAACGGGGTCAATAGAAATAGTTCATCACTATTAAAAATTACTACTGGAAATAGCATGCCTACAAAGACTTTACTTTGAATTACATTAAAAGGTTCTATACTAATTCCTGAAATGGGGGAATTTAAAGAGTCTCAGTCACCCCAGCACAAACTGGAGAAACAGCACCTCATCTTCGATTGGGCACTTTACACCCCTCTGGACTGAACATTGAGCTCAACAATTTCAAAGCATGAACCCTCTCTTCCACCTTCACCCCATTTCTAATTAACAATACAAATAATTCAAAGAATCAGACATCATAATCCCTGCTGTTGAGGTCAGTGCCTCCTCCTGTATGAATATTGAAAGGACAGCAGAAAAAAGCTTGAGAAATCAAGACGTGAGGATAAGACCGCAAAAACGTGACACTATTGTGCAAGCTGTTGGGGCAACAAAACATCCGTGCTCAGGTGTGCACCCACACACACACCCCTCCTCCACACTCTCACTCATCCAGGAGTGCCAAAGGCACGGAGAAGAACCATAGAAAATTACAGCTGAGAAACAGGACATGGAGTTGGGGGTAGGGTGTTAGCGTGGATAGAGGATTGGTTGTCAAATAGGAGGCAGAGAGTGGGGGTCAATGGGTGCTATTCGGATTGGCGGTTGGTGACTAGTGGGGTGCCCCAGGGGTCGGTGCTGGGGCCTCAGCTATTTACCATTTATATAGATGATCTGGAGGAGGGAACCGAGTGTAGGGTGTCGAAATTTGCTGATGACACCAAGATTGGGGGAAAGGCAAATTGTGCGGAGGGTGTGGAGAGTCTGCAGAAGGATCTAGATAGGCTGGGCGAATGGGCCAGGAAATGGCAAATGGAATTTAATGTTGGCAAGTGTGAGGTGGTCCACTTTGGTAGGAAGAATGGTAGGAAGGACTATTACTTACGTGGCGAAAAACTGCAGCAGGCGACGGTGCAGAGGGACCTCGGGGTCCTTGTGCATGAGTCGCAAAAACCCAGCCTGCAGGTGCAGCAGGTGGTCAGGAAGGCGAATGGGATGCTGGCCTTCATAGCGAGGGGGATTGAATATAAAAGTAGGGAGGTCTTGCTGCAGCTGTATAGGGCATTGGTGAGGCCGCAGCTGGAGTACTGTGTGCAGTTTTGGGCGCCGCACCTGCGCAAGGATATTTTGGCCTTGGAGGGAGTGCAGAGGAGGTTTACTAGGCTGATACCGGAGTTGAGGGGGTTGAGCTATGAGGAGAGGCTGAATAAACTAGGCTTGTACTCGTTAGAGTTTAGAAGAATGAGGGGAGATCTCATTGAGACGTATAAGATGATGAATGGGATGGATAGGATAGAGGTGGAAAGACTCTTCCCGCTCAAAAAAGACAGTAGGACTAGGGGGCACAGCCTCAAGATAAAGGGGGGGCGGTTCAGAACGGAGTTGAGGAGGAACTTCTTCACTCAAAGGGTGGTGAATCTCTGGAATTCTCTGCCAGTTGAAGTGGTGGAGGCTGCCTCGCTAAATATTTTTAAGAAGCGGGTTGATGGGTTTTTGATAAGAGAAGGGATTAAGGGTTATGGGGAGAGGGCGGGAAAGTGGAACTGAGCCACGACAGATCAGCCATGATCTTATTGAATGGCGGGGCAGGCTCGAAGGGCCAGATGGCCTACTTCTGCTCCTATTTCTTATGTTCTTATGTTCTTTTGGCCCTTCTTGTCTGTGCCGAACCATTTTTTTGCCTAGTCCCACTGACCTGCACTTGAACCATATCCCTCCACACCCCTCTCATCCATGAACCCGTCCAAGTTTTTCTTAAATGTTAAAAGTGACCCTCCATTTACCACTTTATCTGGCAGCTCATTCCACACTCCTCCTACTCTCCTTGTGCCATTCCCTGCCTTTTCCATGTAGCCGTGCAAATTTTTCCTTTGCAGATAATCCTTTTTGAAAATCTTAATTGACCCTGCCTCCATCACATGCTCAGGCATTACATTACAGGCCCTAATCATTCGCTGTGTGAAAATGTTTCTCTTCATGCTGCCATTAGTTCTTTTGACAATTACCTTAAATCTGTGCCCTCTCATTCTCGACCCTTCTATCAATGGAACCATTTCTCTCTATTGTCTCTGTCAGAAGCCTTCATGATTTAAATACCTCTACCAAATTTCCTCTCAGGGTGGGGGCACATGATGTGAGCACAGGAACAGTTGCTTATTAGCAAGCTCTGGAACCTCTTATTTTTTAACCCCTTCTTTATTTTGATGCACAACCTGTAATTAGTTGATTCTGATATGTAAGCAATCTGAGCAACGTTTGCAGAAGATCCTGGTTTACTTTTTTCACTGCAGAGAGCTGAATAAGTCAAAGAGATCCTTGTTTGTGCAATGCGGTCAGATCTGACTTGAGTGGGGCCCGGTTCACAGTGGTGCCGTTGCGGGTGAGCAGGCCCAAGCTCTGGTGCTGTAGTTGGCCACAACGTGAAGACAGCTTTTCTAAAGTGTGGAAGACGCAACTGCTCTGTGGCACAGGTTATCAGTACTCACCATGATGAATTGAGAGATACCCTACCGAGAATAAATGGTGTGACGATAATAATCCTTTCAGTCAAGGAGGAGGTTTCCTCGATGAAGTCTCAGCTTCAATCCTTGGAAATCCTGCTGCACAATATGTCGAACATCCTACTTGAGTAAAGGGTAATGTCCAGACGAGGGCTGTCCGTGAGCTAGTGCACCCGAGAAGAGGAGGAGCTGTGAAGAGATTCCTGACTGATTTTGAGAACTGGCTGTTGTGTTTTCGTGATCACAATCTGATGACTGGGCATCTGGAGTCTTGGATGTTCCTCAGTGATCCAGAACGGGCTTTGGTTGTTTCTGGCTCTGTGGATGGCCTGTGGTCCTGCGGTTTATTGATGATCCTAGCCTTTGTTCCCTTGCGATTGTGCCTTGGTATCTGGCCCAGTACCCTCTTCGCAGGGAGCACTCCAAGCGAGTTGTGTGTTTTGGGTTGTGTGATACATTTCTTTGCATTTTTTTTTGCAGTACCCTTTGCTTTAGCTATTGAGGTGAGGGTGCCATCACAGGGTGCTGGGTGGGTGGATAGCTGTCGAGACAGCAAGTCCCCATTTTAGATGAGGCAAGTCCCCCATTTGAACAAAGAACAAAAAAAATTACAGCGCAGGAACAGGCTCTTCGGCCCTCCAAGCCTGCACCTACCATGCTGCCCAACTGAACTAAAACCTTCTATCCTTCCAGGGACCATATCCTTCTATTCCTATCCTATTCATGTATTTATTGAGTTGGCCCTTAGAAGTCACTATCGTATCTGCTTCTATTACTTCCCCCAGCAGCAAGTTCCAACCGCCCATCATTCACCGTGCATAAAACCTGCTTCATACATCCCCTTTAAACTTTGCCCTTTGCACCTTAAACCTATGCCCCCAGTAATTGATTCTTCCACTCTGAGAAAAAGCTTCTAACTATCCAACTATTGGTGTCGTGTTTTTCATGAATTATTCTGGGTCTAGGAAATTTTATCTTTATCCCATGGTGCTGCAGACAGACTAACTATTCCACAGTGACTAGACTTCTCAAGGTTCTTAAGTGTATAAGATTTTGATGGGTATAGATAGAGTGAATGCAAGCAGGCTTTTTCCACTGAGGCTAGGGGAGAACAAAACCAGAGGGCATGGGTTAAGGGTGAAAGGAGAAAAGTTTAAAGGGAATATTAGGGAGGGCTTCTTCACGCAGAGAACTGGCTGTTGTGTTTTCGCGATCACAATCTGATGACGGGCATCTGGAGTCTTGGATGTTCCTCAGCGATCCAGAACGGGCTTTGGTTGTTTCTGGCTCTGTGGATGGCCTGTGGTCGTGCGGTTTATTGAAAAGGCAGGAATGGCACAAGGTGAATTGCTGCATCAGAGAGCCAGCCAGCACAGACAGAATGAACCAAATGGCAGCCTTCCATGCAGTAATCTTTCAATGATTCTGCCTCTCTACCCCAGAATTAACTGAGAGGACATCACTTCTGTTTGATAAAATGGTTACAAATAGAGGAGGCCATTTGTTTTGTTGGGCCCATGCTGGCTCTCTGCAAGAACAGTGTTGTTAATGTAGCCTCCCACTCTTTCCCCTTAATTCTGCAGTTTTGTCCTCTTGTTTAACCAAATTCCTTTAGAAGCTGCAGCCCATCCGTTTCTGAATTGCTGTCTATTTATTGAGGTTTGGCCTTCTTTTGTGCCTTAAAATGTAGAGCAATTAAAGTTGCTAGAAATTTAATAAGACTTGAACTCTGACTATGGTTTTAGCTGCAGCATTCCTTGATAAAGAAAAACGTACTCATTTAATACCTCGACCATGCCCTATGCCTCAAAGCATAAATCCCTTTTTAATTCCTTGTTTGTCCTATTACTATGTTTTTTACTATTTGTACGTTATAGAAGACGCTTGGATTTCTTTTATGTTAGCAATTACTTTCTCCTCATACTCTCCTTTTGCTTCTCTTATTTCCTTTCTCACTACCCCTCCAAACTCCCTGTATTCAGCCTGATTCTCACTTGTATTACCGACATTCATCATACTCACCCTTTTTCAGCTTCACCGTACTCTTATGTGCACTTTATTTTGCTGTCTCGTTTGGGAAACGTTTAGGCAAGAAAGTTTGGAAGTATATCTAATATTAATTGCAACTTTTACAATGATGGGGAAAAAAAATTTGTATGTTGCAGTCTTGACTCCTCTGTTGTCTGTACTCACAGGTTTATGTATTGAAAAGGCCGCATGTCGACCTATTTCTGCAAAGAATGGGGCAGCTCTTTGAATGTGTTCTCTTCACAGCCAGTCTGGCCAAGGTAAGCACTCAGCATTACAGAAGCATGGTGATTGTCTCTTCGCATTTGAATGAAGCTGTATTTGGGAAAATAAAAGGTCTGTTAGTGTATGTATGTATTTTGTTATAAAAAATAAATTGCTTCGTTAATTTGCTGTTTTAACCTTTTTTTCCACTTGTTTGTTTCTATTCTCGTTGTGTGTTTTTTTTCTCACTGTTGTCTGATGGCTATAGCACGGGTAAGTTCTTCCTCCCCTTTCCACACCCCACGCATGGCAATACGGCTACCTGGGTCCTTGACTTGGCCTGTGTGGCTTCTTCAAGAGTCTTGTGTGTTGCCATGACTGCACTAGAAGTAGTGGATGTCTTTTTTTTTTTAAGCAAGCATCTGTTCATAGCCATGTAATTAGTTTCCCCAGCGGTTCTGTTCTCTAGAAGTACAGAGGTACGGAGGAACGCCCAATTGCTTAGTGCAGTCTATAGCTTCAAATCATATGCAATCTCCCCCTTCCCATCCCCTGCTGCTTGTATTTTTAAATTGTTCACATATTCAGAGCTGCCTTCGACACATCATGTTTTTGGCATTATGGTGCCGTGAACTGGGTAATTGTTCATAAAAGGGTGTAAAGATAAGCCCAGCAACTGCAGGACAGTCAGCTTAACTTTGGTGGGGAAGCTTCTAGCAACAATAATTAAGGACAAAAATGAATAGCCACATGGACGAATGCAGGTTAATTGAGGAAAGCCAGCATGGATTTCCTAAGGGAAAATCACGTTTAGCCAACTTGGAGTTTTTTTTTGAAGAGATGACAGTGAGGGTTGATGTGGGCAATACTGTTGATACGATATACATGGACTTTCAAAAGTCGTTTGGTTACAGTAATAACACAGAACCAAAATTGGCTGAGTGACAGGAAGCAGTGGATAGAGATCAGCGGCTGTTTTTCAAACTGGAGAAAGGTGGAATTTCCCAGGGTCAGTGTTAAGACTCCTGCTCTTTCTCAATCTGGGTACCCAGGGCACAGTTTTAAAATTTGCAGCTGAAACTTGGAAGAATTGTGGCCTGTGAGCAGAGTAGTGTAGAACTTCAAAAACGCATAGGTTGGTGGAATGGGCAGAGAGGTAGTGGATGAAGTTCAATAAGGTTTTATTAAACATAGAGCAAGAGCAAGGAGGTTATGTATAAGATGCTAGTTTGGTCTCATTAGGTGCATTGATTTGGTTTGATTTTGATTTGATTTATCATTGTCACATATTAGTATACAGTGAAAAATATTGTTTCTTGCATGCTATATAGGCAAAGCATACCATTTATAGAGGAGAAAGAGTGCAGAATGTAGTGTTACGATCATAGTTGGGATGTAGAGAAAGATGAACTTAATACAAGGTAGATCCAGTCAAAAGTCTTGACAGCAGCAGGGAAGAAGCTGTTATTGAATTGGTTGGTACGTGTCCTCAGATTTTTGTATCTTGTTCCCAATGGAAGAAGGTGGAAGGGAGCATGTCTGGGATGCATGGAGTCTTTAATTATGCTGGCTGCTTTTCTGAGGCAGTGTAGACAGTGTCAATGGGTGAGAGGCTTGCTTGATGGACTGAGCTTCATTCGTGACCCTTCATAGGTTCTTGCGGTCTTGGACAGAGCAGGAGCTGTACCAAACTGTGATACAACCAGAAAGGATGCTTTCTATGGTGTATCTCCAGAAGTTGGCGAGAGCCAAATTTCCTTAGCCTCCTGAGAAAATAGAAGCATTGATGGGCTTTCTTAACTATAGTGTCCATATGGAGGGACCAGGACAAATTATTGGTGATCTGGACACCTAGAAATCTGAAGTTCTTGACTCTTTCTACTTCGTCCCCATTGATGTAGACAGGAGCATGTCCTCCACTACACTTCCTGAAGTCAATGACTATCTTTTTCGCTCTGTTGACATTGTGGGAGAGTTCACCAAATTCTCTTTCTTCCTGTACTCCGTCTCATCATTGTTTGAGATCCGACCCACTACGGTGGTGTCATCAG